>NC_141536.1:118057498-118357498 GCF_021556685.1 Rattus norvegicus
CCTAGCTGGGTGTGGTGGTACACATCTTTAATATCAGCGCTGGGGAGACAGAGGCAGGCATATTCCTATGAGTCTGAGGCCAGCTTGGTCTCCACAGTGAGTTCCAGGCCAGGTGAAGCTACATAATGAGACTGGTCTCAAAATGAATAGAAACCCAATGGTTTGCTAAGGAGGCAATCGGCAATGGAAGGCAAGCGCAGTGGGGCGGCAGCCACAGAGGGGAAGGTCCAGATCTTATAGTAAGATCAGATGACTGGAAGGCCATGATCCTGGAGCTAAGCACTTGGAGTCCTAATGTAGCAGCGGTCCAGGATTATCTGTGGCTCAGGCTGGTGCAGGGTTCTTACAATTCGTATACCATTTACTAAATTCATTATTCAAGAGGGCCAGAATCAGAGGCATTGACAGGAAGATGACAGGGTTTCTGTCTAGCTCCCAAGAGGTAATTTCAGTGCATTTGAAATGCCCTCCTGCATGCCAGGAATGGGTTGTCCTTATAGCAACGTGATCTTGCTGAGGTGACACTCTGTGACACAGGCCCGGGTTTATGTGGTGCCGGGGATCCAAGCCACAGTTTGGTGTATGCCAGGGAAGCACTTGAGCATCTGAGCTGCACAGCCAGCCCATGAAGCCCTTATCTTCAGAAGAGGACAAGTGTTAATGCTGAGAACCAAGTTAAGGTTCCACAAATTGCTTCAGTTTGACAGTGTGCAAGTGTCAGGCCACTAAGCAAGTGTGTTGCACTCTCCTGCACCCGGGCCTACCCAAGCACTGTGCTGGAAATAGACACTTGCATGCCTGGGAGAGAAGCCAGGGAGCAGAGCCTAGGACTCACTCAGCAGTCTCTTGAGTAAGCCAGGAATCGTGTGAGCAGAGTACTTTTGAGTCTAAAGCAGGAGAAATCCTACAAGTTTGAGGCCAATCTGGTCTACATAGCAAGTCCCATACCACCTATGGCTACACAACAAGAGCCTCTCTAAAATGAAAAACAAGTAAATAACACTCAAACAGCCAGACTCCCATGGGGAAACTCTAGAACTTAGCACAGCCTGTTCTCCCTGAGTCTCTGATGATTAGGCAAGGCTGTGAGGACGATGTTCTAAGCTGGGATAAAGCCAAGGGCCTTTTTACAGGTGAGTTGATCACGGGAACTCAGGACATAGCTCTGGCAGGCTGCACCCACTCCCCACCCACCA
This sequence comes from Rattus norvegicus, assembly GCF_021556685.1. Taxonomy (NCBI): domain Eukaryota; kingdom Metazoa; phylum Chordata; class Mammalia; order Rodentia; family Muridae; genus Rattus; species Rattus norvegicus. Next base: position 118,058,695 of record NC_141536.1, read on the forward strand.
CTGGTCTCCCTAAGACCCACACAAGCACAGGTCCACCTGACCTGTCAGACTGCCATCGGGTTTAATGTCTCTCCATAGACTCAGAACCTTTGATAACAGTCTGTGTCCTGTGGGACACTGCTGTCCTCTGCAGGGTGAGGAGGCCCCTTCTTAGAGCAACCTCAAGGTCTGATGGAGGTCGAATGTCCAGTCTATCGATCTGTATTGCTTTAGGCTTCAGAGACTGTAACACTGAACAGACACCTCATTGCAGAGAACTAAGTGAGGAAAGGCGAGACCCAAGAAGCACACAAAGAAAAGCAGCGAGTCTGTCACTGACAGTCGGTGTGCTCAGGAAAACCTGTGGGAGGGAGACACAGGGGTACAAGAAGCATCACCATGACTACAGTGTCTGTAGGCACAAGATGTCTCCTGAAGATGCCACTCAAGGAAGCTCAGAGGTAGAGCACTCAACTAGCGTGTGCAACACTCTGAGTTCACCCCCAGCACCACAGACCGCAACAAAGTGACACTGAGCAGAAACCAGAAGGAAGCCAGGCAGGCGGTTGCCGAGGAAAAGAGCATCCCAACCTGAGGAGCAGAGTAGAGGTAGAGCTTCCCAGCCTGAGGAGCAGAGTAGAGGTAAAGCTTCCCAGCCTGAGGGAGCAGAGTAGAGATAAAGCTTCCCAGCCTGAGGAGCAGAGTAGAGATAAAGCAGCCCAGCCTGAGGAGCAGAGTAGAGGTAAAGCTTCCCAGCCTGAGGAGCAGAGTAGAGGTAAAACTTCCCAGCCTGAGGGAGCAGAGTAGAGGTAAAGCTTCCCAGCCTGAGGAGCAGAGTAGAGATAAAGCAGCCCAGCCTGAGGAGCAGAGTAGAGGTAAAGCTTCCCAGCCTGAGGAGCAGAGTAGAGGTATGCCCGGCACGTTCTGACGATCCAGGAGGCCAGTGTGCTGGGATTAGGGGACAGGCTGGGATAAGTAAGGAAATTCCCCCTGCACTGAAAGGTCAGATGGCTGCCTGACCTCTGCAAAGGCCTCAGCTTCTGCTCTGAGATGAAAACCACTAAAGGGTTTGGGCAGAGCAGTAACTGGATCTGTCACAGGGCTTAGCAGAGCCCTCTAGCCTCCGTGTTGAGAACAGTTTGCATCAAGGCAGGACAAAAGTAGGGGAGCATCTGGGAGACCACTGGGGTGTCCGAGGTAAAGTACGGTAGCAGCCTGGACGCAGTGGAGTGTGAGCAGTGGTCTCTTTCAGGTTTATGCTGAGGCCAAGAGAAAATGGAGTCACAGAGGACCGGGATCTTTTGGCCCAGCATCTGAAAGAGTAAAGTCCCCTGGGCTTAGAATAACAGGAACTTGGGAGGAGCCTGCTTGAGGGTTTGGATTACAAACCCTCGCTCCTAAGGGAAGACATCAGACTGGTTCTGTAAATCAAGATCAGAGGGAGATCCAGGCAGAGATGGGAAGAGAAATGGTGTTTGATGGATCTGATGACCTTGTGAAATGGGAGGAGACGGGGAAAGAACTAAAGAAAACAGAGTCTGGCAGAGCCCCTGCGTTATGACGAGAAAACACAGTCTACCTCAGAGCCCTGTCGCTAGGTTCTAATCTCCAGAATAGGTTGGCTCCTGCACCTACTCTTCCTCTGAGGGGAACGGAAAGAACTTGGGAATGCAGAAGCACTGGATTCTAGGGGTTCTAATCACAAAACGGGCTAGCGCAAGGGACCCCGTGGGTCTCCCTTCAGCCCTCACCCACTCATCACTCAGTGTTCCCCTCTTCCCTATTCTGTAGCCCCAACCAGGAAGCTAACCATCTTTCTTCCTTTAGCTACACAGACATCATTGATGTGGTCCAAGCCCTGCAGACTCACCCAGATCCAAATGTCAAGTCCTACTTCACCATTGGTGCTGCCACAGTGTGGGTGGAACCCCTGAGCTGCTACATGGAGCACGGGTAGACACTTAGTACCGCCTCCAGCCCATGGTGTGGCCCTGACGTCAGCAGCAGTGAGTTTCCCTCCCCACCAGAATGAGACAGGTCTGTATGCAGGCTTGGCTCGTGCAGCCACATAATGAGTGAGATACAGAAGACAGGCTTCACTCAGCCCTGCGAGAACAGGAGCCTTGTAAGTAAATCAGTCCCAAACACTTCAAAGAGGAAAAGAGGAAAAGGAAAAGACATGGGGGAGGAAAGCAACTGTGAGGCACCTGCCATCCAGGCAAGCTCCTGAAGGCTTTCTCCTCTCATAGCTCTGGGAGTCAAGTGCCCTCATGCGCCCACCCCACGGCCCAGCATTTCCAGATAATAAACCCAAAATGAAGAAGGGCTGCAGACAGAGTTGACCTTTTGCATCCCTTCAAGGCCCAGGAAAGCCCTGGGGACCTTTTAAACACTTACTTCAGTCAGAAATATTAGAACATGTAAGGGGGTCAGGAATAGTGGTGCACGCCTTTAATCCCAGCACTCTGGAGGCAGAGGCAGGCGGATCTCTCTTTGAGGCCAGCCTGGTCTACATAGTGAGGGCTACATTGTGAGACACTGTCTCAAACAACAACAACAACAACAACAACAACAACAACAACAACAAAACAAGACAAATGAGGGAACCTAACTCTGCTTCTTCTGTGCAGGTTGAACCCTTTCCTCCACCCCGCCACTCTGCCCAGCTCTCTAATAAACTCCTCACCTGAAGGCTGGTCCATCTCCCCCTCTCTCTTGAACCCTATTCCTTTACCAACACCTAACAGAAATATGTGATAAAGATGTGAGTGAGGCAACAAAGGTCTGTAATCCCAGCACTCAGAAGTTAGCTGGGCTCAAAGAAACAAAATAAAGTCATAAAAGCAATAAATGAAAGTGAGGGGCTGGAGACTCTGCTCGGTGCTGGAGATCATGTGTTGCTCTTGAAGAGAATCTGAGTCTGATACCCAGAACCCACGTTGAGGTATCTTACAGCGACCTATAACTCCAGCTCCTGAGGCCTCTAGTCTCCTCAGGCCCCCACACTCCTGTGCATATATCCACATACAGACATATAAACCTGCACATAGTTAAAAATAACACAAATAAAAATCATTAAATAATATTTTAAAAAATTATAAAACAGTAAATGGGTGTTCCAACATGTGTACAGCAGACATAATTTAATAAATAAATTATTGAGAGACTGAAGATGAGGACATAATCTACTTAATATAGAAATAAGATGTAAATTGAGTGAACATAATAGTGGAATATAAAACTATATAGACTAGGAATGTGGTCCAATTGGTAGAGTGCCTGTCGTCCAGCATGCATGAAACCCCAGGTTCGGTGCCCAGCACAACACATAAAATTGAGCATGGGAGCTTATGTCCAAGATGTGGAAGCAGCAGGGTTAGAAATTCAAGTTCAGCCCCTGCGCCTGAGACACTGCCGGAACCTGAAGGAAACAGACCGGATAAACAGTTCTCTGCACCCAAATCCCGTGGGAGGGAGAGCTGAACCTTCAGAGAGGCGGACACGCCTGGGAAACCAGAAGAGACTGCACTCTGTGCACATCCAGACGCCAGAGGAAAACACCAAACGCCATCTGGAACCCTGGTGCACGGAGGCTCCTGGAAAGAGCGGCTCAGATCTTCCCGGTTGCTGCCACAGCGGAGAGGACTTAGGCAGTACCCCACGAGCAAACTTGAGCCTTGGAACTGCAGGTAGGACCAACTTTTCCCCTGCAAGAAACCTGCCTGGTGAACTCAGGACACACAGAGGCAAAATTCCTCTAAGACCGGGCACTTCCTGTGTTTACCGGAAGTCCCACACCGGCGGATCCCGGCCCGCAGCAGCTCTCTGCTCCCAAACCCCGCGGGAGAGAGACCTCACCGCCTGATCAGGTGGGCACTCCTGAGGCTGCAGAGCGGAGGAGACCACCAACACTGCCCACCCCTGCCCACATCCCTGGCCCAAGAGGCAACTGTATAAGGCCTCTGGGTTCCTGTAGGGGAGGGCCCGGGAGCGGCAGGACCCCTGCGCCTGAGACACTGCCGGAACCTGAAGGAAACAGACCGGATAAACAGTTCTCTGCACCCAAATCCCGTGGGAGGGAGAGCTGAACCTTCAGAGAGGCAGACACGCCTGGGAAACCAGAAGAGACTGCACTCTGTGCACATCCAGGCGCCAGAGGAAAACACCAAACGTCATCTGGAACCCTGGTGCACGGAGGCTCCCGGGAGGAGCGGCGCAGATTTTCCCGGTTGCTGCCACAGCGGAGAGGACTTAGGCAGTACCCCACGAGCAAACTTGAGCCTTGGAACCACAGGTAGGACCAACTTTTCCCCTGCAAGAAACCTGCCTGGTGAACTCAAGACACAGGCCCACAGGAACAGCTGAAGACCTGTAGAGAGGAAAAACTACACGCCCGAAAGCAGAACACTCTGTCCCCATAACTGGCTGAAAGAAAACAGGAAAACAGGTCTACAGCACTCCTGACACACAGGTTATAGGACAGTCTAGCCACTGTCAGAAATAGCAGAACAAAGTAACACTAGAGATAATCTGATGGCGAGAGGCAAGCGCAGGAACCCAAGCAACAGAAACCAAGACTACATGGCATCATCGGAGCCCAATTCTCCCACCAAAGCAAACACGGAATATCCAAACACACCAGAAAAGCAAGACCTAGTTTCAAAATCATATTTGATCATGATGCTGGAGGACTTCAAGAAAGACATAAAGAACTCCCTTAGAGAACAAGTAGAAGCCTACAGAGAGGAATCGCAAAAATCCCTGAAAGAATTCCAGGAAAACACAATCAAACAGTTGAAGGAATTAAAAATGGAAATAGAAGCAATCAAGAAAGAACACATGGAAACAACCCTGGACATAGAAAATCAAAAGAAAAGACAAGGAGCTGTAGATACAAGCTTCACCAACAGAATACAAGAGATGGAAGAGAGAATCTCAGGAGCAGAAGATTCCATAGAAATCATTGACTCAACTGTCAAAGATAATGTAAAGCGGAAAAAGCTACTGGTCCAAAACATACAGGAAATCCAGGACTCAATGAGAAGATCAAACCTAAGGATAATAGGTATAGAAGAGAGTGAAGACTCCCAGCTCAAAGGACCAGTAAATATCTTCAACAAAATCATAGAAGAAAACTTCCCTAACCTAAAAAGAGAGATACCCATAGGCATACAAGAAGCCTACAGAACTCCAAATAGATTGGACCAGAAAAGAAATTGGTGGGATTGCAGACTGGTAAAACCATTCTGGAAATCAGTCTGGAGGTTCCTCAGAAAATTGGACATTGAACTGCCTGAGGATCCAGCCATACCTCTCTTGGGCATATACCCAAAAGATGCCTCAACATATAAAAGAGACACGTGCTCCACTATGTTCATCGCAGCCTTATTTATAATAGCCAGAAACTGGAAAGAACCCAGATGCCCTTCAACAGAGGAATGGATACAGAAAATGTGGTACATCTACACAATGGAATATTACTCAGCTATCAAAAATAACGAGTTTATGAAATTCGTAGGCAAATGGTTGGAACTGGAAAATATCATCTGAGTGAGCTAACCCAATCACAGAAAGACATACATGGTATGCACTCATTGATAAGTGGCTATTAGCCCAAATGCTTGAATTACCCTAGATCCCTAGAACAAACGAAACTCAAGACGGATGATCAAAATGTGAATGCTTCACTCCTTCTTTAAATGAGGAAAAAGAATACCCTTGGCAGGGAAGGGAGAGGCAAAGATTAAAACAGAGACTGAAGGAACACCCATTCAGAGCCTGCCCCACATGTGGCCCATACATATACAGCCACCCAATTAGACAAGATGGATGAAGCAAAGAAGTGCAGACCGACAGGAGCCGGATGTAGATCGCTCCTGAGAGACACAGCCAGAATACAGCAAATACAGAGGCAAATGCCAGCAGCAAACCACTGAACTGAGAATAGGACCCCCGTTGAAGGAATCAGAGAAAGAACTGGAAGAGCTTGAAGGTGCTTGAGACCCCAAAAGTACAACAATGTCAAGCAACCAGAGCTTCCAGGGACTAAGCCACTACCTAAAGACTATACATGGACTGACCCTGGACTCTGACCCCATAGGTAGCAATGAATATCCTAGTAAGTGCACCAGTGGAAGGGGAAGCCCTGGGTCCTGCTAAGACTGAACCCCCAGTGAACTAGACTATGGGGGGAGGGTGGCAATGGGGGGAGGTTTGGGAGGGGAACACCCATAAGGAAGGGGAGGGGGGAGGGTGATGTTTGTCCGGAAACCGGGAAAGGGAATAACACTTGAAATGTATATAAGAAATACTCAAGTTAATAAAAAAAAAAGTTGAAACAATATAAGCAAAACTATTGAACTGAGGTAGTATGCTGTGATCTGGGAATAAAGCTGCTTTTGGAAACCTAGCAAAAAAAAAAAAAAAAAAAAAAAGAAAGTCAAGTTCAGGGGTTGGGGATTTCGCTCAGCGGTAGAGCGCTTGCCTAGCAAGCACAAGGCCCTGGGTTCGGTCCCCAGCTCCGAAAAAAAAGAAAAGAAAAAAAAATTCAAGTTCATCCTCAATTACATATCAAGTTCTAGACCAGCTTTCAATACACAAGATTCTGCCTTAAAATGGGGGAAGGAGGTGATATTAAGGACAGTCTCTGTGGGTAAAGGTATTTGTCACCAAACTTGATGATGTGATGGTAGAGGAAAGAACCTACTGAAAGTTGTCCTCTGACCTCCCCATATGTGCCAAGGCACATATGGTCAACGCCCTATCACACTCACATAAAATAAATAAGTAAAATGAACAGCAGAAGTGGGTACGCAGTAGGAAATATGAAACAGTAGTGAACTAATTTCTTTGTTTTTCGGATTGAGAGATAAAAAAAACTTTAAAGCAAACAAACAAAAATTGCTAATTTTGCTCCTTATTTAGATACGAATGGGAAATTCTAGAAAGTAATTTACTGTAGTGATTTACCAATGTTCTGTTGAAAAACTAGGGAGCAGCCCATGGTACATGGAGCCATAAGAGAATTACAGGAACCATGATCACAAACAGCCTGGGCTACACAACCAATTCAGCACTCCAGCCTAGGGAGAGCCTGACTCAAAATAAAAAGCAAGATTTAAACGAAATGTACTGGCCATACAGTCCAATGGCAGAATGCTTGCCTAGAATAAGCAAGGCTCTCAAATTAGTCCCCAATACTGAAAAAGAACAAATAGTCTTATCAAATAAAATCAAACCATTCCATTCCAGAAGAAGAGGTGAATCCTAGAGAGTGATGTGCAGAGCCCAAGTACACACAAGGATAAGCTAGGTTACCAGTGCTGGGAGGTGGAACCAGGAGGAACCTGGGGCTTGTTGGCCAACTAGTCTAGTCAAATCTATGCACTCGAGATTCCATGAAAGACCCTGTCTCAAAAAAAAAAAAAAAAAAAAAAAAACAACAACTGGAGAGGAATAGAAACCAACACCTGACTTGAACCTTTGCACTTCACAGGGTACATGCATAGATGTGTATGCCTGCACACATACGTAAACACACTGACACATACACACCATCCCAGTTAGCTTTAACTGTCAACTTGACTTAACCCAGAGTCACCTGAAGATAGACTCCAGTCTCAACTGAGGCTTTGCCTGAATCAGATGCCTGTTACTATGTCCATGGGGTTTGTCTTGATGGTTAGAGGGGCAGGTAGTCCAGCACTGTAGAAGAAAGCTAGCTGAGAAGAGTTGCCTTGGGAGGACATTTAGTGGAGAGTGATTTTTGGTAGAGCAGCCACTCCACTGTTTGGTGAAACTGCCGTGTTCATGAGCGTGGGAGATCTCTCCACCTTCCGATATCTTCTTCAGTTTACGTCTTCAAAGACATGAAGTTTTTAGGTGTTGTTTCTCTGCATTCTTTCTCGGTCTGTTTCTATATAAAAGGCATTTGTATATAAAAGTGTTGTGTGTAGTTCTATGCTCTACCCACCTTTCCTCCAGGAAGTGATCACACTACCAGCCCCCACCCAGCTTCCCTTGAATCCTCGAACAAAAGACGGACACACAGTTGTTCGACTTCAAATTGCCCTCTTGGCACAACCTCTGGGCACTGCTACCTTCCACCTGGAAAATCGTGCCCTTACCAATTTCTTATCTCCATCTCTCCCACCTGACCTAAACGTCCGTTGCTAAACTCCCCTGACCACCTGCCTATAGGGGTGGCCTGTGTGGCCGCTCTGTTTTGAGATCCCACATGGTATGGTTGCCCGATTCTCCTCTCTCCAAAACATGGCTCCTTCTTTCTCCTTTGCATCTCCCTGCCTGCCTCCAGAGTCCCAGAAGCTCCACCTGTACCTTCTGCCCAACAATTGGCCCAAGGCTTTCTGTACGGACAGATCAATTAGGGAACATGACCCTAGCATTAGAACTTCTCCCTATATATAAAAGAGTTACTGATTTGTTTAAGTTAATTTTATATCCAGACACTTTGCTGAAAGTGTTTATCAGCTGTAGGAGTTTCACAGTGGAATGTTCGGGTCACTTTTATATACTGTCATATCACCTGCAAATAAAGATACTTTGACTCTTCCTTTCCAATCTGTATCTCCTTGGTCTCCTTCAGTTGTCTTATTGCCCTAGCTAAGACTTCAAGGACTGTATTGGATAGATACACAGAGAGCGAACAGCCTTGTCTTGCTCCTGATTTCAGTGGAATTTCTTTGAGGATCTCACCATTTAATTTGACGTTGGCTGTGAGCTTGCTGTAAACTGACTTTATTATTTTGAGCTATATTCACTAATCTTTCCAGTAATTTTATCATGAATAGGTATTGGATTTTGTCAGAGGCCTTCTAATGAAATGATCATGTGGGTTTTTAAATTTTTTAGTTTGTTTACATGATGGATTACATTTATTGATTTTTACATATTGAACCATCCCCGCATCTCTGGGATGATGCCTGCTTGATCATGGTGGCTGATCTTTTTTTTTTTTTTTTCTTTTCTATTTTTCGGAGCTGGGGACCGAACCCAGGGCCTTGCGCTTGGTAGGCAAGCGCTCTACCACTGAGCTAAATCCCCAACCCCGTGGCTGATCTTTTTTATATTCTTGAATTTGATTTGATGGTGTTTTATAGATTTAGAAATAGAATAGATTTTATGGGTGACTGGAGGCAAGGAGGGCTGGGAATGGGAGGATTAGGTGGGGAGGAAAGGGGGAAATGGGGAATCCAGGAAGAGATAGCTGGAACTGAGGAGCATCTGAGGGGTGATATGGAAACCTAGTGCAGTAGAAACTCCCTAAAATATATGAAGGCAATCCTAGTGGGGTCTCCTAATAATGGGGGATACAGAGTTCCAACTCATCTTTTGTCATCAAACAAAGCTTCTAGGGCCAGGACTGTGACGTGTTCGTTGAGTTGTTTGCCAAGAGGGTCCTCCATGGCGATCTCTAAATAATCCAGGCTATAGCTAAGACAGTACACTGCTTTCCAGAAACTGACAGCAGGGCCCCCTGGCCAAGGGCAACACCCACACAACTCATTGAACATGAGAAGTCTAACTGGTACCAGATGGAGTTTTCACCCCTACATTCTAGTGTCTTTGGTGCAGGAAGGTACTCTATAGGCTACCAAAAGAGAAACATATATACACCAATCCAGCCGCAAAACAATCTGTCCTGCCTACAACATATGCTAGGACAACAGTGGCACAGAGCGTATGGGAGTAACCAACCAGTGTCTGATTTGACTTAAGGCCCACTCTACAAGATGGAACCCATATCCAAAAGTGCTTGGATGACTAAGAACCAGAGACTAGATAGTCCAGAGACCTAGGGTAAAACCAAACACTACTGGGTACTGGGGTGTGTGTGTGTGTGTGTGTGTGTGTGTGTGTGTGTGTGTGTGTGCGCGCGTGCGCGCGCGCACATGTGCAAAGGTATTAATAAAATGACTTCTGATGGTATTCTGCTATATTCATAGAGCTGTGCTTTATTCAGCCACCATTAGAGAAGTTTCCTCCTGCAACAGAAGGGAACAGATGCAGAGACTCACAGCCAGACATTACTTGGAGAGAGTCCTTAGAACACTCCATCAACTCCATCCCCTCAGAGCTCATGGAAGCCTGCAGAAGAGGAGGAGGAAAGGGGGCAAGATCCAGAGGGGATGGAGGGCACTCGGAGAACAAGGCCTCTGAGTTAGCTGACAAGGATCATATGAGCTTATGGAGACGGGAGCAGCAAGCACGGGGTCTACTTGGGTCTGCACCAGGTCCTTGGGGTATATATTACAGCTTTCCATTTAGCATTTTTATGGGCTCCTTGAGTGTGTGAATGAGTGGGTCTCTGATTCTCCAGTCTTCTCTCGGGGCTCTTTTCCTTCTGTTGGGTTGCATGGTCCCACCTTGGCGTGATCGTTTTTGTTTAGTTTATTATATTTTATTTTGTCATCTCCTAGAAGCCCGTTCTTTTCTAGTGAGAGACAGAAAGGGAGTGGATGTGGATGGGAGGGGAGGAGGGGAAAACCTGGGAAGAGTATAGGGAGGGGAACTTAGTCAGGATACGCTGTATGAGAAAGGAATCTATTTTCAATAAAATGAAGAGGAAGGAAGGAAGAAGAAATTAGATGAGTCAGTGAGCCAGCGAGCATCCTCCTCCATGGTTTCTGCTTCAGGGTTCTTTTGAGTCCTGTCCTGAGAGATGAAATAAACCCTTTCCTCCCTAAGTTGCTTTTGGTTACAGTGAGGATTTAAAAAATAGTATTATATGTCTGTGTATATGAGTGCAGATACCTTCAGAGACCAAAGGAGTCAGCTTCCCCTGGAGCTGGAGTTATAGGTGGTTGCGAGTCACCCGATGTAGGTGCTGGGAACTGACTTCAGGCCCTCTGGAAAAGCAGTGTGTGTTCTTAACCACTGAACCACTCTCCACCTCCCCTAGAATGTTCTATCACAGCAGGAGAAAGGAAACATGGACACACACATACACAGACACACACATACACACACCTACACACACACAAACGTGAGTGTATCTGGTAGAGTTCGTGTTTACCACGCACAAAGCTTTAAACTTATTCCCAACAATCAATCAATCAATCAATCAATATCAATAAACAAGCTCATTATGGTAACACAGGTACTTGAGAGACAGAGACAAGAAGGTCATTGCAAATTCTAGGCCAGCCAAGGCTGCATAGCCAGACTCTGTTCCAACTACCCCACCCCAAAAAAAAAAAAAAAAAAAAACCTTGCTAAGGCTAAGCACAGAAGGAAAAAACATTATAAAAAACAAAACCTACTACATGGCCAACTCTGTTAGGCTAAAAATATACACACAAAAGAAGTTGGGGATTTAGCTCAGTGGTAGAGTTCTCACATAGTAATCACAAGGCCCTGGATTCTGCCCTAAGTTCTATCAAAATTAAAAATTAAAAATATAAGCTGGGGTGGTGGCACACACCTTTAATCCCAGCATGTGGGAAGCAGAGTTTGAGTCCAGCCTGGTCTACATAGCAGGTCTAGCTATTGTGAGCAGAGTAGCAATGAACGCAGATGTGCAAACATCTCCATAGTAAAGACAAAATTCTTTGGGTATATGCCCAGGAATGGAGCATCTGGGTCATGTGGCAGATCTGGCTCCAGTGTTTTTGAGAATCTCCAGACTGACTGTACTAGTTCATATTCCCACCAACAGTGTACGAGGACTCGCCTTGTCCCACTTCTATGCCAGCATCTGTTGTCATTTGTGTTTACGATGACTGCCATTCTGACCAGTGAGATGGACTCTTGCATTCATGATTAACTCCAAGTTACCAATAATGTTTCAGTGTCGCGTTAAAGAAAGAAATAAAAGCACTTCCCCCGGGAGTCATTAAACCAAGAGTGAATCCAGATTTTAATTCTCCATTTGATGCTCTGTGGTTTTCGCCCTCTGACTATTGAATGAATTTGACTCTGTGCCTGTCTGGAAACTGCGCCAGTGTGTGTCTGTCACTTGCATGACTGTGTCCATCCCTGACAAAGGGTTTTATTCTCTTTTTATTAAACAGCACAGAAATTATCACATGGGGAAAGAATGAGGGATACTCTACAAAATTTTTTTTTAATTTAGAGAATACTTTATTAGTTTTTGTAATCAAACCCACGTATATAAGACCTTACATATTTAATACAGTGTGTTCCCCCTGTACAAATGGAAAAAACTTAAGTTCAACATTTCTAGACCAATATGGCTGTTAATTTCTGTACAGTGCCAACTCAACACAGTAAATGGGGATACTTTTTTCGAAAGTTGACAGCACAGGTAAAGTTTCAAAAAATTCAAATTATATATCTGTATATATATATTTATATTTATATAAAAAGACCAATAATAGCAGTGTGTTATGCATCAACAGCAGCAACAGCTTTTCCAGGTTCTGCAGTCATCTGAACAAAACTGTAGAGACATCCAGCACACTCCATTAAAAAAAAAAAAAAGTAAAAAAACAAAACCCGAGAAAACAGCACAGTTCTGTTACTCTTGTGGTACCTGGCCGGAACCTGAAGGAAACAGACTGGATGGGCAGTTCTCTGCGCCCGGGTCCCGTGGGAGGGAGAGCTGGACCTTCGGGGAGGCGGACAAGCCTGGGAGGCCGGAGGAGACTGCTCTCTGCGCATACATCTCGGACGCCAGAGGAGGACGCCGGGGGCCATCTGGAACCCTGATGCACTGAAGCTCCCGGAAAGGGCGGCGCAGATCTTCCTGGTTGCTGCCACCACAGAGAGCCCGAGGGCAGCACCCCGAGAGCAAACTTGAGCCTCAGGACCACAGGTGACAGCAAATGCTGGCGAGGATGCGGAGAAAGAGGAACACTCCTCCATTGTTGGTGGGATTGCAGACTGGTACAACCATTCTGGAAATCAGTCTAGAGGTTCCTCAGAAAATTGGACATTGAACTGCCTGAGGATCCAGCTATACCTCTCTTGGGCATATACCCAAAAGATGCCCCAACATATAAAAAAGACACATGCTCCACTATGTTCATCGCAGCCTTATTTATAATAGCCAGAAGCTGGAAAGAACCCAGATGCCCTTCAACAGAGGAATGGATACAGAAAATGTGGTACATCTACACAATGGAATATTACTCAGCTATCAAAAACAATGACTTTATGAAATTCGTAGGCAAATGGTTGGAACTGGAAAATATCATCTGAGTGAGCTAACCCAATCACAGAAAGACATACATGGTATGCACTCATTGATAAGTGGCTATTAGCCCAAATGCTTGAATTACCCTAGATGCCTAGAACAAATGAAACTCAAGACGGATGATCAAAATGTGAATGCTTCACTCCTTCTTTAAAAGGGGAACAAGAATACCCTTGGCAGGGAAGAGAGAGGCAAAGATTAAAACAGAGACAGAAGGAACACCCATTCAGAGCCTGCCCCACATGTGGCCCATACATATACAGCCATCCAATTAGACAAGATGGATGAAGCAAAGAAGTGCAGACCGACAGGAGCCGGACGTAGATCGCTCCTGAGAGACAGAGCCAGAATACAGCAAATACAGACTCGAATGCCAGCAGCAAACCACTGAACTGAGAATAGGACCCCCGTTGAAGGAATCAGAGAAAGAACTGGAAGAGCTTGAAGGGGGCTCGAGACCCCATATGTACAACAACGCCAAGCAACCAGAGCTTCCAGGGACTAAGCCACTACCTAAAGACTATACATGGACTGACCCTGGACTCTGACCTCATAGGTAGCAATGAATATCCTAGTAAGAGCACCAGTGGACGGGGAAGCCCTGGGTTCTGCTAAGACTGAACCCCCAGTGAACTAGACTGTTGGGGGGAGGGCGGCAATTGGGGGAGGGTGGAGAGGGGAACACCCATAGGGAAGGGGAGGGGGGAGGGGGATGTTTGCCAGGAAACCAGGAAAGGGAATAACACTCGAAATATATATAAGAAATACTCAAGTTAATAAAAAAAAAAAAAAGAAAGAACTAAAAAAAAAAAAAAAAAAAAAAAAAAAAAAAAAAAAAAAAAAGGACTTCAGGGGGAATCACTATCCCTGAACTCAAGCAATATTACAGAGCAATAGTGATAAAAACTGCATGGTATCGGTACAGAGACAGACAGATAGACCAATGGAATAGAATTGAAGACCCAGAAATGAACCCACACACCTATGGTCACTTGATTTTTGACAAAGGAGCCAAAACCATCCAATGGAAAAAAGATAGCATTTTCAGCAAATGGTGCTGGTTCAACTGGAGGGCAACATGTAGAAGAATGCAGATCGATCCATGCTTATCACCCTGTACAAAGCTTAAGTCCAAGTGGATCAAGGACCTCCACATCAAACCAGACACACTCAAACTAATAGAAGAAAAACTAAGGAAGCATCTGGAACACATGGGCACTGGAAAAAATTTCCTGAACAAAACACCAATGGCCTATGCTCTAAGATCAAGAATCGACAAATGGGATCTCATAAAACTGCAAAGCTTCTGTAAGGCAAAGGACACTGTGGTTAGGACAAAACGGCAACCAACAGATTGGGAAAAGATCTTTACCAATCCTACAACAGATAGAGGCCTTATATCCAAAATATACAAAGAACTCAAGAAGTTAGACCGCAGGGAAACAAATAACCCTATTAAAAAATGGGGTTCAGAGCTAAACAAAGAATTCACAGCTGAGGAATGCCGAATGGCTGAGAAACACCTAAAGAAATGTTCAACATCTTTAGTCATAAGGGCAATGAAAATCAAAACAACCCTGAGATTTCACCTCACACCAGTGAGAATGGCTAAGATCAAAAACTCAGGTGACAGCAGATGCTGGCGAGGATGTGGAGAAAGAGGAACACTCCTCCATTGTTGGTGGGATTGCAGACTGGTAAAACCATTCTGAAAATCAGTCTGGAGGTTCCTCAGAAAATTGGACATTGAACTGCCTGAGGATCCAGCTATACCTCTCTTGGGCATATACCCAAAAGATGCCTCAACATATAAAAGAGACACGTGCTCCACTATGTTCATCGCAGCCTTATTTATAATAGCCAGAAAATGGAAAGAACCCAGATGCCCTTCAACAGAGGAATGGATACAGAAAATGTGGTACATCTACACAATGGAATATTACTCAGCTATCAAAAACAACGAGTTTATGAAATTCGTAGGCAAATGGTTGGAACTGGAAAATATCATCCTGAGTGAGCTAACCCAATCACAGAAAGACATACATGGTATGCACTCACTGATAAGTGGCTATTAGCCCAAATGCTTGAATTACCCTAGATCCCTAGAACAAATGAAACTCAAGATGGATGATCAAAATGTGAATGCTTCACTCCTTCTTTAAATGAGGAAAAAGAATACCCTTGGCAGGGAAGGGAGAGGCAAAGATTAAAACAAAGACTGAAGGAACACCCATTCAGAGCCTGCCCCACATGTGTCCCATACATATACAGCCACCCAATTAGACAAGATGGATGAAGCAAAGAAGTGCAGACTGACAGGAGCCGGACGTAGATCGCTCCTGAGAGACAGAGCCAGAATACAGCAAATACAGACGCGAATGCCAGCAGCAAACCACTGAACTGAGAATAGGACCCCCATTGAAGGAATCAGAGAAAGAACTGGAAGAGCTTGAAGGGCCTCGAGACCCCATATGTACAACAATGCCAAGCAACCAGAGCTTCCAGGGACTAAGCCACTACCTAAAGACTATACATGGACTGACCGTGGACTCTGACCTCATAGGTAGCAATGAATATCCTAGTAAGAGCACCAGTGGAAGGGGAAGCCCTGGGTCCTGGTAAGACTGAACCCCCAGTGAACTAGACTGTTGTGGGGAGGGCGGCAATGGGGGGAGGGGAACACCCATAGGGAAGGGGAGGGGGGAGGGGGATGTTTGCCTGGATACCGGGAAAGGGAATAACACTCGAAATGTATATAAGAAATACTCAAGTTAATAAAAATAAATAAATAAATAAAATAAAATTCCTCTACCAAAAAAAAATTTTTTAAAAAGAATTTCACAAGTGATTATGTCTCTGACTCCAAGTGACCCCAAGTGACCAGATAACAAACAGTATTATGAACATTGTCTCTCACCCAATATCCATAAATGTCGCATCAACATTAATTGTGGATATTCATTTACAATAACCTCTATATTTGCTGTTTTCAGTCAAAGGTACACGCTCGTTTCTCTGTTCGGGGAGCATGGAAAAGCACATAATTTAAGATTGAAGTTCTGCAGTAGCTTACGTTGTGCAGGTTGATCGCCTGGGAAATCCTCCACAAGTAAGGTTGGCTGTTACGTTGATGTCTTTAAGGAAGGCTAGACAAACAGGCTGAGTGCACAGTCGGACCTCAAAGTGTATTATTAACTCTGGCTGTAACGTCCAGACTGTAACGTCCAGACAAAAGTTCCAGTCTCATAGAATCTAAGGTATTTTTGGCCATAGAATCTTTCTTCCTATGTCTTTATCTACTGAGGAGATCGTGGGAATACTCCATTATATACGTGGAGGTCAGAGGACAACTTGCAGGACTTAGTTCCCCTCTTTGACTAAGTGACTCTGGGGTTAGAACTCAAGTCACCAGACTTGGCACCAGAAGCCTTTACCCGCTAAAGCCATCTCGACGGGTCTCTGAGTTAGCGATTTTCCTGTATGTTTTGAGACTTCCTTGATGCCCTAATATGTGATCAGTTTGGGGGAAAATTTGACAAGCTCGTGAGGAGAATGTGCATTCTTTTTTTTTTTTTCCTGGTTATCAGATAGTCTTTTATTTAAATATTTTCTTGTTGCTTCTTAACTAGCTGGGCACTCCACCGCACCACTGTTGATGTCATCTATGATGTCATGAGGGTGGCGGCCATCCACGTTGCAGACCACAGAGACTGTGCAGTACCCAGGATCTCCTTGATAGTTCCAGAAAGTTCTCTGGCCAAAGACCAGTGTCTCATCTGCCAGGCAATGTTGACAATCTCATCAAAAGTGATGTTTGCACTGTGTTTAATGTTTTTCTGCTTCTTCCTGCCTCTTGGTGGCTCCTTGAGGGCTTTGATGATCAGGGCAGAGGCAGAGGGCACCACCTCAATCTGGGCCTGTCTGTTCTGGATGGTCAGTTTCACTGTCATCCTGAGGCCTTTCCAGTCACCGGTAGCCTTGGCGATGTCATCACCAACTCTTTTGGGAGACAGACCCAGAGGACCAATCTTAGGGGCCAAGGCGGATGTGGCGCCGACCTCGCCTCCGGTGCACCTCAAGTACACGACTTTGATCTCGTTGGGGTCGAACTTGGGCGGCATGGTGGAGGTGGCTGGTGTCGGATGAACCCAGATTCGGGACGACCGAAAAAAGTTGCACCATTGCCTCCTCCGAACCGAAAGCCGAAAAGCGAGAATGTGCATTCTTTAAGTACTTAAGTAGCTGTAGTGTTCTATAGATGTCTTCTAGGTCCGTTTGATTTATGCCGTTTGATTTATCACTCTAGTGATTCTCTGGTCTTTGTTTCGATGTCCTACTGGTGAGCTTGAGGTACTGAAGTCACCGACTACCACTGCTCTGGTTTAATCGGTGGTTTTTGGTCTAGTGATACTTGGTCTGTGAAACTGAATGCAGCTGTGTCTGCGGCATCGCTGTTCGGGTTGTTTGTCGGTGGATTTCCGTTGCTGAGTATGAAGAGCTCTTCCATATCTCTTCTGTTTTGTTTTAAAATCTGTTTTACTGGGTATTAGAAAAGCCACTCCCGCTTGTTTCCTGCTTCAGTCTACTTAGAACACACAAATAAATAAATGTAAAAGTTGTTTTTAAATCTGGGAACACTTAGTCTGAAGCTGGCTTAGGGAAAGCGACCCAGAGCTCGTTTTCTCTTTAAGTCACTGCCCCACTATCAATACGTGCAAAACTCACGGTCCAAAGTAGGCAGCCAAGCCCTACCCTCCCACCACAAATTCACTTAT
This sequence comes from Rattus norvegicus, assembly GCF_021556685.1. Taxonomy (NCBI): domain Eukaryota; kingdom Metazoa; phylum Chordata; class Mammalia; order Rodentia; family Muridae; genus Rattus; species Rattus norvegicus. Next base: position 118,076,626 of record NC_141536.1, read on the forward strand.
TTCAGTGAAGGGTCCTGACGATGATATAACACACTTATTTAAACCTCACTCTCCAGCCCTGCTCACAAGGCCACAACTACCAGCAAGGAAGCTGAGAGATACAGTCTCTAGCCCTTCATTTTCCCCTTTGAGACGGTAGGACTATGTAGCCAGGTCTGGCCTGAAACTCAGCACCCACCTACCTCCATTCCCAAGTGCTAGTATTACAGAAGGGTACCACCACCGTTGAAGAAATACATTGTGTGGAATGACCCTTGCACAGCCCAAAGATAACATTCTGCCACGAAGAAAACAGGAGTGAAAGCGACAGGTGTCATACTGACTGGACTGAGGGGGAATGTCATCTTCCCTAGCATTTCCTTTTGTCTTCCTCTTTATCTTGCTCCTTTTTGCACCATGAGGCCCCGGTGGCAATTCTGTGAGGTGGGAGCTAACAAGAAATATTCATCCCCCAGGATGGGTGAAAGAACTGCGTAACCCATCTACCTCCCAGGTGTCAGAATAAAGAGGCAAAAACCTCAAATAGCTCTTTCTACGTCTCTCCATGCCATCACTGCAGTGCACACAGATGTCCTGACCAGTGCTCTTGAGCCACTCTCCGAAGTCCTTGTCTGGATCCTACCAGGATGATGAAATCATGGGATGACCAAGGATAATGGAGCTGGGAAAATCTTTGTGAACTTCGAGGGCAGGTTAAACAAGCATAGCAGAATCAGCCCTAGACTGGACATGCAGCTCAAAGACCTAGGAAAATGGCAGAATGGTCTGCTCCTACCCCATCTAGTTTCATCATGCTGATAGCCTTCACGGTATCATGAAGAAGCAAGATGAAACACAGAGGGAAAACTCTTGGGGTTCTTTTTCTAGGGGTGTAACACACACATAAATAAGCAGGAAGGAAGGAAGGGAGGGAGGGAGGGAGGGAGGAAGGGAGGAAGGGAGGGAGGGAGGGAGGGAGGGAGGAAGAAAAGGGAGGAAGGAAGGAAAGGGATGGAGGAAGGAAGGAAGGAAGGAAGGAAGGAAGGAAGGAAGGAAGGAAGGAAGACAAGAACTCTAGAGCGAGGACATCAATGCAGAACAAGTGGGGTCTGGAGTCCAGGCCACGAGCCCATAACGCCTGCAGTTTGCACGTAGAATTACCACCCTGGTAGGCACTGGCTGCTCAGTATGTTGATCCTTCTACCAGTTGCCTCCATGCCCTATGGAGTTTCCTCCACCTGAGTTACCCATCTTCTTCTCCATAGGGTCCACTCTTAGTCAACCTTCAAGGTTCAAAAACCCCTCCTCCATGGGGCTGGAGGAATGGCTCAGTGGGTAAGAGCGCTGACTTCTCTTCCAAGCAACCACATGGTGGCTCACAACCCTGAAATGGGATCCGATGACCTCCTCTGGTGTGTCTGAAGACAGTGACAGTGTACTCATATACATAAAATAAATAAATCTTTAAAACAAAACAACCCTCTCCAGGCTTCTGTTGTCTGCATGGGAGCCCTGTTAGGACAGGGTGCAAGTGGGAGGCCCGGTAAAGATTCTGAAAGTGAGGCCTATCCTAATGAGCTGGCTGCCATCTGGGACAGGGAACAACAGGGAAATGGAACCCTGTTTTTCTGTTTATGAAGAAGAAGGTATCAACTAGGGAGTAACCAGGAGGCCCTGATCACCAGACTCCTATGCAGCTGGGAGGAGCTGGGTCTCTAAGACCTGAGATCACAGGCCACAGAGAGGAAGTCCATCTGGGTGGCCCAGCAGGCAGAGTAATTCCTGGAAGGAAGCTCAGATCTCAGGAATCTGGTAGAGAGGAACAAGGTTGACTCTGTTGAGAAGTTGCTCACTGCCAGTATCCAGGATTAGACAACAGGAGGAACAGGCCACCAGCTGGACAGCCTAGCTTTTGAACTGGTAAACAGCACTGTGTGCAGTCATTAACCCATCCTGTGGCTCAGGATGAGTGGGGCTCAAAGGGGCACAGCCTCAGGGTCTGTACCTGGCTGACCCCCTTTTCTCTGTTGTAGCTTCCCTGACTGTTCAGTGAGCTGAAAGGAGCATCCAGGTAAGGTCCCTAGCTAGGTACCACACAGTCACATTTTCTAGCCCAGAGGACAGGCTCCATAAGAGAAATAGCCCTTCTCTTCCCATCTTCCTTCCCTTCCCTCCCTCCCTCCCTCCCTCCCTCCCCCTCCTTTCCTTCCCTTCTCTTCCCTCCCTCTTTCCCTTCCCTCCTTCCCTCCCCTCCTCTTCCCTCCCTCTTTCCCTTCCCTCCTTTCCTTCCCACCCTCCTTCCCTTCCCTTCCCTCCTTCTCTTACCTCCATCCTTCCCTTCCTTCCTTCCCTTCCCACCCTCCTTCCCTTCCCTCCTTCTCTTACCTCCTTCCCTTCCTTTCTCTCCCTCCTTCCTCCCTCCTTCCCTCCCTCCCTCCTTCTTTCCCTCCTTCTCTTCCCTCTATTCTTCCCTTTCCTCCTTCTCTTCCCTCCATCCTTCCCTTCCCTCCTTCTCTTCCCTCCTTCCCTTCCCTTCCTCCTTCCCACCCTCCTTCCCTTCTTTCCTTCCCTTCCCTCTCTCCTTCCCTTCCCTCTCTCCTTCCCTTCCCTGCCTCCTTTCCTCCCCTCCCTCCTTCCTTTCCCTTCCCTCCTTCCCTTCCCTTCTCCTCCCCTTCCCATCCTCTTCCTCTCCCTTCTCTCCCCTTTCCCTTCCCTGTGTGCATGCATGCATGCTTTCGTGTGTGTGTGTGTGTGTGTGTGTGTGTGTGTGTGTGTGTGTGTATACATTTTTATGCACTTTCCAGTCTTTGGAACAGAACTAGAAGCCAGGCTTAAATAGAAGGTTGGAGCACAACTGTAAAGTTCTCTCTACTTGCCCTAGCATCGATGGGCTTAAATAGCTGAGTAGCATGTCTTAAATATTAATGTTACCTTCTAAGCTGCCTGCTTCCTCTGACATGTCACCAGATACACATTAGAAACCAGAAGGGTGGGACTGGAAGAGAAGGCTGTGAGCAGAGGCTTGGGGAAGGGCCCTCTAAAAAGGCCTGAAAAGCAGAGGGCACACTCAGAGGTGATGGAGGAGCCAGTAACCCCCTGAGGACAGTGGTAGGCCCACAGTGGTACTAGAGAAGAGCAGGAGGGAAAAAGGTGGGCCCATCTAGGTGAAGGGCAGGCACTCAGCAGGTACTTCATCCATGCCCATTGAGCTCAAATTTTCTATGGTAACGGAACCAAACTTGTAACATGCATCAAGGATTCTGGTAAATCATTTGCTGCCCTCTGTGTAGGCAGTTAGGGTTAGGGTTAGGGCTAGGGCTAGGGCTAGGGTTAGGGTTAGGGCTAGGGCTAGGGCTAGGGCTAGGGTTAGGGTTAGGGCTAGGGCTAGGGCTAGGGCTAGGGCTAGGGTTAGGGTTAGGGCTAGGGCTAGGGCTAGGGCTAGGGCTAGGGCTAGGGCTAGGGCTAGGGCTAGGGCTAGGGCTAGGGTTAGGGTTAGGGCTAGGGCTAGGGCTAGGGCTAGGGCTAGGGCTAGGGCCAGGGTTAGGGCTAGGGTTAGGGTTAGGGTTAGGGGAGATGAGCAAAGGTGGCATAGTGACTGAAGAGAAATGAAGCAGGACCCAATACAGAGGTGGAGCTTCACAAAAAGAGTTCCCTCAGGTCATCCCCTGAGCTGGGGACCTGCAGCTGTGCCCCAGAGGAAAATGAATGGACACACACACACACACACACACACACACACACACACCCGAGAAGCAAGTCTGTGGGAGAGTCCGATCCTGAAGGAGGTTCAAGCCCCTGTAGGCCTCTGCAAAAGTCTTGTCACAGAAGAACTAGGCACACCCAGGGGGATCTCTCCCTTCTCAGAGGAGAAAGGGATGGGGGAGGGGCTGTGGGCAGCTGTAACCAGGGCCTAAAGTGAATAAATTAATTAATTGATTAATTTAAAAAAGTCTTGTCACACACCCTAACATACAAATACACAACAGACACGAGATACAGTGTCACACACTCATACTGCACAGGTCCATTGTCCTCAGTCAGGCAGGGAAACTGCTGGCTGGACACCTTGCTGGGACAGACACACCCCTCCAGTCCTGACCTCAGTCAGAAAACCCCCTGGGACAGCAGATATGACAGTATGGGCAGCAAGCCCTAGGGAAGGGGACATTTTCTCTGGTCACAGAGCTAGGCAGATCGGGGTGGGGTGGGGTGGGGTGAGTGGCCCAGCAAAGGAGTGGGTGGGCAGAGAACAGAAGCCAGTCCCCTCTTTGTCCCCTGCTAGGACTAGGGGAGCCAGTCACAACAGGTATGGTCTGGAAGCAGCTGGAGTCTTTGTGGGGCACAGGGACCTAGGACTTGATGGATCCTGGGAGGAGAGTACAGGCCAGGATAAGTCAACTCAGGACAGAACTCCAGCAAGCACCTGGCAACCAAGGCTTCCCCTACAAGCCTCCTGATGTGGAAGTCAGGTCCTGGCATCACCAGGAGGTCCTGGGTTGATACAAGAAAGCTGTGAGCCTCATTTGAAAGGTTGAGGACTTCTCACTGTTGAAGCAGAATGGGTGGTCTCCAACCAGGCCTGAGGTCCCAGCCTGGAAACCTAGCTTCTGCCTTCACCCCAAGTTCAGACCATTGGGGGAAAGTGCTAGGAAAAGTGCTGAGAAGGAGACTGCAAAGTCCTATAACAGGGTCACCCTCCGTGAGGGACTAGACTCTGGGCAGCAGATGCCGAGGCCCAGCCCCAGGGTGGGCAGCTAGAGAAATAAGAGCAGCAGAAGGTCTTTGAGGGTCTGGAATTCTCTACCCACCCTGCTCCTCCCCCTCTGCCTTCTCCCATCCCAACCCCCTCCAAGCAGGGGAGGCACTGCTGGCCCGCGGTGCTGCTGTGTTGCGAAGGAACTGGGAGGGGCTCAGGCTGGGCCCCCTCTGCTGAGCCCCGCGCAGACAGGCCCCGCCCCGGCTCGCACATCTGGGCGGTGAGTGAGGCCATCCGGCCTGGGGGAGGGTGCAGAGACGGGCCTGGTGCACGTCGAGGGCCACAGTAGGCTCTGCTGCGGTGCTCTGAGCTAGCAGCCAGGCGACGAGATCCCGAGGAGCTGTCCGAGGAGCGGAGGTAAGCTGGGGAAGGACTTCTGGGCTCCCCAGAGAGTTGCAGAGGCTGCCGCCAGGGGCTATAAGCCCGTGGGCTGGGTGAGAGAAGATCTTCAAGCTCCTCGAGGAGGCGGGCCGCTGGCCCGGCAGGGGGAGGCAACTGAGCTCTGGCTCCTACCTGGGACTATGGAACCCCACTGGAGTTTTGGTCTGGAACAACCGCACGCTGGGGAGGTGGGGTGGGACCTGACAGGAGAGTCGCTGTGGACTGGGGCCTGCTCACTTAACCAGTTGTGGAGACCTGCTGCCTAGGCCAGAAGTGAGACTGGGGAGTTGAATGTATTTTTGTCAAGAAGTGCCTCAGGAGACCCCAGTCCCTGAAATCCGAGGATGTGGGAGAGCGTCTGAACAAGATGTCATACTCCTGAAACCTCAGGTTTCTCTCAAAGAGGCTAGGGTGGGATCCAAGCTGGGTGGGGTCTGAGCTTCTATAAGGTTAGAGGAGTTATCTGTGAAGTAAGTCTGTCGGTGGAGAAGAGAGAAGGAAGGGACCCTTATTCAGTCTGCCAAGAACAGATGGAACCATTGGAGAGTGAAAAGTTCCACTGGGGACAGTGGTCATGGATGGGAGGGCATTAGGATTTGGTGGAACAGAGATTGTGAACTAGTTATTCCCATGAGCAAAGCTGAGGCAGAGAGGGGCCATCACGCCTAGCCACCTCAGGAGGGAGTGTCCTCCTCATTCCACAGCCTTTTCCTGGTCCCCTCTCCTTGAAGTCATCGCCTCATAGGGTGGGGCAGCTCTTTGGGTGCCAGTTCTGATCTGATCCTGTGGCCCCAGTTGACTGTAGCCTGCTGACACTGCTGTTGAAATAAAGGGCTGGCAGGGTGCTAAGCGAGAGAGGCAGGGTCCCAGAGAAGATGTTCTTTGTTCCCATGGGCTTCGTGTAGAAACTCGAAGTCCAGCAACACTACACACCTGCAGAGTTCTGGAGATGACAGGTACACAGCCTACTCACCCCATGCAAGAAGAGACCCGTGGAGAACGGTGTCCATCCGGCAAGAGAATTCTAGGCTATTGTGAGATCTGGAGAAGTCTCTGAGGTCTCACTTGGCCACACCCAGTCCTAGGCCTCAACGACTGACAGACCATGTCTGTTAGACAGCAATCTGGGATATAGGTCAGTCTGAGTCTGAAGCGTAGGAGTCATGAGGCCAAGAGTTAAGAGCTGGCCATAGACAGGGTTAAATGGCAGGGTCAGGATCTGGCATGCATTCTCCACTGGGAAACAGGATATAATAACAGTAAATTATTCTACTCGGTGACTCTCAAACTCATATGTTGCCACAGTGAAATTAGAAAGTCCTTGGGATGGGGGTCCACCTCCATCTACTTCCAACTCTGTACATTGACCTAGCTGTGGGAGCTAAGCTGCCCCAAGCCCTTTAGTCAGCATTCTCCTCAGATGTTTTTTGGGTACCCATGCATGGGACGGTGGGAAGGTCTGGAAGACACACAGGGCACATGTGTGCCCTTGCACAGCTCCGCCCTCTACCACCACCTCTTAGGGATCTGTGGAAATCCATCAGAATTTGTTTCAGTCCCTACCTCTGTCTGTCAAAAAGAACTCAGGGTAGGTACAATAAGATTCCCGGTAAGACCCAGTACTAATCCACATAGAGAAGCAGAAGTACTGTCCACACACGCCCAGCTCCCTGCCTCTCCCTGCACTTTTCACACTTGGACTGGGTCTTCACAAGCCCAGTGTCACCCCTGACACTGAGGTACAGAGAGGCGACACACTCATGTCTGGTGCCATATGAGAGGTATAGGCATCTACTTGTGACATGGAATTAAGCCTTAGATCAACCACTCTGTCTTTTTCTCTCGGAAGTTCAAAGTTAGTTTCCACCATCCAATAAGCACGGAAAAAAAATCCAGAAAAATCCACCTATCCACCCATCCACCCATCCATCCATCCATTCACCCACCCACCCATCCATCCACCCATCCATCCATCCACCCATCCATCCACCCATCCATCCATTCACCCACCCACCCATCCATCCATCCATCCATCCATCCATCCATCCATCCATCCATCCATCCACCCATCCGTCCGTCCAAGTGGTTCTCAGCACCTCACTTGAGTTTATGACAAATGCTCAGTACGTGTTGCAGCGGGCTTTGATGCAGTAACATGCCAGTGAATGCAGTCAGTTCTCTAAGAGCAAAGCCTGATTTGTAGTTTTTGGCAATTTCTTCAGTATAAATACTCCTGGCATGGCTGCTTTCTAGCTAACATCACTTTGTAAGTGGATGTACTATTAAGACATAATGTCAGCTCTGGAGAGTTTGTGGTACCCAGCTCTAGTGTACCCCCTCTTCCCCTGACTAGTCCTGACTCCTGGGGCTCTTATGGATCCCCTCTATTAGCTTTGCCTTTTCTCAGCATCATCTCGTAGCTACTGCCAGCCCTCATTCTTTTCTAATTCTGACCCCTGGTGCAGCCAACCATGCCTCTCTGAGAATCTAGAAATCTCCATGGTGCCGTCACAGAGGTGTACCCTGGATAGACAAGCGTCTACGAGAATCTGGCTGTCTTTCCATGATGGGGCCGGGTGTGTTCAGATGGTGTGTGAGCAAGGGAGTATCCTTGTGTGCATGGGTGTGCCGCTGCAGGGCTGTGTCTGCTGTTCTGTTAGCAAAACTTCCTGACCAGGCTGCAGAGAGCAGCCTCCACCTTTGTTTAAAGGAGTAGCCAGGCTCATGGGTAAGAGCGGCAGCCCATGTTCTGTGGCCACTGAGCACGGAGAACACTTGAATTAATTAAATGATAAGGAGAATCTGAATTACCCTAGGAATCTCATTAAAATATAGGCTCTGGTTGGCAGTGGTGGCCCAAGCCTTTAATCACAGCACTTGGGAAGCAGAGGCAGGCAGATCTCTGAGTTTGAGGCCAGCCTGGTCTACAGAGCAAATTCCAAGAGCTGTACAGAAAAACCCTGTCTCAGAAAAAACATGAAGGAAGGGAGGAAGGGAGGAAGGGAGGAAGGGAGGGAGGGAGGAAGGGAGGAAGGGAGGGAGGAAGGGAGAAAGGGAAGAAGGGAGGGAGGGAGGGAGGGATGGAAGAGAGGAGAGAAGAAGAGAAGAGAAAAGGAGGGGAGAGGGAGGGGAGAGAGGGAGGGGAGAGAGGTATTTGCTTAGAGCTTGGACCCTAGAACCTAACAAATTCAAGCTCAAATATGTCCTATGTTAGGAACCAAACCATAAATAACTGTGGTTTATTATTATTAATAATAATAATAATAATAATAATAATAATAATAAATAACCTTGGACCAATAAATCAACGTGGACCAGCAAGCTGGCTCATGAGGTAAAAGCACTTGCACACAAACCTGACGACTTGAGTTGATCCCTGGAACTCATGGAAAGGTGGAAGGGGAAAAGTGACTCCCAGAAGTTGTCCTCTGACTTCCCATGTAACCATAGATGTGTGGGCCCCATATTCAACTTCTCCTCTTTTGTATTTTTGTAAAATAATTAGAGATTAAAATTTTGTTTTAAAATGAAAACCCATGAGCACATACCCTTCCTTCTCCCCTCCGGGTACTCATATCCCTTCTTGGCCAGGCTTGTCTGGTCTCTTTTGCTCAGCTTTATCTGGGGTTGTCTGTCTTGGGCCAGTAGGACTTAAGGATTTATTTATTTATTTATTTATTTATTTATTTATTTATTTATTTATTTATTTATTTGTGTATTTTACCTGCATGTGAGCCTGTGCAACACATGTGTGCCACAAAAGTCAGAAAGAGGGCTGGATCCCTTGTAGTTGGAGTTGAAGATGGATGTGAACCACAGTGTAGAGGCTGAGATCAGAACCCAGGTCCTCTATAAGAACAAATGCTCTTAACCATTGCGCCGTCTCTCTAGCCTATTTGTTTAAAATCCTGTAGCCTCACCCTCTTCTCTTGCTGGGCTTGTCATGGTCCTGGGTCAGCCTACTTCCACCTGCCCAGCCTTCAGGTGCCATTCTCCTCCCTCCCCTCCCATTCTTCTTGCCAGACTCCCATGAGTCTCCATGTAATACACCTCTCTAATGTACACCTCCAACTCACAGACTTCTCCCAGTCTCCAGACTACATGTATGATTGCTTTGGGTTTTACACCTCTGTTTGAAACTCTGTCCACACTCTGCCCTTCTGCTGTCAGCCGGGCCTGCAGCCAGTCTTCTCTGTCTTCCCTCCATCTCCAGCTTAAGGCACACACGTGTTCTCCTATGGCTCACTTAACAGGTCTGATTAGCTCTGCCGATTCAAACCACTGCCCCTGAAATGTCTCCACTCGTTCTGAGATGCACATTTGCCATCATCTGTAGCCTGGAGACCTGTGGTGACCAGGCTGATTTCCCACCTCCACACTGCTCTCATGCAGCCAGAGGCACCAAACTACAAATGTGGCCATGCTCCACCTGACCCTGCAACTTCCAAGCCTCGAAGATTTCCTGTTGCCCTTCACATAAAACCGAGTCTAAAGGAGGGTCCAGCCCAGGTCTCTCCCACAGTGACTTCATCTTCACATCCTTACTGTGCCTGACATTCTCAAAGTTACTTTCGGATGCTTGCCTGATCATGATCACCTGAGTCCCCAGAACAGACACAGATCACAGTTTCCTAAACCATAGCTAGTGACCCACTCTGAGGAGGCCTGGCTAAACAGATAAAATGAAAAATTGGCAACAATAAGTTTGCCAGATGTTCAAACACTGAAATTTACTTCAAAATCAAAATCTAAATAAGCCTGATTGTCTCTGGCAGTGCTAGCCTGCAGCCTTGGTTCTGAAGACCGCTCCCTTTGCACTGTGCGTGCCCGTCCACCACAAGTTGCCAGTGGAAGCCGATAGAATCACCTCAGCGCAGATTCCAGGCTGTTCTGTGGTAGGAGTTAGTGTTTTTACTGTACATACGAAATTATGTAACTCTTCCAAGACTCCTTATAGAAACATGCTGGTTTAATTACAGAAAACAAAGACTTTTAACATTCTCCTACCAGCATTCCTCAGTATAAATATCACTGGATTGTATTAAGTTAGAAAAAAATTCGGTGGGTTTCTTTTGTTGTTTTGTTTTTTTAAAGGATGTTTGATTTTTTTTATGACTTTTTACTTCTTTTGTGTATGGATACTTTGCCTGCATGTGTATGTCTCTACCCCACTTTCATGCCCAGTGCCCCCAGATGCCAGAAAAGGGCATTGGATTCCCCTGGAACTGGAATGACAGATGGTCGTGAAGTGCTGTGTGGGTGCTGGGAGAGCAGCTTTTAACCACTGGGCCATCTCTCCAGCCACGGTGATGTCTGATTTGAAAGATCACTGTTTGAGTTGCTGAATTGAATTTCATTAAAAATAGATGAATGAATTTTGAGATTAGAACAGGATTTCTTACAGTTTCTGAAATGGAATTAAAAATATTTCTGTCGGGCTGGAGAGATGGCTCAGTGGTTAAGAGCACCAACTGCTCTTCCAGAGGTCCTGAGTTCAAGTCCCAGCAACCACGTGGTGGCTCACAACCATCTGTAATGGGATCCGGTGCCCTCTTCTGGTGTGTCTGAAGACAGCTACAGTGTACTCATACATAAAATAATTACATCTTTTAAAAATTTTTTTAAAATCAGTCTGTCATTTTGTACTGTGTACTTACATGAAGCAGCGTACTTAGCTTGACCATTATAAAACCGAAATATCAGTCATTCTGCGATATCAAATATTCAGCCGATATTGATTTATTTATTGGTTTTCTTGAGACAGGTGTCATGTATCCTTGATATGTAGCCAAGGTGAATCTTGAATTCCTGATCCTCCTGTGTCCACCTTCTATGTGCTGAGAGTAGAGGTGTGAGCCATCATGCCTGGCTAAGATTTATTTTATGTAAAAAAAAAAAAGCAAGCATATTTATCTCATTACTATTCAAATTTTCTTCCATCTTTATAAAGTTGGGAAATATATGTATGTATGAGTGTATGTATATACATACATACATACATACATGTATATATGCAGTTCCTACAGAGCAAAGAGCACTTTTGAGCAACCCCAGCCTATGGAGACTGAGCTTTGATATAAAGGAATTTGGTTAGCCATAATAGCACAACTGTAATGGTGATTTTCAAAATGTGATGATACCTTTATCTTCGAGAGAGACACACTCAAGAGTTTATAGGTAAATAGCATGATGTCGGGGATTAGTGTCAAATGATTCTGGAGCAGAGTAAAGAAATAGCAGCAATGGTGGCATTCCGTGAAAGAGCAAAGAATTAAGTCTCGTTTTGCTTGTTTGTTCTTGTTCACAGGTACAGAGACTGCAAGGATGTTGACTGTCCCAGAAATGGGCCTTCAAGGGCTGTATATCAGTAAGACCTCGTCTGCTTATCCCCACCCACCAACCCTCTTGCCTCCGAATGGAGACTCCTAGCTACTGCCCCTGTTGCCTCTCTCAACAGAGGTTCCTGAGAGCCAGTCTATAAATTCCACTGTGTGTGTGTGTGTGTGTGTGTGTGTGTGTGTGTGTGTGTGTGTGTACGTGCGCACATGAACAGGGGTTGTCTGTATATACAAAGTATCTGTTCGGAGCCCCCTGTGTGTTAGTTAGTGAATGTGCATCCTCTTGTCTGTATGAAAAGGCCTTGCATGTGCTTTGTGCGAGTGTGTGCATGGGACCCTTTGTGAGTGGGCAGGTGGATCCCAGTGCATAGCACTGTGTGTTTTGAGTGGTCTGCGGTGAGCCCGTGTGCTCTGAACCCTGCACATCTGCTCTCATCGGAGTGTAGGCTTTGTGCTCTCTGCAGGGTGGGAGGCCAGCAGGCAGTAGGGACACTCCTCAGGAAGTCCATTCACAAAGACCTGGTGGGCTGGGCCCTTCCTTCCTGCCTCCCTTCCCAGGCTTAAGCCACAGCAACTGCCTCTTACATTAGAGCTGACAGCAGGGCCTAGTCTGTACTGGACGCCCGAGGTGGGGCAGGGTTGGGCGGAGGGGGGGTCATGAATTGCAGTCAGTGTTCCTGACCCTGTTCTTCAGGAACTGCAACTGTGCCCAGGCACCTTGTACAAACCCACACATACATACCTGGGTTATCACAGGACCACTGTCAAGGATCCTTTGGTTGGGCTGAGGGAGCACAGCCTGCTCTGGCCCAGGATACAGCCAATCAGACCCACTGGCACAGGGCTTCATGCTAGACCCCGCCACTTCTGTTACCAGCCTTCCTAGCCCCATCCATTGATGTCAGGGTCTCAGTGCCACCCCCTCCCATGACCCTTAGCAAACTTTAGTGTGATGGTGACTAGTGATTTGGTGGAAACCTTTAGGTGTCCAGCTAGGCTGGCCTTCCTGACCCACAAGTGTCTAATTCAAACCAGACCCGGGACCCTCCTGGAGACTGGTCTGCTTCCTAGCCCCTAGAGCCTAGCCCAGGCCTGGCTCTTCAGGATGATCTCAGGAGTCCTTCTGTTCCCAGTGCTAATGTGAGCATGTGCATATGTGCTGGGACAGGTGATAAAAATTCTTGGTGCTGTGGACATCCCCAGACACAGAGTCGGGCTGGGGATAGGCACTGCCTTTCCCTTCTAGTCCTGTTTGTGCCTTTGGGGGTGGGGAAACTCCCTCAAGTCCTGATTAGAACAGTTTGGCCCAACTTAGTAGCAGAGAGGAACAACCTGCCTATGGGACAAATGTCCCGTGTCACAGCATCTGTAGTCCCTTCCAGCCTTGCCACAGGAGCCCTTCTGACCATGGTTCCTGCCTGCTCATCTCCAGACTCTGACTTTCGCTACAAAATGCTTCCTTGCCTCCTCCTGTTCCTCTTTGGGCTTAAGGGGAATTGGGAAGCTATGCCCAGGTGATATATAAGTCAGCATCCAGGGAGACAGTTGCTTCTGGCTGATCCAAGCAGGCACTAAGACCCTAACCCTGCACCATGCATGGCCTTCCTACCCCTTCCAGTCTTCCTTTCTTAGCAAATGGCCCTTAACCTCAGCCAGGCTCAGTGATAACAGATAGAACCCTTAATTCTGACTTGGGCTTCTGCTTCCCAGACTTGCCCTCTCTCTTCTACAGGCTCTAGTCCAGAAAGGTCCCCGGTGCCCAGCCCTCCCGGCTCCCCAAGGACCCAGGAAAGCTGTGGCATTGCTCCCCTCACGCCTTCACAGTCTCCAGTAAGCCCTGCCTGGTGGTATTTGGGTGGTAGATGGTCTGGGTGGTATGGAGGAGGGCAGTGCCTGGCAGAGCCGTGACAGGGACTGGACTGGGGGAAAGTAATGAGGAAAGGGAGCTCCCCAGACTGCAGCTGTGCCCAGGCTCCTCCTACAGGCCCTCACATACATACCTGGGCTATCACAGGACCTCCTACAGGCCCTCACATACATACCTGAGCTATCACAGGACCTCCTACAGGCCCTCACATACATACCTAGGCTATCACAGGACCTCTGTCAGGGATCACTCGGTTGGTCCAGTGATTGTGGCTCCCCCATGGCCTTGGGCTATAGGCTCAACAGTTTTGAAAACAGAAGTTCAGTAACTCACTCTGCTCTTTGTAGCAGGATGATTCCTGGGAGCCACTGTGGCTGACCTGCTTAGGCAAGCATGTGACTTTTCTAGGTCCTCAGAGCACTATTTCTGCCAACCGGAGGCCTAACAGGTCTAAATCCCATTGCAGGGAGAAGTATAGTGTTTCAGATGTTTAGAAACTGTACAATTGAAGGTTCTAAGACATAGCCTCTCTCCCCACAGCTTTCCTGGGTTACCTCCCCTATACGGCCTTGTCCTGGTCATCCAGCTCAGGGTCCCTCTTATTCTTAGGAAGCCCAGGCCTAGCTTGGGAGATGTAGAGACATCCCTGCACTGGGATGGGGCCCCTCCTCTCTTCCAGTTTGTGTTACAAAAACAGGAGGTCAAAGATGCACATCCATATATTAAAAAGTAGCCAAGAAGAGTAAATTGCTCCCAGCCGGGGCAAGGCTAGTTAAAAGGCCGTGAAAAATGGCTGAGGTGGAGGTGGGCTGAGGGAGTCTGGGCAGAAGTCAGGTGAACTGGAAGGCAGAGAGCAGTCATTTCAACCCCAAACTGTCATGGCTACTGATAGGTCTTCGACTTGGAGCTGGTAGCATAGCCAGGTCTCAGCCTAGAGGTGGGCCATAAAACTAGAAAGAAGGGCCAGTGAGACAGGGGCAAAGCTGCTTTGGGCCACGGGCAGTGAAGGGACAGTGCTCCTGTTAGTTGTTACCTGACTTCAGGTCTTGAACTTACAGAAGCCAGAGGTCCGAGCTCCACAGCGGGCTTCCTTCTCTGTGGTTGTGGCCATCGACTTTGGGACCACATCCAGTGGCTATGCCTTCAGTTTTGCTACTGACCCTGAGGCCATTCACATGATGAGGTAAGAGCAGCTGGACTGGGAGACTGGGCTGAAAGAGGGACTTCAAACTCTGGTATTGGTCTGCTCTTAGAAATAATCATGGGACAGGGTCTTATCGGAGCCCTTGGCATCTCTAGGACTCCTCATTGGCCAAAAGACTAAAGAATGGACCTCGGGTCTGAGCTTCACCCTATTTGGAGCACTCCTGCCCCCTGCAGGGATATTGGGTTTCATGGATTTATTTTTATTTGCAGGGTTGGACATCAACCCCAGGGCCACAAACATGCTACACAAGTGGTCTTGGACTATATCCCCAACCCAGGGCTTTACTTTAGGGCTGTATGCTTTAATTGTGTAGTGTATTTGTGCACATATGTGTACACACACACACACACATGCATATTTAGGCCAGGAGCTAACAGGTATCTCCCTGTCATTCTGCTCCTTGTTTTATTGACACAGGGCCTCTCACTGAACCCAGAGCTCACCTATTGACTAGCCCTGGAGACTCACTGATTCCCACCCCAGCCCCTCCTCCCAGTGACAGGGTTATGGATGGCACCATGCCCAGCCTACACTCTAAAAATAATAGAAAGGAAGAGAGGGACGGAAGGAGGGAGGGAGGAAACAAAGGAAGGAATCAGAAAAGACCTTGAAGTAAATTGGCCTTGGAAAACAACCTTGAGGACTACACAGTGACTGTCCTACCACAGATGGCTTCTGCTTGGGTCCCAGGAAAATACATCAGGAGACCAGACACAGGCTATTGAACAATAGCTTGACATTGCTCATAAGAATATGGAGGAGAGGTCAAATGGGACACCCTACCCAGAGGTCTCTCAGGGTCCCTTGGATAATTAGGATCCCAGGGGCAGCGTTTATAGAGGGATGTAAATCGGCACCTTTTGATTTTCATGAGACCCTATTATTATTTCTGGTGGTGGTGGGGGGGACTTTTGAAAGATGGTGTCACTCTGTAGATAGGGCTGGCAGTTATCCCTCCTCAGCCTCCTGAATGCTGGGATTACAGTCTCACCCTCAGCTACAATATTTTCATTTTACAGATGGAACAAAAGGGGGAAGGAGGAAAGCTCAGGGAAGTTACGTCTTGCTCTTGGTCACACAGCTGGCTCCAGGGCCAGCACCCAACTGTAAGAAGGTTGCCTCTGGCTCCCCTGACTGCCTTTGTCTTCACAGGAAATGGGAGGGAGGGGACCCAGGCGTGGCCCACCAGAAGACCCCCACTTGCCTGCTGCTGACCCCAGAAGGCATCTTCCACAGTTTTGGCTACACTGCCCGTGACTACTACCACGACCTAGACCCTGAGGAGGCTCGGGACTGGCTCTACTTTGAGAAGTTTAAGATGAAGATCCACAGTGCCACTGTGAGCCCATGTAGCCAGTCTCCTGCTGGGGAGGTGGAGCTGAGAAGGCAGCAGACAGCTTAGTGGAGAGCAGGGCATAGCTGAAAGGCCAGAGGGTGGGTTAATGGCAGGACAGAGGGCAAGACCCCCATTGTAGGTTTCGTGAGGAAGGGTCAGGGGAGTGAGTGGCATGACTAGAGTGGCTGTCGCTAAGGGCAGAGCAGATGTGAGACAGAAGAGGATGAGAAGCAAGGGAACGGGTGACTATTGGAAAAAGTCATCAGGAAACAGGGCAGACCTATGGCCTCCTACACAGTGGCCCCATGTCTCTACCAGGATCTTACCTTGAAGACCCAGCTAGAGGCAGTAAACGGAAAGAAGATGCTGGCCCTGGAGGTGTTTGCCCATGCCCTCCGCTTCTTCAAGGAACATGCCCTTCAGGTGTGTTGCTCTTCCCAACCCACTGAATGGGGCAGGGACACCCTAGCCCCCTTCTCGTCTCCTCTCCCCTCATCCCACCCTGTGTCCAGAAGATGAGTGGTCACTGCCAGGTCACAGCCCATCTCCAGTTCCCTGTCCTGTCTCTTAGAACATGGACTTGGGTCAGCCAGGAGAGTCTTTCCCAAGTTGGGAAACCCTCGCTGTGATTTGATTAGTCCTTCCAGCTCCCAGAGAGAGCTGAAAACGCTTCAGACCAACTGTCACCTTACGGTCCATTCCCCACCCCACCCACACTGCAGGAGCTAAGGGAGCAGAGCGAGTGCATGCTTGAGAAGGATGCTGTGCGCTGGGTGCTGACAGTGCCTGCCATCTGGAAACAGCCAGCTAAACAGTTCATGAGAGAGGCTGCCTACCTGGTGAGGACTGCAGGTGGAATTTGCCCCACCCCCACCCAAGATGGCCCTGGGGGTAGCCCAGCCCTCATCTACCCTTTAACCTGGAGGACCACAAAATCCTAGTGTGAAGATAACCCCCATTTCCCTGCTGGGATTTTGGAGAGCTGTTGTCCCCAGTAGAGTGGGGGAGGTGGACCTGCAAAAACCAGAGCAGTTGACAAGAGGTATAGGCCACCATAGAGTCCTGTCACATTCCTGAGAAGCAGAGCCCCAGATAGGGAGTATCGTGCATACAACAATCTGTTGAAGATGGACTCTCAGGATGAAAGACGAAGGGGTCAGGACCAGGGAGTTCTGAGCAAGGACATGATCTTGCTGGCGTCTAACTTCAGCTCTGTTCCATAGGAAGCCACAGATGGACAACTGTGGTGGTGAACTGGCCACACTAAGGCCAACTGTGTGCTGTCTTCCTACCACAGAGAATGTGGGATTCAGACACTACCCTCTCCAGTGGGGACACAGAGACCTCACAGAGCCAGTTGGGTTGCTTGGCTCTGCCCCTGGGGTCTTGAGGAACAAACCCCTAGGAGATCTGAAAGGTTATCTCAAGCCTACCTTGGGCCTCCTTATACCAATATGCCCATAGTTGTAGGCCAGATGACAGGACTGTGGGTGGCTATGCTTGTCCCTAGAAGGGAGTGACCTTAAGCTCAGAGAGCCTCTCTGCAGTGTTCAGGTGTCCCCAGACAGACACAGCTGTGGCTGCCCATTTACCTGCCCTCCTTTCTCCCACATAGCTCCCTCCTGCCAGCTCAGAAAGGGCTAGTCCTGGGCAGGAAGCCTACACTCCTACCTATCTCCCTCTTCCTAACCTGCTCAGAATGCATGGAATTCCATAAAGTCTAAACTCTCTGGAGAGAGCCTTTGTCCTGCTGCAGGAAATAACAGATCTGGAGTGTTTCTCCCCTACCCCACTAGCCTGTCACGGTGCCTGGAATTTCACTACTTCCTTCCCGTGATAGCAGATTCTCTGGGAACAAAGTTCTCCTGGGAGTGGGGCAACCTATGACCAATATCTGACACCAGCCTGGTGAGCCCAGCAGTGCCCCACTGTCCCCTCCAGTCTGCTGCACCCACCCACCCTGTGCTAGAATTTCCCCAGTAACACCACAGCCAGCACTCGGTCAGCCAGCTCTGCACCTGATATGGGAAACTCACTGCAGCTTTACCTCCTCCCGCTCTGTAACCCTTTGCCGCGCTGGTCCTGACCCTCCCTAGCCTGACCTCACAGTGTTTGTGAGGCAGCTTCAGCTGTGTGCAGCATGAAGGGACCTGACAGGCTTAGCATGGATAGTCTGCAATGAGAGAAGAGGTGGGAGCAGCCAGACCCCAGAGCTCCATCTTATATGACAGTCTATGGTGCTGGCCACACCTATCCCCAGGCTGGCCTGGTGTCTCGAGAAGATGCAGAAAAACTACTCATTGCCCTGGAGCCTGAGGCTGCCTCGGTCTACTGTCGGAAACTTCGTCTGCACCAGCTCATGGACCTGAGTAGCCGGACTGCAGGTGGTGGGCGCCTGGGTGAGCGGCGGTCCATTGACTCCAGCTTCCGACATGGTAAGCTGTCCCAGGGCTGCTGCCTAGTGCTGGGTTTGATGGCAAGTACCCTTGGAAGGTCAGAGAGTCAAGGAGACTGGAGGGTTGGTTTTATGTAGGAAGAAGAGTTACCATCCTGAGGGAACCCAATCAGAGGCAGGAATACCCCTGGGGGGGGGGGTTGGGGGAGGAAGCCACAGCCTTGGTTCCAGGACCTTAGGTTGAGGACAGTCTCACTTTTGAGCAGGGAAGCAGAGTCTGAGGGGTCAGGGAGACACAAACTGCCTTGGGGGCAGGTGCTCAATGGGTACTAACAAGGGGCAGGCTGGGCCCCAGCCTTCCCCACACATCAGCCCCACCCAACCCTGACCCTCAGTGGCCAAAGCTCTTACAGCCAGACCCAGCACTGAGGCCAAGAACAACTGTAGTCAGTTTTGGTCTTCCTCCTAAATGTGATCTCCCTGGTAGGGAGAAGCCCCAAGCCCTGAACTTCCCTGGGACTCTGGGAGACACCTACCACCCAGATTCTTCAAGGTCTCTTGGGCCTGATTGTACCAAGGTCACAGGGAAGCCCTGTGTTCAGAAATGCTTCTCCCTGCTTCTAGTGCCTGGGGTTTAGGTCACTCTTGTTGCAGCGCTCTGGACAGTCTTGGTAAGGGCAGGGGTTGAGACTGGTGGCCCAACCTCCTCACTTTCTTGCTGTGCCCAACCTCAGCCCGAGAGCAGCTGCGGAGGTCTCGCCACAGCCGAACATTCCTGGTGGAGTCCGGTGTGGGAGAACTGTGGTCAGAGATGCAAGAAGGTGAGGCAGAGGGTGTGGAGGAGCCCCCAGGCCATGAGAGAGCCTGCGGGGGTGGGGCAAGGGTACACTGAAGCTTACCTCTTCCCTCAGTCAGCTGCACCCCTCACTCATTCCACAGGAGATTCTGTTCCATGTTCAAGCCTCCAGTCATCCCCCTTCCACTCTGCATCCTTATTCGGTAGCTTGAGATGAAGCCCTCCAGCTCCTTCCCCCTTCCACGCTGTCCCCCAAAGCTGAGCTTGGAGCCTGGAGCAGGGTGGAAGGCTGGGGTGGGGGCAGTGTAAGACTGAGGGTGAGAGACAGGCCCTTAAATTTTTAATTAATTTACTTACTTTACATCCCCCCTACTCCCCCTCTCTCCTCTCCTCCCAGTGTTCCCACCTCCCCTCCCCCTCATCTACTCTTCCTCTTTCTTTAGAAAAGGGGAGGCCTCCTATAGATATAGGTGTGTCTTCTCTTATTGCGGCTAGACAAGGCAGCCCAGTAGGGGGGAAGGGTCCTAAAGGCAGGCAACTGCTCCCCCGTTAAGAGTCCCGCATGAAGACCAAGCTATATACAGCTGTTACACATGTACAAAGGACCTCATCCCATGCATGCTGTCTGGTGGTTGGTTCAGCCCCTGTGACCCTGTGGACCCAGGTGAGTTGATTCTGTAGGTCAGGCCTTAATGTTTACCTGTATTGATGGGTGCAGGAGACCGCTACATGGTGGCAGACTGTGGGGGTGGCACTGTGGACCTGACGGTACACCAACTGGAGCAGCCTCATGGAACCCTCAAGGAGCTGTACAAGGCTTCTGGCAAGTACACCAGCAATACCCTTGCCACCCAGCTCGCACTGGTCCCCTGGTGGCCTATCTGGTAATGACACGCCCTCTACCTCCTACCCTGCTGCAGGCGGCCCTTATGGTGCAGTAGGGGTGGACCTGGCCTTTGAGCAGCTGCTCTGCCGCATATTTGGGGAGGACTTCATCGCCAAGTTCAAAAGGCAACGGCCAGCTGCTTGGGTGGATCTAACCATTGCCTTCGAGGCCCGCAAACGCACCGCAGGCCCGCACCGTGCGGGGGCGCTCAACATTTCGCTTCCCTTCTCTTTCATTGACTTCTACCGCAAGCAACGAGGCCACAATGTGGAGACGGCCCTGCGCAGGAGCAGGTAGGCCCAGGTTCAAGAAGGTTCAGGCAGCATTCACTAATGCAGCCTGCCCTTGCAAGGGAGAGTCATGGGCCCTGTGGCCTAGAGAGCGGCCCGGTTAGTTCCACACACATACACCGTGCCAGCCAGCCAGCCAGCGACAGGTGGAGGGGTGTGAATACTGGGTGATGGGCAGGTCCACCAGCAGTCAGGAACTAGCAGCCCAAGGTGGTGTCATAAGGGACAGAGACTGCAAATTTTATCTTGTCCCTTCCCAGCCCCATTACTCAATGCTCTTGGCTCCTCTATTCTGAAGTAAGGACAAGTTGTGCCATCTCACGCATGAGTGGCATGAGCCAAGCAGACAACAGAGTGGAGCTGAGGATAAGAGGTGTCCACCCTTATACCCCATGTGAGCAGTCACGTCTGCATTTCCTGTTGGGCCTTCCCAACAGAGTTCCATGGAGGTACGGGTAGCGAACAAGGACCCCTCCCTGGCAAACCTGTGTCTCCTTCACCACCCACAGTGTGAACTTCGTGAAGTGGTCCTCACAGGGGATGCTCCGGATGTCCTGTGAAGCTATGAATGAGCTGTTTCAGCCCACAGTCAGCGGGATCATCCAACACATAGGTGAGTGCACAGAGCCCCACTCATCACCAACTTTAGGTTCGGAAAAAATTCTCTCGTTTATGCCTGGAAGCCACATACATTAGCCTAGCATGAATCTGAATCATCTACAGTATCTGGAGCAAACATCCCATGATGACTAGTCCTGCCATCTTAAAGACTGGTGTCTCCATTTCCCCACTTTGTAAATGGGGTTAAACGAGCTGATAGAGTGTAGAGTGGACGCTGTCCTGAACAGTGAGAATATGTTCCTGATTCTTCACCCTTCACAGGATGAGATGTAGCAGAGTAGTAGGGTGTTGGGGGCCGTCAGGTCCACTGATGAGAGCCAGAACCTTCAAAGAGCTTTCTATTCAATATCTGGTTTTTCGACGTTCTAAGAATACGGTGAAGCCAGGGCGTGGTGGCACACATCTTTGATACCAGCTCTCAGGAGGCAGAGGCAGGTGGATCTCTGTGAGTTTGAGGCCAACCAAGGTCTACAAAATTCCAGAACAGCCAGGGTTCTCTTACACAAAGAAACCCTGTCTTGAAAAACCAAAGCAAAGCAAAGAGTACTAGTCGGGGCAGCAGAAGCACCACTTACAGTGAAATGGTGGGCCTTAGTGATTGTCTCCTTCTCTGTCTTTCTGAACCCCATCCCAAACCTGTCCCTGCCCTGCAGAGATGCTGTTGGCTAAGCCTGAGGTGCAGGGTGTGAAGCTGCTATTCCTGGTGGGCGGCTTTGCGGAGTCAGCGGTGCTGCAGCACGCGGTGCAGGAAGCTCTAGGCAATCGTGGCCTGCGGGTGGTGGTCCCGCACGATGTGGGCCTCACCATCCTCAAGGGAGCAGTGCTCTTCGGCCAGGCACCTGGTGTGGTGCGGGTGCGCCGCTCCCCGCTCACTTACGGTGTGGGCGTGCTCAATCGTTTTGTGCCTGGCCACCACCCACCAGAGAAATTGCTGGTTCGGGATGGGCGCCGCTGGTGCACTGATGTCTTTGAGCGCTTTGTCGCAGCAGAGCAGTCGGTGGCCCTAGGAGAGGAGGTGCGGCGCAGCTACTGTCCCGCGCGCCCCGGCCAGCGGCGTGTGCTCATCAATCTGTACTGCTGCGCTGCGGAGGACGCGCGCTTCATCACTGACCCTGGTGTACGCAAGTGTGGTGCGCTCAGCCTGGAGCTTGAGCCTGAAGGCAGCCCAGAAAACACGGGCACGTCCCCCAGCCGCCGTGAGATCCGTGCTGCCATGCAGTTTGGAGATACTGAGATTAAGGTCACTGCTGTGGATGTCAGCACCAATCGCTCAGTGCGGGCAGCCATCGACTTTCTTTCCAACTGAGGGTGCACCCTTCGGTGGGGACACAAGAACATGGTAGTTTTCACAACAGAGTCTCTTTCTCGTGGTAAGGACACATGGAGACTCGCTTTACGGCTGTGCCTTGATCTGCTGACTGGAGCACTAAAATCCCCTTACCCCAAGAGGCGAGGTGGTATAAAGAGACTCCTAAGAAGTTTGCTTAGAGGGTGAGCCTGGCTTGGTAAGTGTGTGACTGTGAAGAGACTGCAATAGAGGATTAAACACTGGCCTGAACTTGAGGTTAGGCGAAGCTGCTGAGGAGCCACAGGAGGTACAGAACCAGGGTAGAAGGTTAGAGTTCATCAACTGTTGAGTTCAAGCCACAGGAAGCCCACGAGAGCAATCTCATGCAGGGGGGAGTGGGGAGGGGTGTGTTCGGCCCATGCTAGAGGGACTGGTGTGACAGCACCTTCCTGGCTGTGTGACTGTTAATTGCAGCACCGTGGCTGACAGGTGAGGAGCCTGTATTGCCACAGTGAAAAGCAGTTTGGAGGAGATGTGGACACAGCACTCTCAAAGGACCCACAGAAAAGCCATAAATGACCCATTCACCCCCAACCCAGCCACAGAAGGACAGAGTTTACTGTGGCCAGGGCTAGGGGGACGTTCCAGCTCTGCCACATAGCAGAATAGTAGGGCATTAGGAAATCAGATAATCAGTTTCTCCAGGTGTGAAGTGTCAGGCATTTCCTGCCAACCATGTGTAGGGTAGCTTTTCCGCCCAAGAACTCACCCTAAGCTGAAAATAAAGTGTGAGGTCAAGAAAGAACAGCCTTCTAGAACCACCAGAGTGGGACCCCAGAAGTGGGACCCCGGAAGTGGGACCCTGGAAGTGGGACCCCGGAAGTGGAAGTAGTGTATGAATACTAGAAAGACTGTTGTCAGCTCCGCAGATCAAAGGGATGTGGCAAGGAGCTGTGGCTTTCTCCCTGTCCAGCATCCCCAAGTTCCTGAAGGCTGCTTCATGTCCTATGCCTTCCCACTCAAGCAACTAGTCCCAAGACCTACAGGCCTCCATGTCCTCGAGGTACAGGTGCCACAGTATGGCACAGTACCTTCCTCCTGATCAAGTTGGCCCATCTATGAAGGTCTTCCAATCCCAGAGAACAAAAAGCTCCCTCTGACCTCTGAAATCTACTAGAGTTTTTATTTATTGAGGTCTCTATCCCAACCAGTCATTTAAAAACCAAGTACCACAGACCTGAGGGGTAGGAGCTAGGAACTGTACCTCCTCACCACACGAACAGCAGTGGGGAAGAAGATGAGGGCAGCAGAGGTGGAGAAGGGAGACGACAATAGCAGCAGCAATGGGGCATCAATGTCACAGAGACAGCCACTCGGTCCTCCCCCAATCCCTAGCTAGAGCCCCTATGGCTTGGGGTGGAAGAGGTAAGTCCCACCCCAGGTCCCTCCTCTCAGACAGCCTCCTCAGGGCTCAACCCATTTCTTCTGTCAGGAGACTCAGGCACATGGGAGAGGAGGAAGTGGGGGAGGAGACTGTGGAGAGGCAGGGTGTGGTAGGAATGAAGGCAGAAGTGGGGGGGCATGAGCAAGGTCTAACCCTGCCATGCCCACCAGGGGAGAGGTGAGGAAGCCACACCATCACGCAGCATGTCGGGGAGCAGGTGGACTTTAAGGCTCAGGGGCTCAGGCAGGCAGGCAGGCAGGCAGGCACAGCCCCAGGCCTCAGTCGAAGCCGTGCCAGTCGCTGTGTTCCGAGTCATACTCCAGCTCGGCGCCCACACACTTGACACCATCCAGCAGCATGGGTGTACCGTGGTGCCGGTCTGCAAGGCAGGCACCACAAGTTAGGAGTGTGCTGTGTGCTGTGTGCTGGCACCACACCACGTTTATTCCACAGGGACCTCTCCCTGGCACTAGCAGGGAAAACCCTGCCAGCTTCAAGAATCTCTTGAAGTCAGTCTCATGTCTCCCTCCTCCAATCAGACCTGCCCTAGCTCTAACTCACCCATGACCCGTGCTTGCACCGTCACATGCACGCAGGTGCCTATGTCACCCTCGCAGGCCAGGAGCATCTCCTCTTTGAGGACACCTTCTTTGTGAGCTGAGTACTCACACTTGATGCTGTAACCTGATGGAGGACAGGGATGGATAGGCAATCAGTACCTTCCATAGCTACTCTATGTTGTCCCCAGCACTCAGTCCCCCACCCAGTAGCTCTTGCTGAGTCTCTTCCAGAAAGAAGCCCAGATGGTTCCTTCAGAGACCCACCCCACAGAGACGGTCCCACAGGACTTAAGGAGCTCCCCATCCTTTCAAATAAAGCCAATGTGCCTCTGGCCTGAGAACGCGGTGTGGCTCTCAAGGTGGAAGGCCAGGTCCAATTCATCCTTCTGGTGCCACACAAGATGGCAGGAGGATGATGGAAATCAAGGAGAGGCCGTCAGTGGGCTTTGAACAGTTGGGGTGGCAAGAGGAAGGGACTTCCATTGAAGGACAAGTGGTTAGGAAGCAGTAGTGGGGACATGAAGCCAGTACTCAGCATCGTACCCTTGAAACTGACACCCTAGTCTCTGTCAGGCTGGTGGTCAGGAGTAGGACAGCTCCAGAAGCTAGCTGGAGAAGCTGCCAAGGCTGGAGGCCCAAAGACAGTTCCTCAGTGGCTCCCATCTCTGGGACCTCTCCAATGAAGGTACCATCAGTGAGTGAACAGGTATGCAAACCTGCAGCGTATGTTAATGGAATGGACTTCTCTGTCCAAAAATGGAGACCTGGGGCTGGAACTGCCATTCTCCCATACTGGAAGCTCAAGGAGGTGCCATGCCCTGACTTTTGCTGAGCTGCCTGATCATCCTAGCTAGGAAAAGGGCAAAAACCCTCACGTTCTCACGCCTACTTGCAGCAGGCACTCATAGTTAATGAGGGCAGGGCTCTAGCAGCCCAGGAGGGGACCTACCTTCAGGGATGGGCGTGACACTGAGGAGCTTGAGGTGCAAGCTGTGGACAGGGGCCTCACGGATGTCCTTGCTCAGTCTGCGCACTGCAGGCAGCGTGAAAGTAATCTCATACCTGTGCAAGATCTTCAGGAAGCCTACCTGCAGCAACAGGGGGAAAGGAGGGGCATCTTCACTGTGGCTTCTCCTAGGGCTTCAGGGTATGTCGCCTGGGCTGCTAATGGGCCCCACCATCTGCTTCCCTGGGAGCCCAATGCTTGTTACTCTCCAGCTATTCCCCTTAAGGCTCATGGTCCAAACAATTTCTGCTGTCCAGATACACTGCCTGGCAATCAATGCTGTCCCTGTGGAACTGGGGCCTTGAGAACTTTTTGGTGAAGGGTCGTGCCCAGCATCTGTCTCAAATACCCTACAGGCTTCAGTTTTATAGATAAGAATATGGAAGTCAGGAAGGGACTGCCTAGAGGTCACATTGTGAACTATAGAAAAGTCCTTCCTAGACCTCCTGGTCACTCCTGTCCTGTGTGATACACAGTAAGAAACCAGCCACAGCCAGGGAGGGGAATCTTCACGACAGCACCTATCCAGATCAAGCAGCCCAGGAAGGAACGCTGGTGACATTACTTCATAGCACGGGATGAGAGAGAAAACAGAAATGGGGAACTGGACACTAGGATTTGGGGAATGGCTCAGTGGTATGTATTTAACATGTGTGAGTCACTGGTTTTGATCCCAAGAACCAACCAAACTAACAAACAAACAAAAAGCAACAACCCACTAAGCCAGCTGTTCCCACAGCAAGCTAAAAGCCGACTACTAACCACTAAGCCTATGATCCTGTCTGCCAACACACGGTAATGGATGTGTGACTATCTGCACACTCAGTGGTGCATGTGACCAGTGACCTCTGCTCATGGCCCAAGCAATTTCTGTTGTCCAGACACACTGCCTGGCAAACCAATGCTATCCCTCTGGGACAGAGGCCTTGGAACTTTTTGGTGTGAAGGGTCATAAGCTGAATGCATCTGAGAGGAGCGCTTTCTGAGCCAGGCAGGGCAGCTCTCAGCTACTCCCAGCACTGAGACTCACTGGGTAGCTCAGACTGCTCTTTAGCCTGTAGCTGTCTTAGGCCACCTCTGCTACACTCTCAAGACAAAGGGCTGTGGATAGAGTTCAGTTGATAGAGTGCCTGTCTGCATGCGTGGCCCTGGGTTTGATCCCCATCGCCAAATCCAATCAAGCCTGGTGGGGCATACCTGTCATCTCAGCACTCTGGAGGTAGGGGCAGAAGGATCAGGAGTCCAAGGTCATCCTTGGCTACACGGCCAGTTCAAGGACAGCTTGGAGTGCATGAGACCCTGTCTCAAAAAAACAAAACAATGCTTTTTAAAATCTGGATTTCTTTTTCATTTATTGCTAAGAGGGTAGGCATAACACATGCTACAGTGCTGTGGAGGTCTGAAGATAATTTGCAGGAGCTGACTCTATCCCTCCACCAAGTAGGTTCTGGGACCAAACTTAGGTAGCCAGGCTGGACAAGTACCTTTACCTGCTAAGCCATGTTAATGGCCCTCAAAAAGTTATCAGGTCTAATAAGCTGGCACTCTGCTTGCCACTGACCTGACAGCCTGACTCTGGTCCCTAGAACCCACATAGTAGAAGTGGGGGGGGGGGGGCTGGCTCTTCCAAGTTGTCCTGTATATATACTATGGCACACCTCTCCCCAAAATAAATACATGTAAAAAGGCTGGGCAGGGGTTGGGGATTTAGCTCAGTGGTAGAGCGCTTGCCTAGGAAGCGCAAGGTCCTGGGTTCGGTCCCCAGCTCCGAAAAAAAAAAAAAAAAAAGAAAAAGGCTGGGCAGAGGTGGCACATGCCTGTAATCCCAGGACTTTGGAGACAAAGACAGGTAGATCTCTGATCTACAGAAGAAGTTTCAGGATGGCCAGGGATATACAGAGAAACCCTGTCACGATAGATAGATAGATAGATAGATAGATAGATAGATAGATAGATAGATAGATAGATAGATAGACAGACAGACAGACAGACAGATCTAGGTGGGTGGGTGGGAGGGAGGGAGGGAGGGAAGGAAGAAAGGAAGGAAGGAAGGAAGGAAGGAAGGAAGGAAGGAAGGAAGGAAGGAAGGAAAAGGTTTTTTTTTAAAGGCTTTCTAGGGGCTGATAAGATGACTCAATGGATAAAGGCACTTGCCACACACACACAGGCTTTGGACAAGAGGTTAGTCCAATGTGAAGGGGGAAGGAGAGAACTGATTCCACAAAGTTGTCCCCTGACTTCCACATGCACACTATGGCAATGCAGTATAGTGCACAAAACACCATAATAATTTTACAAGGAAATGTAAAGACCTTCTGCCTGTACTTGCATACTGTGACCTGGGGCTCAACTGTAGCACTTGCCAGGGAAATACTCAGAGATGTGGAGAATGGTGCTTATCCCAACCCTAATTTATAAAAGGAATGGAAATAATCAGAACACAGAGGCAGCCATGACATATGCCAAATACCAGATGGGGGTGAAATTTCATTGAAAATTATTTCCTGGCAGGCAGAAAACAGTTTGCAAACAGAAGCAAACAAAAAACATCATGTCAGTCGGGTGTGGTGGCACACACCTTTTACCCCAGCACGCAGGAGGCAGGGACAGATGGATCTCTCTGAGGGTCCAGGCTAGCCTGGTCTACAGAGCAAGTTCCAGAGCAGTTAAGGGCTACACAGAGAAACCCTCTCTCCAAAATCAAAACACACAAACAAATGCAAACCCCTCACTAACAACAATACTAGCTTTTGGAAACAAAGCTTTGAAAAACATGCACTAACATATTCACCATGGTCACTTGTGGACTGTGTGTTCTGGAGCCCACAACGTGGAGGAGAGACCAGACTCGTGCAAGCTGTCCTTTGACCTTCATTTGTGGCTGTGGCATGCATGCTCCAACAAAACAAATAAATGTAAGAAGCATATCCAGACAAAAGGACAGAAGAGATAAATGGGGGACAGACTGTCCAAGGCCACAACACCAGGACAGCAAGCCAAGGCCTGATCCAGGCCCATGGTACCACAGCTTCCAACCAGCCTTCTATGGCCCCTGTCTATGGCATGTGTTTAAATCACTCACTGAGTTCCTTACCTCCCATTTTACAGATGAAGAAACCAAGGCTCAGGGAGAGGCAAGGATGTGCCTGTGACCCCAGCTGGGGGAGGGTTAGATGGATAGGACAACCTCTAGAAGGCAGGCGAGAGGAAGAAGACGTGAGGCTGGTGCTGAGGGGAGCTCACATACCTTGACTAGAAAGCTGTTGTCACTCTCCTGAGTAACCATGACCACCGAGTCATGCAGCTTTTCATCAAAGTGGACGTGGCTCTGGGAGCCTTCTGCATCATGGCCTGCGGCAAAGCGGATACTTCGGACTCTGGGCTTACTGCCTAGGAAGAGGAGGAGAAGGCTCCAGGGACTGCCGGATTCCCTCACCACCAGGAAACCACATCTCCTTGTTTCCTCCCCATGCTCAGACTGCTCTTGACATCACCCAGCATACACTGACCAGTCACAGTAGACACTGTTAACCTTGAGGCTTGAGCACCCCACCCACACACAGACACCTTCCTATGTAGTCTCCCACAAATATGCCCTTCCCAGCATACATGTGAGAAAGACTCAGGGAGTGTGGCTGATAGGACCCCTCACTGGGCGGGAAAGACGCTGGCACCTTCTCTGCCATCACTCAGTGTAGAGGGGAACTGTCCACAGTGCCAAGCCACCATCTATTTGTTTTTAAGATTTTTTTTTTTTTTGGTTCTTTTTCTCAGAGCTGGGGACCGAACCCAAGGGCCTTGCGCTTCCTAGGTAAGCGCTCTACCACTGAGCTAAATCCCCAGCCCCTGTTTTTAAGATTTTTATTTATTTGTTTATTTATTTATGTGCATGTTGTCTGTGTGCCTGAGTTTATGTGAACAATGTGTCACAGCAAGAAAGCACTGGTCTGCTAGGCATAATGGCACACACATTTAATCCCAGTGCTTGGGCAGCAGAGGCAGGTGAATCTCTATGAGTTTAAGGCCAGATGGCACCACATAGTAAAACCCTGTCTGGGGGATGGGGAGTAGGGACAGCAACAAGGCAAGGAACTTGAAGGAACTGGGTTCACAGGTGTCTCTGGGCTGCTTGCTGTGAGTGCTGGAAACTTAACCCAGGCCCTGCACAAGAGGACTGCTGAACCATCTCCCTTCCCCAGTGACACCTTCCCTTCCTGGTTTGTCAGTGCATGAGACAGGCCCAGCCTATGACTCCTGATAACTCCAACCAACCTGGAGCACAGTGATAAGAATGAACTCTAGTGAATCTACTTACAATGGAGCCTGTTTACAAAACCACACTTTTTAAGAAAAAAAACAAAAACAAAAAACAAACAAAAAAAAACCAAAACAAAACAAAAAACAAAAACGTGGCCACCTGGAAGAGACTTGAGCTGCAAGGTCAATGGTCCTAGCACTGAAGAGGCGTGAAGCTTCCCAGTCTACCCCAGTTTCCCCCTCTACTAGTATAGATGAGGGTCTGGGAGGGTTATTAGCTGTCACTGTGATGTACTGGGAATTCTAAGGCCAGAAAGCACAGGGATTAGAATATACTATGCGGCTAGGAGATAGCCAAGAGCCTATGGGGAAGGTCTAGCCTCGAGAAACCAAGGGCATGACCCCAGCCCTCTGTAACCCTCCAGCAGAGGCCTTAGGCCTCCCAAGAGTCTGCTCGAGTCATTTTGGTGGGAGAACCTGGACTGGCACTGGTCTAGATTCTTGGATACACAGAAGCCCTGCCAAACATGTATAGCCACAGTCCCTGGTAAGCCCCCTTCAGCCTGGTTCTCAAATCTTACCCAGTTTCCTTTACCTAAAGCCTTCCAGGTTCATGCTGAGGCCCTGGCCCAGGTATCTGATGCTCAACCAGCCCAGCCTCATGTCCTTTAACACTGCGACCAGTGGAACAGAAGGACTGACATATGTGGACACAAGAACATATACTTCCATAGAATGGTGAACCCAGGGCTCCCTGCAGGGGCTTGGATGATCCTGGACCCAGCACAAGCACTGGCATATTCTGAACACTGAGACATATCACATTCAGGGCTGAAAGAAGTCAATATGTAACAATACTCCATCCACCAGGGGCCACTCCAAGAGTTCATGCAAACTTACACACTTACAGCACTTACCTCTGTTGGCTGCAGCCATGGACACCCTCCCTGCCCCTGGGCAAGACACACAGCTCCTACTTGACACTGCCACTCAAGCTCAGCAGCCTGCCATGCTCCAGAGACAGCAGTAGGAACCTGAAGGATGAGGAATAAGGAAATAGGAGTCAAGACCCCCATGGCTGGTGGGGATCCGGGGGAGCTCCCTTTGGAAAACCCTTATTGCTTTCAGAAGTCACAAGGGCACCCTGTCTGACCCTTCTAGTTAACACACACACACACACACACACACACACACACACACACACACACACACACCCTCCCTCAGCCCAACCCTGCCTGATACCCTACTGACCTAAGACTCATCAGGCTAGCTTCAGTTGCCAAAGTGCCAACAGGACTCGTATGTCCAAGTACCTACTGGCAGGAAAGACAGCTTAGAAAGAAAGGAGGCTTTCTTTACTGGCAATTTTTAGAGCCTATTTCTGGTATTGCTGACCCCAAAGAGCAGGCCCAAGGACTATGTTATTCAGGTCATACACCCAGTTCAAGTAGATACAGGTCAGTCAACAGTATGGTTACAAGTGGGCAAGAATAGGAGACGACCTCATAAGATTTCATATTCATATTCTGGCAGTCAGTCAGGGCCACATACAGAGTCCTATGGAGGAGGTGCCCCCGTTTAAGCCTGCTGTTTAGATCCGAACCTGAGTCACAGAGGCCTCTGGCTAAGCAACCCAAGGGCTACCTCAGTGAAAAAGTAACTGTAAGAAGCTGAGATAGGGGGGCTGGGGATCTGGGGATTTAGCTCAGTGGTAGAGCGCTTACCTAGGAAGCGCAAGGCCCTGGGTTTGGTCCCCAGCTCCGAAAAAAAGAACCAAAAAAAAAAAAAATAGGGGGTTAGGGATTTAGCTCAGTGGTAGAGCGCTTGCCTAGGAAGCACAAGGCCCTGGGTTCAGTCCCCAGCTCTGAAAAAAAAAGAAGAAAAAAAAAAAGAAAGAAGCTGAGATAGATCAGCAGGTAAAGGCACTTGCTGCCAAGCCTGATGACCTGGATTTAATCTGGGGGACCCACATGGCAGAAGAGAAACAACTCCTGCACCTCTCCACTGACCTTCATACATATGCTGACTAGTGCATGTGCAACTGTACATATGTACATACATACATGCATGCATGCATACATACATACATACATTCATTCATTCAGCAAAATCGAGAACCACCATGAGGCACTCTTAGGAAGTTTCTGATGGGTAGAGCAGAGCCCGTATAAACATCAGAAAGGCAGTGAGTGCATGATAGAAGAGATGGAATATACACAGCCATCACGAGTACAGATTACAGAAAAGGTGGAAAGCAATCAAAGCGAACCCTAACTTCATGCACCACGGAGGGCAGCATTGCCTCAACTGTCTACTATGGAATCGGGCAATTAAAGGGAAATAATTCAGCCTGTATCTCATACATGAACTGCCATCTTTGTGGGCAACTTCCTGCTAATAACAAAGGATCAAATGCCAAGTCATTCTGCGCTCCTAAAGAAACAAACGCCAGAGGCAAGGACTCTCTGGATGCTGCTGACCCATGAGAGACACCCAAGTGGCACTGACAGATGATCTGGAGGCCCAAAGAGAGAATGACACAGATTGCAATGGAGAAATACTATCTCCCCTCACTCACTGTGGGACAACATAGCCATTTCCCCTAAGTGAGACAGCCTGCATGAAGTCACAAGATGACTGATGAAGATGCTTAGGCCAAGCCTAACTGAGCCTCTGCATCCAACTTAGCCAGAAACACACGACTGTGGAACAAATTGAATAACTGTGAGCAGGCAATGAGACCGTCCAGAAGGCAGGCTGTGCCACAGGACAACTGACCTGTTTCCATATGAGAGGGATGTGGGGAGAGTGCTCTAGATACGAAATTGGGCCACAGCCTGAGTGTTTGTTTGCAAATAAAGGTTCATTGGGTCACGATTCCTCTTACTCATTTGTATGTCATTTGTGATAGCTTTTGCACTGAGACAAAACTACTTTGAATAGTTGTGACGTGGCCTGCACAGTTCTGCCAACCTGCTTTAGATGGACGCTCACATATGGCACCAAGAAGGCAGATAAATCCCACAAGAAAGCAGACCCTTTGCCTCATCAACTGCAAGAAATGGTGGGAAGGGTTTCTAACTCTATTAAAAGAAGACATCTGGAGGGCTGGATGGGTACTGTACATGCCACAGGAGTAAGTTCGAGCTTGCCCACGGACAGTACCTGGCTTGCGCTTCCTCCTCCTCTTCTTCACTTTGATAGGTTTCACAATAAGCTCCTGGTCAAAGTCTTCAGAGCTGATGACACTGAATCTCTGTGAGGATGGCTGACCACTGTGGCCCAGCTCAGGGGCAGCCTGAGATCTTGCAGAGGACCGGAGTCTGAGTCCTAGAACCCATGTTAGACAGCTCGCCATAGCCAGTAAGTTACTCCAACCCCGGGGGATCTAAACACCTCTTCTGGACTCTCCTGGTACCTATACTTTTGAGCACATGTCCCCCGCAGTCATATACATACAATTAAAGATGCAGTCATATACATACAATTAAAGATGAGCTAAGTCTGGGAGGTGGGCATTTGAGCACATGTCCCCCGCAGTCATATACATACAATTAAAGATGAGCTAAGTCTGGGAGGTGGGCATGGAAGCGGAACATGGTGGTGTGGCTTTGGTCTTAGCGCTTGGAATGCAGAGGCGTGTGGATCTCTGTGAGTCTGAGGCTAGCCTGGTCGATGGAGTGAGGTTCTATTAAGAAAGGAGACACAGACCAACATTTGGAAACCTGGAGATAGAACACCACAGTAGAGTGCCTGCTTAACATGTGGCAATGCCACAGCACTGTGCAAATTAATTTAATTCAAATATATTAAGAAGGGCTTGAACAATGGTTAAGAACACTTTTTGCTCTTACCAAGGACCCAGGTTCAACTCCCAGCATTCACACAGCAGCTTAAAACCAGGGGACCGAGGGTTGGGGATTTAGCT
The DNA here is from genome assembly GCF_021556685.1 of Rattus norvegicus. Lineage (NCBI taxonomy): Eukaryota > Metazoa > Chordata > Mammalia > Rodentia > Muridae > Rattus > Rattus norvegicus. The sequence continues at coordinate 118,109,961 of NC_141536.1, forward strand.
CAGTGGTAGAGCGCTTGCCTAGGAAGCGCAAGGCCCTGGGTTGGTCCCCAGCTCCGAAAAAAAAAGAACCAAAAAAAAAAAAAAAAAAAAAAAAAAAAAAAAAAAAAAAAAAAAAAAAACCAGGGGACCGAAGCCTTTCTGACCTCCTCAGCTAAACAGAGAGTTTGAAGCCAGTCTGAAAAACTGATTTTATTCAGTGAGATAATGGAATTTTACTATATATGCATGTCCATGTTTTTCAGAGAAGCACACTGAAGTGTTTAGAGATGAGTGACCGGGGAGTGACCTTATGTAATTCAGAGAATGAAGAGAAGCTATAGGGTAGCATTTATAGTCAGTGGCTGGGCCTGTCCCCTGAATACTGAGCAGTCCTGGGAACCCCTGGCACTTTCTTTCTTCCATATTGCCTGCTGCCAGACAAGTTCACCCAGACCCCACTGTGGTTAGGGTGTTCAGAGCTTGGGGCTCAAGACAGCCCCGGTAGAAAGCAGGAGAGATGCGTGGAATTCCAAGACTCCAGACTCTGGGATGCAGAAGCAGCCAGAACTGGAACATGCACCATCAACACCTTCACAGAAGCTCATTCACAGGCCCTGGAATGAAGAGTAGCAAGCTCTGCCCTCCTCATGTCTGGTCAGCTTGCCTCCAGGGAACCTAGCCTTAGAAAACATTCCAGCTACTTCCTAGAGTGGTAGGTTCCCGGCCGTGACTGGTAACCAGGGTGGCTGGTCCCCTTCATACCGCTGCAGCCATGGGGCAGCCACAGCCCAGTGTCTGTGAGGCTTTTCCATATCTCCAGATATTTCTAAGAGATGTGGAGGACCAGTGGCTGGTGAGCAAAGACTCCCATGAACCCTTTTAACAAGATGGTCTGACCTGGAGTAGTCCCGGTCTACCTTTTTCCAGGTCCTCAGCCAGAAGCTCCCCAATGCCCATCGACACCTAAGCTAAGCTCAGCTTCAGCCCCAGCATCTTTTTAGGAGAGCAGTCACACTCCACCCCAATCCCAGGGAAGGCCCAGCTGTGTCCTCTCTCACTCTGTAGTAACTTATTTTAATCTTTCCTGTCGTTAAGGGCAGTGACTCCAGCTTTGCCAAATGTTCCCAGCATCCATCAAAGCACTGGAGAGGAAGAGGAATTCAGTTGATATTTGTTGATTGAACTAATGAATGACATCCTGAAGCAAGCCCAACTGGGCTAGATATGGTGTGCTCGGCAGGGTCAGTGACTCGGGAACTTTTCAGCCTCATCTCTTAGCCAATTCTTGCTCTAGAAGGCAACCTCCTCCCAACTGAGGTTTCCTTCCACTCTCCCTCTAGAGGGTTACGACAGTCAGTTGGTTCCTGCCCATATCCACCCCAAGATGAACAAGCTACTGAAAGCAAGACCTCCATTTCCTGCAGAAGCCAGAATTTGAAGGAGAGCCGTCATGCAGGAACTGCCTGTAACCCTAAGAATGGTAAGGCAGGGACCACAGGAGCCTGGAAAAACCAAACCTCCTTTCACAACAGACAACCTGCCAGTGGCTGCCCCATGGGAGTTACACTTATCCACACGAATTCCTCATTAGAAACAGGAAAAGAGGCCACTGGGCCTCTCTTGCTGTAGTCCTGTCCACAGGGAACTGCCAGGCCACCTCACACCCTCTAGCCTGACCATGCCTCCAGCCTGTGCCCGTGCTAGCCAAGTTCCCATTGTCACCTCAACCACAGACACAGACAGACAGACAGACAGACAGACAGACAGACAGACACACACACACACACACACACACACACACACACACACACAGGGCAGCAGCCAATCAAATTCAGACTAAACCCTTGCTGCCTGTAAGGATGGGCCATTTTACTTCTCCAATTGAGAAAGCAGTGGCCTGTTCTTTTCAGGGTTTGGTGCAGCTCTGCCTAGAACTCTGTGAAAATACCCACACCCTCTATTCTCCTACCTCAACCCTTAACCACTACAAAAACAAAAGCTTGGTTCCTCGAGCAAAGGCAATTTCACTGGAAAAGGGGCACCAGAAAAAGCATTTCCGGTCACCCTTGGAGGAGCCCTCAGGGAGTTCAGCTTCTCAGAAACTAGCTAAGAGATTAAGGAGGCCTCTCTCCCCTTCCCTTCTTCCTTTCTTCCATTCCAGGGCAACCAGGCTCCAGGGAGACTGTGGAGAAGGCTGCTGTGGAGCCTTTTCTAATTCAGGCCCTCATCTGACAAAGATGATGCCTCTGTTCTTAGACGGCTGTCAACAAATCGGGAGTGAGAGGAAAGAACACTGGGTATGGCAGCAGGCAAACACACACACACACACACACACACACACACACACACACACACACACACGTATATATTGCAGGATGGGGAACATTGAGGGCTTCTTGGGCTTTCAAATGCTCTTAGGGAACCGGGAGTAACAAAACTGTGGGTAAGAGAAAGCTTTGAGCCTACCTTTCCAAAGAACAAGCATGTGGGTAAACAGCCGGGTGGTTATGGAAAAACCCAGGGTCCTCAACGCCATAATGCCTTGCCCCTATCCAGTCTAGGCTGCAATTTCAACTCCAGGCTGCCCTGTTCTAGCACTCGAGTCCCAAGCTAAGAGCCAATGATGGTTTATCCATGGCAAGGGGAACTCTTGAATTGTGACACTTTCCCTTCTGATTATCTACCTCTTCCCAGAGGCAGCCTGTAAGCCCCAAGGCATCACAAAGCCAATTTCAGCTTGAACTGTGCTGTGTGGCTGGGAGCACATCCCCAAACCTTCTAGCGTCTCCTCTCTCAAATCATTCTTCATCTACCATTCTCAACCTAATAGAAGCCTTTTTCTGTCAAAGCAGAAAACAACCTTCAATTCTTCCTACCTCCTCCCCTGCCCCCATCCAGGGACCCAGTCAAAGCTTAATCACTCAGCCCAGCATTAGCACTTTTCCAACCTCCCCCTAAAGCTCAAAGAACACCCACTGGAGTCTCTGATAGGGAGGGCCACATCCAGGTCACATGTGGAAGCAATCTTCTACCTACTCAGCCTTGACCTATCTTTAAAGCCTCCTTCCCCAAAGCCATTGATACAAGGCTCACAGCGAAGGGAAAGGTTGACCTGTGAAAAGGGTGCTACCCACTCCTGTCTACCAATATGTGTGGCTCTCCTCTGCCAAGCATCCACTTCCCACATTCCCCCTGACCTCAGCCAAAGGAGGGTGCTTGGATTCCTCTGGCCTCTAGATTGACTCTTCCACCCAAGAAGCAGAACACCAGTGACAGCTGCTCCAGATCTCCCTCCTACCCACTACCCACCCACCCTATCCTACCCCACCCTAACCCACCCCACCCCGGCGCGCTCCTTAATGCAAAGCAATACCCTATCTCCACATCCCACCACCAAGATTAAAGAGGAAAGACTCAAGCTGTCCAACCGAGTCCTATTCAGTAACAGGAGCACTGGTCCAGAACCTAAATCAAACCATTTCTGCGAGACACTGGGGAAGCTCTGGCTCTAGCCCTCTGGCCTTTCCTACCGCCATCGCTGTGGGTGTGGCACTCCCCACCCCACTATTATTGTTTTCTCAGGGGACAAGAGCAGCGGAACGGGCCTCAGACATACCCACACCAAGAGCAAGGCCGTGGTTCTGTCCATCTGAGATAATGCTCTGCGCTCTCTGAGCTCGCCAGGCTGACGCAGGAGTCTCCGGAGCCGACACTCCCAACATCAACATCCACCTTATGATCGTGCCCGGGCACCGGAGGCTCAGAGGCTACTATACCAAGGTCACATAGAGCCATGAAGACCAAGTGGGAACAGGAAGTCAGTCACATTTACGCCCCCACCCTGAGGTGTCACTTGTACCCTGCCGGCTAACCGTCACTTGTACCCAGGACCCCACATCCCCCACCCCATCCCGCTTCTGCAGAGTTCCCTACGCTCCAAAGCAGAGCCTCCAGCTCCAGCACAGCGGAGGATCTCAGACCCAGGAGCCGGCGCTGGTGCACTAGACGGAGCCAGGAGGGCCCATCTCACCTTGCAGGCGAGCCCCGCGGCCAGGCGGGCAGGAACGACCGCGGAGGCGGCGGCGGCAGCAGCAGAGCGGGCTCAAGAGCGCGAGGAAGAGCCCCGCGCCGCAGCCCCCTCGCGCCACGCCCTCTCCTCCTTCATTGGCTTGAGGGGCGTGGAGGGGCGGGGCTAGGACACTTCAGACCAATGCGCTGTCTCTGAGATTCACCAATTAACGACGAAATTCCATATCACGTGAGCGCGGAGGCTGAGCCCCACGATCGACGTCACCTCAGCAGCACGAGCTCCGGTGGTGAAGCGGGCTGGGAGCTATGTGGGAACCGCTGCTGGAAGCGGACCAGCGCGATCTTCCCCATGAGGCTTCCGAGCTGCGGCAGTTTTGTCTAGGAGTTAAGCAATCATCTTTCCTACTCAACTGGATCTGGGTTTCGGTCTTCCTTTCCCACCCGTTCCCTATTCCTGATAAGCATAAGAACAAAGAAGGCACGCGGCGTGGGAAGGGGGGGAGGGAGCGTACGCCGGCGCCCCCGGGGACAGGAGCTTCTGCTCTTGGTCTCCAAGGAGGCAGTCGCCATGGCAGCGAGATGCGTCTCGACCCACCCGACAGGGTGTGGGCGTCTACGTAGAGCACTCGCTAAGGGTTTTGGATTTTTGCCAAAGGCCCACCTGTCGGTGTGTGACTATCTCTACCCTTATTTACACTGACTAGGACAAGTAGCTTAAAGCGCTGAAGGAGCAGTCCAGAACACACAGGTTCCCGATCCTTCCAACGTAACTAGAGGGGACAGACAGGCCTTGGACCGCTGAGAGCTTGCTTGTTTTTCCAATAGAATGTGATCGCTGCCTTTAAGCGTCCTCGAAGTCCCAATTCTTCTCTATCCTTATGGCCCTTACTTAGCCTGACTCCAATCTTCTGTCTGCAAGCTGTTAAATTAGTCTTTCTGAACTATTGTTTTCATAGCGTTTACTTCAGAGGGCCCAGCGCTTCAGCAGGGCTTCTCTAACTTTTATCAGTGTTTTGGGTGGTACGTGCGCTCCCTACTGTTGAGAAAATTCTGTCCTCCAGCGCGAACATTGAGAACTTTTCATTCTAATCCCAGCCTACTCAACCCCTACTCCCACCTTTCCATAAGCCCCGTGTGTTCATATCTGTTCTTTTCCGAGTCAGTAGACAGTGGGTCCAAAGTATCCTGAAGGCCACCATGCCAGGCAAAAGTAGCCTGCAGATGTAGCCTCCGGAGGCTTCTATAAAGAACTCTTCTTCCCATCTTCTTGCCCCTCATCCTACTTCTTCACAAAGGATTCTCATTTCCAGTCTTCTTTTGAAATATCAGATCTAACAACACATAGTTACATTCCAAACAGGAACCAAGGGCTTTGGGGTATCGGCCTCAGCCTCTTTGGAACATCAGTTTACCTTAGTTCCCTCTGACCCCCATTTCTCATTTATTTTACTGCCTAGGTGTGTGTTGACTTTCAGTTTCAGGATTCCTTTTCTCTCCTGCTCCTTTTCACTTGAAACTTATCTCTTGGTGAGCTCTATTAAGCAGAGTAATTGCTAACAGTTTACTGTGTGGGGCAGTTTTCTAATTGTCAACTCCTTTTAACGTATTTTCTGAACATGTAAGATAGGTAAAGGTAAATTACTGTGCTTGGCTGCTCCCTGTGCAAGACACCCACAGCTTACTGTGAGACCACCACACAGAAAGAACTGTGGCTTCCTGATCTTGCCAACACTCCTCATGTTCCTGGGCTCGGAGCATCTTGGACACCTGGGAAGACCTGTGATATGGAGCTGCCTGTCCTAGAGCATGCTTCCTGTTTCCAGGAAAGGCCACAAATGGTCCTGGAAAACTTCCTGGAGAAGTAAGGCTTTGAGTGCCAACAGAACACCAGGACAGACATTATATGGCTGTTTTCATTGCTTCTCAGTGGGCTTGTGCACCAGGAAGGTATGGCAGCCTCAGAAGTGCCCAGGTCGGTAAGAAGCTTCCTGTGCCCAAGGCCTTATTATCCAAAGCTGGAACACCAGGCTCTATAGAGTTGAGGGCAGTATATGAGAAGGAATGAGCAACTACAGGTTAGGAAAACTCCACTTCCGGCCCCGAGTATTCTGAACTTTAATAAATAAAAAATTAAACTATAATAAATCTCCTTGGAAAACTAATATGTAATAAAGTAGATAAATGCTTGGAGGCTAGAGAGATGCATAGTAGTTAACAGCATGTGCTGCTCTTAAGACCAGGATTTGAGCCTGGTGGTGGTGGCACACACCTTTAAGAACTCGGGAGGCAGAGATAGGTGGATCTCTGTGAGTTAGAGGCTAGCCTGATCTACAAGAACAGCCAAGGCCATTATACAGAGAAACCCTGTCTGAGAAACAAACAAACCAACAAACCAGGATCTGGTTCTCAACACCCAGGCACAACTGCTTGTAATTCCAATTCCAGATCTGATGCCCTCTTCTAGTTTCCTGGGACTATGCACACATGTGATACACATATAGACAAGCCCATTCAAACACACATAAATAAAAATATATTTTTGATTGAACTCTGCACACATACACATATAGACAAACCCATTCAAAAATACATACACATAAATAAAAATACATTTTTGATATATGCTAAAAATACTACATTATTTCTCTTGTGCACATTCACACACATGGTTGTCCTGGGGAGTGGCACTGTTTACAGGTGTGGCCTAGTTGGAATAGGTGTGTCACTGTAGGCATGGACTTTAAGACCCTCACCCTAGCTGCCTGGAAACCATCCTTCTACTGGCCTTCAGATGAAGATGTAGAACTCTCAGCTCCTCCTGCACCATGCCTGCCTGGGTACAGCCATGCTCCTGCCTTGATGATACTGGACTGTAGCTCTGAGCCTGTCACCCAGCCCTGGTTAAAGTTGCCTTGGTCATAGTGTCTTTTCACAGCAGTAAAACCCTCACTAAGCCAGGTCCAGATGGGAACAATTCAAATATATATCAACAATAAAATAAGTAAACTAATTGTACTATATTTACACAATGATATCAATGACAAAGGACAGCTGAATACATGCAAAAATATGGATGATTCTTAGACAATATTGAGCAAAAGACACCAGATACAAAAAATAACATGTACTTTTGGATTTTGGTGTGTTTCTCTTGATAAATACATGTATTTCTCCTAAGTATATATCTGGGATTTGCTGCTACATAGCTTGTTGTAGCTTTGTAAAGTGCTACTTAGCTAGTATGAAGTGCATTTTTCAAATATTCTTTCACATATGTTTTGAATAAGGATGGGCCACAACAGACATTTTTGCATGAGATTTGAAGATTGTAAGAAAATAGCAGCAATACAGAATTTGACATTTACAAGCTCCAAGGAAGAGATCTGTCACCCACACACTTTGTTGATCTGCTAACTTACCTCGCTGACATAGAGTAGCATACATGCCTACAAGGACTTTGTGTTTTCTTGGTGCTCCTTGAAGTCTCTGACTCCTGGGTCAGCTGACCAAGGGGGGCTGCTGCCTCTGCAGTTCACTCACATGCAGACCGGAAGCAGTAGGAGCTGCCATTTGGTTCACTTTGTTCAGGAGCGTTTGCTCTTGCACTCCACTGTGTTCCACTCAATGTCCATTTTCCCTTCCCAACTCCTAATCTTTGGACTTGAAACTCCAGCATTAGATATAAAAACATTAACTGGGGCCTGATGCCATTTGGCCGATAATCCCCAGGAGGCTGAGGCATGAGGTTCAAAAGCTGTAAGTCTCTCAGGGCTGCAGCGTGAGTTTAAAGCCAGTCTGGACAAATCAATGGGACATTATCTGGAAAGTTTTTAAAATGATTGAGTGAGGTAATATAGCTCAGGGGGAGAATGCTTACATAGTATGGGCAAGGCCCCGTGCTCATTCCTTAGTACCATAAAAGACGCAGAGAAGCCTTACAGAGACTGGGTAACCATCTCTGAAAATTACCTGTATTTAAATCCCTGTAAGAAATTTCCTATGGGGGTTGGGGATTTAGCTCAGTGGTAGAGCGCTTGCCTAGCAAGCACAAGGCCCTGGGTTCGGTTCCCCAGCTCCGAAAAAAAGAAAAAAGAAAAAAGAAATTTCCTATGATGATTGGTCAGATGGCTCAGTGATTAAAGGTATGTGCTACTCTTTTTTTTTTTTAAAGATTTATTCATTTATTATATATAAGTACACTGTAGCTGTCTTCAGATACACCAGAAGAGGGCATCGGATCTCTTTACAGATGGTTGTGAGCCACCATGTGGTTGCTGGGAATTGAACTCAGGACCTCTGGAAGAGCAGTCGGGTGCTCTTAACCGCTGAGCCATCTCTCCAGCCCAAGGTATGTACCACTCTTAACAGAGGACCCAAGTTTGGTTCCTAGCACCCACTTCAGGCAGCTCACAGTAGCCTGTAACTCCAACTCCAGGGGGATATGGCTTGAACAGCACCTGCATTCATTTACCCCACACACACACACACACACACACACCAGACATGGTGGTGCAACACAGTCCTTCCACTTGAGAGACAAGGCAGGCAGATCTCTGAGTTCAAGTCTAACTTGGTCTACACAGTGAGTTGCAGACTATTCAGAGCAGACACGTAAGAGGCAGTTTTGCTGAAGCAGACATGAGAGGACGCGTGATGTTTTGCTGGAGCGGACAACTGAGAGAGCACATGATGTTTGGAAAGAGTACAAATGGAACCCCACAAACAGTGAAAAGACAAGTCTTGCATTTTGACCCCAATGCTTTGATAGTGTTGGCTGGCCACACATTTCTTCACTGGTCTTGCTTCTTCAATGATCTTCACTGGTCTTCACTTCATGGAAACATACTAAAGACCTTCTTCTGGTATTCCAGCTGGTTCCTGCCGCTTTTGTTGACTCATGCAGATTTGGCAGAGCCTTTTCTGCTGGATCAAGCCGCTGCTACTGATTCTTGTTTGGTTTTGCTATTGGACTGGACTGCTGGTATCCTGACAATGAAGAGTGGAACTGCCCCCAAAGAACTACTTCTAAATGGACTCATATCTTCCTTGTCTTAGTAATCTTCTTTTTCACCTACCTTAGGTGAGTAGACTAGAAGGGAGATTGAAGCATTTAAAAACCCTAAATAAAATAGGTTTAGAGAAAAATCTAAGCCTACAGAAAACCTGTCTCCAAAGAATTCATTTGTTTTGGGAGGGGTGGAGTGCAAAAAAAAAAAAAAAAGAAAGACATAAGGGGTTGGGGATTTAGCTCAGTGGTAGAGTGCTTGCCTAGGAAGCCCAAGGCCCTGGGTTCGGTCCCCAGCTCCGAAAAAAAAAAGAACCAAAAAAAAAAAAAAAAAAAAAAAAAAAAAGAAGACATAAAAAGTAAAAGTGCATTTTTTCTGTTTCTCTGATAGGACCCTAACAAAATATAGCCATCCATTTATAGGAAGTCTTTAAACTGTTGTCTGAAGGGTTCGTGCTTACTGAAACTCCAGTTAGCATTGGTAAAAGAACCAGTTGCATCCCATCTTTATCTTCATCAACAGAAAAAAAATGGTAATTTATTTCTTGAAAACAAGCAGAGTATGGCCACAGGTTTCCAGTGTTTGTCTCAGCCATGAGTCAGCCATGCCTTTTACAGGACAGTGTCACAGTATCAGGACTACATAAACACTCATTTCTTTTGTTCCAGGCAGGGTCACGCCCTGGCTGGCATGGAGCTTGCTTTATAAACCAGGCATACCTCAAATTTGTAGAGATTATGCCTCTGTCTCCACAGTGCTAGGAATACAGCCATGTGCCGACACACCCGGAATATAACTCTTTAACCTAGCAACCTCAATTATAAAATTTATCATCCACATAACCCCTTACACAACGCTGTTATTAGGGCATAGACCTAATCATTGTGGCATTACTATTATTGATAAGAAAAATAGGAAATAAGTATCCAAGTATAGGACAGACTAAACAATAGAATTTCATGTGCCTTAAAGAGAAGAAATTTTCCATGGCAACATGGAAGAATCTTGTGTCTGTCAGGGTTCCCCAGAAAAGCATAGCGGTAGAAGTCAGCACAGAAGTGGAAAGAGCCTGGGTTAGGGGGTTGGCTCACACAGTTTTGGTGGCTGGTGAGTACCATAGTCTACAGGGTGACTTGATAGAGGTAGTGGGGAGGGAAATGCTTCCTTCAATTCCAATGCAAATTCTGTGAAAACTAGGAAAGCCGGCGGGGTAGCTCTGGTCCAAAGGACATTAGGTTGAGGCTTAAGACTCAGCTAAGAGTGAGTGTTTCTGGGAGTTGGGGATTTAGCTCAGTGGTAGAGCGCTTGCCTAGCAAGCACAAGGCCCTGGGTTCGGTCCTCAGCTGGGGGAGGTGGGGGGGGGAATGAGTGTTTCTGTTTGAGTCTGAAGAGAAGGGGAAGTGGGCCTGAGTGCCAGTTCAAAAGCTGTCAGGCTGCAAGAATTCTCTTATACCTAAGGGACAATTAGTCTTTGTGTTCTATTCAGTCCTTCAAATGATTGGATGAGGCGGGGCGGGCCTGCCCATAGAAGGTAGGGCAATCTGCTTAAGTCCTCTTCTAATACCCCAGAACACTCTCACGGAGTATTGAGAGCAAGGCTGACTAAGCAACTCAATGCTCTGTGGTTCATAAAATAAATCACCTTGTATTTACAAGAGCGTCAGAACACAGAGTGCAGTGCATGGCCCTGAGTGTAAAGAAGAAACATAAGACAACAACACATCCTCCTTAGCACACAGAGCCTGCTAGAATCCCACCTTAGTGCAAGGATTATAGGTGTGGTTGGTGTATGCCCATGTCCCAGCACTCAGGAGGCTGAGACACAGTGTTTTAGGTTGAAGACTTGACTCTGCCTCAAAAAAATAAAAAACATTCTGGATGTCCAAATAGACTTTTCAATTTTTTGTTTTTATTTTGCTTTTTGTTTTGTGTTATTTGTTTTGTTTTGAGGTTTTGGTTTTTCAAGATAGGGTCCCTCTGTGTAGCTTTGGCTGTGCTGTAACTCACTCTGTAAACCAGGGTGGCTTCATCTGCCTGTCTCTACGCCCCATGTGTGGGATTAAAGGCCAGCCTTTTATTTTTACTTTGTGTGTATGTGTTTTTAAAAATCATGGTTATGTTTAATCAATCCAAAACATTAATAATTCTTAGGTGTCATTTTCATGCTTTCTCTTCAGCAGGATTGTCAGCCTGTTTTCACTCCTCTTTAAACATCTGGGGAACCGGGGTTGGGGATTTAGCTCAGTGGTAGAGCGCTTGCCTAGCAAGCACAAGGCCCTGGGTTCGGTCCCCAGCTCCGAAAAAAAGAAAAAGAAAAAAAAAAATCTGGGGAATCGTGGAATGAATAAACCAAAGGAAATCAGAATTCACGAATCCAGAGGACAGCCTGTGGGAGCTACTTCTCCCTTCTACTGTGTGGGTCCCACGGATGGACCAAATCATTAAGCTTGGTGGCAGATGCCTTTACCTGATAAGCCAGTTCACCAGCCCAATTATTTTAATTTGTTGTTAAATTTTTGTTTGGTCCCCGGTTACCAGGATTCTTTTAGGAAGGATTGGGCGGTGTAGCTTTGCTGGAGTGGGTGTGGCCTTGTTGGAGGAGGTGTGTCTTTGAGGGTTGGCTTTGAGATTTCAAAAGTCATTACCAAGCTCAGTCTTGTTCTCTCTTCCTGTAACTTGCAGATTATGTGAGCTCTTGGCTACTGTTCCAGTACCATGCCTTCCTGCCACCATGGTCCCTGCCATGATGATCATGGACTTGGCCTATGGAACTGTAAGGAAGCAGCCAATTAAATGCTTTCCCTTAAAAGTTGCCTTGGTCATGATGTCTCCTTAGGGCAACCAAGAGAATCCCTAACTCACAACAGTCTTCTCTCTTTTTTTTTTTTCTTTTTTTTTTATTCGGAGCTGGGGACCGAACCCAGGGCCTTCCGCTTGCTAGGCAAGCGCTCTACCACTGAGCTAAATCACCAACCCCACAGTCTTCTCTTTTGAGACAAGGTCTCTGTATCCCAGGCTGGCTATGGATTTACTGTGTAGCCAAGGATAGTACTGAATTGTCGATCCTCTTGCCTCTGCCTCCCAATTGCTGGGATTAGAGTTGGCCATCATACCTTGTTTATGTTAGTAAAGATTGAACATAGGGCTACTTGTGTGTGAGGTAAACGTTCTTCCCACTGAGATACAGTCCCCAGCATACTCTTGATACTATTTAGCCATTGGTTCCACAAACAACTCACATACACATAACCCACCACTTGTCCTAAGAACCAAACCATTACGAATAACATAATCCAACTGAATTTCTTTCATCTCTCTTCAACCTCCACTACCACAAAAGGAAAAATAGTTCCAACAGTTCCTCTTGGTGTTGATGCCAGTATATGACCCTTTCCTAAGTTCGGACTGGACCCAGTGACATGCTTCCAATAAGCAGAATACAGCAAATGTGTTGGGATGTCACTTAAACAATTATGTTAGATAAGACTGTGCCAGGAAGCATTGTGAACCCCAAAAGATGACCAAGGAGCCGACTCCGATGCAGTCACATTAGGGTAACGTTCTTTCAACTGAGATACAAACTTGAGCTTGAGCTCATCGCTGACCCACAGGATGGTTTGGTGAAGCAGCTCCAAATTCTCACTGGGACAAGGTTTTATAGAAAACAGGGTGTCCATCCTGGCAAGCATCTAACTGAATGTCTGTTGTGAGCTGACAGGTGGGTGCTCTGAAGCAAGACCGTGTATGATCACAAATGATCTGAAAGTACATCTGAAACGATCAGACTAATCTTTGATTAACAGTTGCTAGGAAGTAGCAAGGGCGTGACTCTGGCCAAGGACAAGCATGGGGCCTTCCTGGTATGGGTTTAGCTGTAGGTCAAGTTCTCAGGCTTTTCTTCTTCTTCTTCTTCTTCTTCTTCTTCTTCTTCTTCTTCTTCTTCTTCTTCTTCTTCTTCTTCTCCTTCTTTTTCTTTTGTATTTCTTTTTTTTTTAAGATGGAGGCCAGTTCCAAGAGAGAGTAGGTTTGGTATCTCAACTGTAATCTCCTTTCTGCTACATACTCATATAAAATATTTAATGTCATTATTTTTAATTATGTGTGTCAACATATGTGCAGATTCCCTCAGAAACCAGAGGTAGCAAATCCCCTGGAACTAAGTTAAAGTTTGGGCCTGCCCATTGTACATGCTGAAGATTGAATTCTAGTCCTTACAAGAGCAGTATACACTCAATCACTGAGCTTTAGCTCCAGCTCTTTAATCTTTGCAATTAATTAATTGAGACAGGGTCTCAATATATATTCCTGGATAGCCAACCTTGAACTTGCCATGTAGATCAGCCTGGCCTTGACCTCACAGAAATAGAACTGCCTCTGCCTCCCAGGTGCTGGGCTTAAAGATGTGCAGTACCACAACTGGTTTGCTAGCCCGTTCTTTACTTTCTTACTTGCTAGCTTTGTTAAGGTAAATTACCAGGAGCCTAGTAAAAGTAGGCTACTCTGGGACCAAGTGGCCCAGTGGATAAAGGCATTTGGCACAATCTGAGTTGTGATGTGTGCAGCTGAGAGAACACTTGTCAAAGTCAGTTTTCTCCTGCACCTAGGCGTAATGTTATTGTGCACTGTGTAAAGTTTATCCTGTGTAATGCTGATTTCTCTGCCCCCATATATGGTTGCAATCCAGACATAGCATTGTAATAATTATTTTAAGAATCTCCTGTCTCAATGTTGTGTAAATATTGCTCCCCATTTATTCTCTGATTTGTCAATAAAAGCTGGTCAGCCAATGGCTGGGAAGAAAGAGAATAGGGCTGGACTTTCAATCCCAACTGAGGAGTGGGGAGTGGGGTTGAGAGACAGAGAGACAGAAAAAGACAGGGAGAGATAGAGAGGATGAGAGAATTCACCAGGAGGAAAGGGTTTAGGAGACACCATGGGAACAAACCTGGAGCAGAGAGAGCCAGATCAATACAAAAATGCAAGCATCTCAGGGATTTTGGCTGGGAGGTAGCCAGATTAGCTCAGAGGATTAGAATAGATTAATACTGCTCAGCTATTGTGCCATAAAGCATGATTAAATAAATCTTATACTCCCTGTCCCATTTATTTGGGAGCAAGTTGGGCTAAAGAAAAAAATCATCACTTTTAAAATTGCACTGACACTTCACTATGTAGTCTCAGGTTCTCTCTCTCTCTCTCTCTCTCTCTCTCTCTCTCTCTCTCTCACACACACACACACACACACACACACAAACTGTGGCATGCATATGCACATATAAATTTAATATGCAAATTTAAAAATTGTTAAAGTTAGTTACTGTATCTGGACTTCGGCTGTTTTGTGATGTCATCTGTAGACTACTTCCTGCTGATTAGACATCGAGTCCCTTGGGGCACGTTTGATCTTTGCTATCAGGATGTCTAATTCTTCTTCTTTCTTCCTCTCCTCGCACAACTTCTTGACAAACTGCAACCAACAACCAATGCCAGGCACCAGCAGCTGCCACCCACAGTGCGCCTCAGGGCCCTAGCATTTATACACCCTCTGAAAAGTTCCCAGAATTCCAAACATTACACAATCGCAGAGACTATCAGTCACCAGCAAAATCATGCCCCTCCTAAAGCATGAAACAAATCACAGTCAGCTGCTGTGGACAGTTTGGAGCAGCCCCATATCCCACACCTCGGATTAAAATGAAAACACATTCTTATAATATTTCTGTTTCTTAAAGAATCCAAAATGCCAAAATTGTCACTATAAGCTACTTCCCTGGAAATGGCCTTGTGTCAAGGAAGTCAGAGCAGTCACAAGCCATCATCAAAACACTAAGGCCCAGTAGCCCATAAGGGACTGGCTTGTTAACAGCAGAGTGTGCCTCCTTCTCCAGTTGTCACAGCTCTAGTTGAGACCTTGGTCTTAGCCTTGTAAGCATCCTGGATCCTGGAAATCTATGGTCCACCTGAGCTATACTCAGACTTGACCCTGAGAGAGAGAGAGAGAGAGAGAGAGAGAGAGAGAGAGAGAGAGACCAACAACAACCCATTGTGTTGTTTTAAGCCTTTACATTGATGGTAATTTGTTACACAGTAATAGATAACCAAATACAAGTTCCTTTTAATTCTTTTTTTTAAGTGTTTAGAATTATTTTAAGCTCATAAATCTGTGCACCACATGTGGGCTTGGAGTCTATGGAGGTTAGAAAAGGGTGTTGGAGCCCCTGGAATTGGGGTGATCAACATTTGTGAGCTGCCGTGCAGGTGCTGGGAATGGAACCTGGCTGCTGTGTAAGAACAGCAAATGCTCTTATAATGGCTAAGCCATTTCTCCAGCCCATCAATTCAATTCTGTAAGATTGTTGTAGTGTGTCTCCCAGAACTCGCGGGGCACAGGAGTTCCTCCCCTGCAATATGCCCATGAATGGAACTGTCATGAATGGAACTGTCATGAATGGAACTGTCAGGCCTTGGGATTTACAAATGATCAGTATCATGGTCAGTCAGCAAATCGTCACAGTGAGGGTCATACCACGGCCAGGTGTCTTGGTCAGGGTTTTAAGTGATATGTAGCCAACCATCGATAGATTGAGGCCGGTGTGTGGACAGGGTTGAGAATCATACAGAAAGCTAATTTAAGAGAGTCCATGGGCAAGAATTGAGAATATGAGTGGCCACAATTGGTGAAAATCAGCAACTTGGGTTTAGGCAAGGTTGGAGGACACTGGAGAGGGACCAGGGGGTCACCTAGTGCCAGGGAGTCACACTTCACAAAATCTTCCCATTGGCAGCATCGTCAATCTAATAAGCAGTGGGAACCATAACATGAGACCATAACATGGGTCCACAGGGTTTGTAAGGAGACAGCTAGACGAAAGGGATAAAGGACAAGCCAGGAACTCACTGCCTTTGGGGATCCATACAGGCAGAAAGAGAAGCGAGGCACAGGAAAGAACGCACAACACCACCTTTAATGGAGACAGCTCTGCCTTGTCTTCCCCAGGCACTCCTGATAATGCTCCCTGAGAGGAGAGCGATTGCACAGCTGGATGCCTCCCTTACTCCCGACTACTTCAACACCTTATCCCTTCCTCGCCAGCTGCTGTGATTTCCAGCCCTGAGAAGGATCCCAGGTCAGCACCCAGAAGGGGCAAGAGAATTCCTCAGCTTCCGGGGATAGTTTCTCGCGTGTCGGGGGGCATGGAGATTTATCATGGACAGAGATGAAGCTATCTTCTATGCTGAGAAAGGAACCGGTTCTAGGGGTGTGGAACGAGCCAGAGGACCGCCTCTCCAGGCCCAGTGCCGGGAGCTTCAAAGAGGACACGATTTGGGAAGTCATGAGGTGTGTTCGTACAGGCTTTCTGGGCTGTGGAAAGTGGTCCTTTTTCCTGGCCCAGATGGAGTGTAAGGAGGAGGATCAGTGTCCGGCCTCGGTTTTGAACACCCCCACGTTCGCCCGAACCCTTTGCAGCCGAGCGCGGTAGCTGCCGGAGACGCTAACGAGCAGCTCGCTCCGCCCTCCCAATCCTGCGTCCGCAGGTGAGTGGTGGGTCGCGGCGTCTGGGCTCTGGCGGGTATTGGGAAACCCCGCGCAGCCCTGGCACCGCTCACCGCTGCTTGCGCTCGGCCTGCTGGAGCCGCCGGGAGAGGTCATCGATGCGCACGTTCTTGAGTTGGAGCAGATGTTCCAGACGCTTCACCTTCATCTGAAGGACCTGGGTGGCGGCGCAGAGACATCAAACCTGAAGGCCTGTTGCTCTGCCAGAGCTTTGCCCCGATAGTGCTTTGCCCCCGAAGGCCTCAAGCTGCCCCATAGGCTTCAGTGTCCCCCTCCTCACCTACCTGTACTGTCTCTTGAGAGGCCAACAGCTCCTGCTCCTTTTCAGCGATCTGGAGGACGAAGTTCGGATCCCCCTGCAGCGCCTGGTTATACCCAGGGGGTCGGGGAGCCAGCGGATGGCCCTCTCTGCAGTGGGTAGCAGCTTAGCAGAGGCCTGGACATCAGACCCCATCTTTCCCTTCTAATACCCGTGGCCAGACCTTCCCTCTTCACTGTTTCCCCACCGAAGCTCCCAGTTCCCAAGGCACTGCCACCTAGTCTGTGTGGGTAAGTTACCAAGCCTGGTGAAGTCCAGCTCTCAGCTTTACCTGAGCTGCTCTCCCAGGGTTGGGGCATCTCCTCGAACCTTCTGGGACAAACCTAAGACAAAGCAAGTGGAGAAGTGACCTTGCTGAAGTCCTGGGGTGACCCTAAAATTGATTAAAGGGACATGGGGGAAACCATCTCACCCATATCCATGTAGCCACTGCTATCCTGAGGAACCAGCTCCTGAAAGAACAGACGTGGTCTCCTGTGAACCTGAATTCATCTATCTCCAAGAAGCCCTGTTTCGTTTCCACAACACCATAGGCCCGGTTCTTTTAGATAGGCACCCAGTCTTCCTGTTTATCACCACAGCAGAGCTCTCCACTGTCTGGGGAGCACCCTCCCATACCCCACCCCACCGCCTTGCCCCAACACCAAACTCAACAGCCCCACCTGTAAGGAGCCAACACCCAGCTTCTGGCGCCTCTGCCGCTCCTCCAGGCGCTGCCTCAATGGAATGAGCACTAGCTCCACTACCCCCGGAGAACACTGCGCAATTTTCCGCATCACATCATCTGGGACGGAGAAGTTCAGCTTGTTCAGCACCTTTCTGGGGGGTGAATATGAGATAGGTGGGTCGGGTACTGGGGAAATGGGAAAGAAGTGGACAAAGTACCAGAAGAAGGGCAGACATCTGAAGCCCTCTGCTCCAGTGTTCCAGGTTCTTTGTTTCTATCCAGTTAAAATAATTACTTGATTTTGTTTCTGAATAGATTCTTCTGTTTCCCCTTCCCCGCAGCCTAGATCATAGGAAGTTTTGTTGTTGTTGTTTTGTTCCCTCACCCCCGCTTTGTATTGCTAGGAACCAACCCAGGGATATCTCTCTCTCTCTCTCTCTCTCTCTCTCTCTCTCTCTCTCTCTCTCTCTCTCTCTGTGTGTGTGTGTGTGTGTGTGTGTGTGTGTGTGTGTGCACTCGCGCACGCTCGTGAGTGCTCTTGAGAACACTAGGCAATCATTCTACTACAGTGTCACATCCCCAGCCAAGGTCATAGGAGGTTAGGGCTGAGCAGCCCTTTCTGGAAAGCAGGCAGGAGCCAGAGTTTACTTCTGCACCCAGGAATTCTACTACCTGTTCAGGTGACCCCAGTTGCTGAGCTTCTGCTGGAGAGAGTTGGCGGGGACATAATTGTGCATCTCCACCATCTTGGGGAAGTAAAACTTGATAAGCTCTGCAACCAGGACTGAAGGAATAGTGTTGGGAACAGATACAAAAGGCAGGAGCATGGGGTCAAGGAAGAAGGGTTAGAGATACAGAAAAGGGAAGGTTCACAGAAAGGAGACAAAGAAAGCCAGATCAATGATCAATTCAAGACCCGTCACTTCTCAGCATATTCCTCAATCTCACATCATAGAAAAACTGAGAGTCTCCAAGAGGGCCCTACAGTATCCTAGGAATTCAAATGAGCACACACACACACACACACACACACACACACACACACACACCCGTCTCAGACGAATCACAGATTAACAGAGCAGAAAGACATCCTCCTACAGGGCTGGTGGTATAGCTTGATTAGTAGCGTGATCTCTTGAATAGCATGTACAAAGCACTGCACACAATCCCCAGGACCAAAGAGACAGCATGGTAGCACATGCCTGCAATCCTATCACACGGGATGCAGGAAAATAGTTCTGGGCTACACAGCAACTGTGTGTCTTGAAAATGTTCATCTACAAATGCACACAAGACAGAATATATAGACAAACACAACAAGTAAATGCCAAGTACACATGAGTGCACATATAGAACACACACACACATAGAAGTCACATATATGCATAACCACTTCAATTATATACATAGAAATAAAGGGCATTCTGCCTACAGAACTATGCATTTCTTAAATACAGGAGCCTTTCTTGAAAAACAAACACATAACCACGAAAAAAAAAACCCATATACATTCAGGACCAAACATGTCAATACAGAAGAACACAGGCTAGGGATTCAGCCCAGTGGTAGCAAGCTTGTTTAGCATTCACAATGCCCTGGGTTTGATTCCCTAGCACCACACTAAACAATAGGAATAGTGGCGCGATGCCTATAATATCAGAACATAGTAGGCAAACGCAGGAATGTAGTAAAGGTGGGAGAGTCAGGAGTTCAAGATGATCTCATAAAACAACAAAAATTACAAGACAGACTACAGTACGCGGCAATAGGTTCACACATACCCAGACACACAGCTCAGTTTTAAAAGCCCATAAAGGGAGACACACAGACAAACTCCATGTACACAAGATAGAATGGACATACATTGTTCACACACAAATAGAAGAAACATGCAACTGCACACTTCCACAATTGAAGTCCCAAAATACAGATCCCACCCCGCCCCACTCTACATACACACATAACAAAAAATAGCATGTACACAAATCCATTAACCATAAAAACAATATCTTAAGACACAACAATGCACACCTCCGTCGCTGAAATCCCGGGAGAGGTTCCTCTTGGGTCTGGACAGAGGGATGTTGTCTACCCAGAGGTACAGCTGGTGCAGAGCCTCCTCATCCACGCTGCTTTCCATTGGATCCAGAGCAAGGCCTCACCGTTCCCGACAGAGCCCAGCGCTAGCCCCAGAACCCTTCAAATGCCTCCTCTCGCAATTGCGAGCGTTCAGATAGGTGTTTGGGTCCTTATTCCGCACAGACTCAAATCCCATCTGGGAGCAGCCATATTGTTTTCCGAAACCATAGCAACCGTCGCTACTTGCCTAGAAACAGAGACTTCTGGGAGTTGTAGTTTTTCTATGTTACCGTCCCCCGGGCCCAGGCTTTGAAAAGGCAGTTAGCTTTATTTATATCTTCCTTTCTCCCCAAGAAGGCATCACCTATCTGCCCACACCACCTCCTGCACAATCACTGAACCATTCTGTGCTTTGTGAAAACCTACTATGCCCCCAGAACCCATTCCTTTTCTGTGTCATTTATCAGCTCTAAAGGAAGTAGCGTGGCAGCATCACCAGACAAGTCTAGGTTGGGGTGGAAGGTGGGAGTGGACAGCGCAGAGCTCTGCTAATCTGATACATACGGAGATAGTGTGATAAGTTGTCTATTTTGAAATTATTGGTTTATCTCCTTATGTGTATGGGTGTTCTAGCTGTATTGATAAATGTGTACCGTGTGTACCTGGTGCACGCAAAGGACAGGTGTTGGATCCCCCTGGGACTGGCTTTACAGATGGTGATGAGCCACCATTGCAGGTGCTAGGAACCAAACCTGGATCGTCTGGAAGCACAGCCAGTACTCTTAACCACTAAACCATCTCTCCCGCCCGATAAGTGGTTTATCAGCGTTTCCTCTATAACTCTCTCCCTGTAAGCTCTGTCGGCCTAGGGTCATTAGCATTTCCTCATCTCAGCAATGTGTTCTACTGGACCTTTCAACATGTAACGCAGACTCCCGGGGAGAGCAGACCAAGGCCATTTTCTTAGGGAAGGTCATTTAATTCCTTAACCCTATTTCCTTTGTAAAATGGAAACCGTTTTCATCTACTTGTCCCAAAGGTGTACTTGCAAAGTAATTTACAAAATAGGAATAAAAGTATAAGTATTTTGAATTTGTATGGGTTTAGGGGATTGCAAGATGGCCGTACACTGAAAGCAAGAGCTTCTACAGACACTGGCATGCCCTGGTCTCCCTCTTAAGGCTAGTCGGGATTGGAAACTGATTTCTGCAGGAATACAAACTACTAAAGGGATACTTCTAGAGCCTGCCTGAGGAGAAAGCTTGCTTCCAATAGATTAATAATGTGGCACTGGGCACATTACTGAACCTCTGCCTCTGTTTGTCTTGGCTTTTGTTACCTCATATGGGCACCTGAGTGTTTGACACTTAGCACAGAAAAAGAGCATTAGCTTGTGTTAAATCAGAGTCCAGTAAGAGATTCTTGTTGGAAGGAGACTGATCCAAGGGATTTGACTTGGTACTTGAGATAAAGGACCTGGATTAGCCAGGGCATCTAGAGAAAAGGCCACTGGTCCCTCCTACTTACTGAAGAGTAAGCCCATTGGGTAGCCTAGACTTTCTGGTCCTCTCCTCTAGAATTCCAACTAGAGGAAGGAGTGATGTCAAATGGAATCCCAACTCCTTTGTTTGACTTTGTTTCAAAACTTTCAAGGGAAGTGTGGCTCAGCAGTGAGACACCTGCCTAGGCTGCTATAGGCCCTAGTTCCTCCCTACCTTGATACAAATAAAAACAAAGTTTGCATTTAAAAAAAAAAACCTAATTTTCAAGGGAAGTAATCCCATAGTGCCAGAAATACAAAAGACTCAACCCTTTCTGGCCAGCCTTTCTGGCCCGCACCTAAGGCAAACAAGGCACAAAGGGTGACTTGGATATCCCCCACCCCCTTACATTCCAGGGTAGGGAGAACTTGGTGGCTGGGGTATGCTGGGATTGGGAATTTACCAGAGGTAATATGCCAGCCCTAGTCAAGGTGGGAAAACCGGTTTGGTGCTGAGAGTTACCTACCCTGATCAAGCCTTTCCTTGGCTGGAACTTGAAGGCCTCAGTAAGGAAGAGCCATGAAGGGAGGTGCTAGGTACTGAAAGAAGGGTATGCTTTCACCTTTGGACTAGCGTGGGGGAAGTGGCCTTGCACAGTGAGCTACCAATTCATGGGGCTGCAATCTGTTTCCCAGAACCTGTCACTGTCCTGTGGCTAACGGGCTTGAAAATGTCAATCACTTGAAAGGCCTGAAGAACTCCCTCTCTGAAAGTAAAGCAAGGGTGCCTTATATGTACCTCCAACCCCATCCTGGCTCACAGTGGTCCCGAAGTTGTTCTCATTCCTGCTCCACTCCTACAGGACTCTAACTAGCTTTGGTGGGTTGGGTCATCAGCTGCTCTGCCCCAAGAGACGGCTGGCCCTATCTCCTGCCCCACTCAGAGCTTCTCACTAACAAAGTTTAAGGTTAAGTTTCCTCAAAAGATGTAACACTCTCCTTCCCCAGAATTCTGTAACATTTAGATGTGGGTGTCACCCACTGCCTGCCACTCACCCCAGCCACATCCACCTGCTCAAACCTTGCTTCCATGCCCCACTACAGCAAGAACCAAGAGGAACCTGGAAAGGATGTGTCCCCCAAGATAGACGCAAGCCCAGACCATGAAGGATGCATCCTTGGCTGTTAAAACATTCACTCCCACAAAAGGGGAGTGGACAGATTTATTGAATTCAAACTGGGAAAGGAGCACCTGGATGGCTGGACTCTGGGCCCAGCCCCAGGCCCCTCTGCCCAGGATGGGGGCCTGCAGAGGATGAGGCACAAAGGCCTGCAGCTACCCAGATTGGAGGTGCCTGCTGTCACTCACTCCCCTGGAGGGCCTCTTGGAAACCTCCAATCTGGAAAGAAAACCAAGGGCCAAAGACTGGGCCAGAGAAAGGGATCTGGGGAGGTGGAAGGCAGGCAGAGGCAGGCTCAGGAGCCTGCCCTAAGTTACACTGTGCTTCTTTAGATAACCTAGAGATGCAGGAGGGGGGCTGCTAGTTTTGTGGGGGCCTAGGCTAGACCTTCCTCTGGAGCCCTTTCCAGAATGGCTTTGGGATCCCCCGACCAAAGACCTGGTTGGGTGGCAGGGGGAGAGGCACTCTCTGGCCAAGAGCTTCCAGGACCCAACCCTGGCTGCTGCTGTAGTCTAGCCCACTGATGGCATGGTGTGGTAGCACCAGACAGCTCCCCACCCATCCAGTGCCCTGAGCCCAGGGACTAATGGGGAGGAAAGAGGATTCTGAGAAAGAGGCAATAGCAGTGAGGCGGACCTCAGCCCCTGGGCCTGTCTCGGAGCCTGGAGCCTGGAGCCTGGCGAAGCATTACTGAAAGCCCTGGGTTTCTCCAGCCATCTCCAGCAGCTGCCCAGAGTTCTCTGCCTTGGGCAGGTGACACCCATCTGGGCTGGAGCACAGCTATGTCCAGGAGCTCAGCTTTGATGTCCAAGACCCCGAACTCCCGCCTGCCTGGCATGGTTCTTCCTAGTCACATGGACCAGATCATGTTCCAAATGAAGGATGTGACTCTGCACTCGGTCATCAATGGGAAAGGAGGTCAGGTACCTCTTGACCATGGCAAAGTAAGCCATGGCCTCCCCAAAGCTGGGTACAGGGACCTCATCACCATCCTCATCATCATCCTCATCTTCTTCATCCTCCTCATCCTCCTCTTCATCTTCCTCCTCTTCATCACTGTCTGAGTCAGAGTCTTCTCCTCCTTCCAGGAAATGGAGGGTGGGGCACTGGGCCTCTTCCTGGACACTATAACCCCCAAAACCACCGCTGGCCTCCACTACTCCCTGGGCCCAGTCTTCAGCCTCTAAACCCTCAGAGGAGCTTTCTTCCTCCTCCTCTTCATCACTATCATCAACCTCACCCTCCTCTTCTACCTCCTCCTCTTCTTCTCCTACCTCCTCTCCTTCCCCTCCTTCTTCCTCCTCCCCTTCTTCTTCCTCTTCCTCCTCCTCTTCCCCTTCACCCTCCTCTTCTTCCTCCTCCTCCTCTTCTTCCTCCTCCTCCTCTTCCTCTCCCTCACTCTTGAAGGAAGTGGTGATAGTGGCATTAAGGCCACCTCCAAAACCAGCCTCACGAAAGCAAGTTGCTATGTCCGAGGGCTCCACTGCCTGCCAGGCCGCAGCCACAAAGTGCAGGGCCTCCACTAGGCCCAGTTGCAAGCCTGAGGGATCCTGGCCCTCGAGTGCTGCCATGGCCTTGAGCAACATGGCCTGTCGGTAGTGGCCCTTCACCTGTTGGACTACTCCTCGCTCCAATGGATGCACGGTGCCAGGAGGGAAGAAGGCCAGCTGCACATGCCGCAGGCCCGAGGTGTCCAAGGACTGAGCAGCCAGACGGCCAGCCAGCAGAAGGACCCGACGAGATTCTGCAGCCATTCGAGTGTCCAGAGCTTTCAAGTACTTGGCCAGCGCCTGGGTGGTGACTCCACCCTTCGAGTTGGCAGTGTAGTCACAGGGCAGACCACCTTGGCCTGCACGGGGCTTGGCAGACTTGCCTGCGACCAGTGGAGGAAGCTTCTCGCTGCCATCGGCATTGGCGCATAGCAAAACGCTAAGGCGCTGGGTGGCCTGGCGCGCCGGTCCATCACCTCCCCAGAGCCCTGAGGCCTGGTCCGACAGAAAGTCGTACCACAGACTGGTCTCGGTGGCGCTGAACACGTCCTGCGAGGCGTAGCCCTCAGCCACCGACGGCGGCTGCTCCTCCCGAGTGCGCCAGCTGGGTGTGCTCCCACCACTGCCCTCCGAGGGCACCGTGGCTGGGCCAGCAGGTGCCGCTGGGGCCCGAGGGGCAGAGCTTCGCGCCCGGGAACGGGTCACGCCGCTGCAGGCCACTACGCCGTGGCGCCTGCGGAAGCGATCCAGCCAGCCGTTGGAAGCAGTGAAGTCGTCCATGCCCAGCTCCTCCGCTATCCGCAGCGCCTTCTCTTTCAGGATGATGCCCTTGACCGGCAGGCCGGCGGCGCGGATCTGCTGGAACCAAGCGATGAGAAGCCCCTCCAGCTTGTCGTACGGGGACAGCTTGTTGGTCTTGCGGCAGGTGGAGGCCACTCCGTACTTGCGCTCCGACGCCAGGATGGCGCGCTTGTTTTTCAGGATGGTGCTCAGCGTGGACGGCGGGATGTTGAAGCGCCGCGCAATCTCGCCCTTGCGTAGGTCCGGGTTCTCCTCCACCTCCTGGATGATCCGCGACTTCTCCCGGAACGTCAGCTGCCGCCGCTTGGGGCCCATCCCGGCGCGCCCTCCGCCCCGGGGCCCGGCACCGCCGTCGCCGCCCCGGGGCGGGGGGCCCGGGCCCGCGGCGGGGGGCACCTGGCGGCCTCTCCGCGCGCCCCGCCCGAGACAAAGCGGCTCGCGGGGCGGCGGCGGGCGGTGGCGAGCGGCGCGGGAGGCGCGGGCGGCAGGACGTGCCCAGCGGGGAGCGCGGCGCGGCGCGGGGCGGAGCGCGCGCGGGATCTCGCGGGAAGCGGGGGGACGCTGGGCGCCGCCTCCCCGACCCCGCGCCGCTGCCGGGACCCGCCGCCGGGGGCGCTGAGGCCCGGTCGGTGCGCCTCGGCCACGCGCCGGAAAGGTCATTGGCGGAGACAAAACGCACTCAGGCACCTGGACAGATGCACAGGGACGTTTTGGTGCTCTAGCTTCTGCTCTGTCCTCCAGAGGCGGCTAGCTGGCATCAGGCTGCTTAGACTGCGTTTTAATTGGCTGGCGTCGAGCGATTAGGATTTTTCGCTGTGTGTAAATGCAACTGTCAGTATGCTTCTTTTTAAAATAATTGTCTTTATTGCATATGTATGTCTGTCTGCGAGTAGGCGCTCCTGCGTGCAGATGCCCAACGGGACCAGAAGAGGGCGTCAGACGGGAGTGAGATTGCAGGTAATTATGAATTGCAAAGTGAGTGCTGGGATCCAAACTGATTCTTTGTGAGAGCAGCCAGTGCACTTAAGTGCTGCACCTTCTCCTCAGACACCTAACCTGAACTTTAATGGCATATATTGTTCCAAATGTGAAAAGGCCAATCTGTGGTTATACAGCTTATTGTAAAGACACCATAGCATTTAAATCCATTTGATGGCGCTAACGACATTTTAAAAATTCTAGCAATCCAGCTCTGTGTGGTGGACCATGCCTTAATCCCAGCATGAGGGAGGCAGAGGCATGTGAATCTCTGTGAGATCGAGGCCAGCCTGGTCTACAGAGCCAGCTCCAGGGCTGTTTGTTATGAAGAATAACACTTTCTTGAAAAACAAAAATAAACAAATCTAGTCATTCAAATCCATAAACACTATTAACATCTGGGTGTTATTGTCCCCCCCCCCATGAAAGTAGCCATAACTAAAACTACAGAAATATGTATGTACATATACATCTGTACAAATAAATCTTAAAACTTCTCCCTGTAGCACCAAACACATGAAAGTGATGAACCCTCAAGGTGTCACATTGTTGTGTTTTGCTTGCCTGTTTTTTATTTTTTGTTTAGTTTTGTTTGAGCAGTCTCATTATGTAGCCTTGGCCGGCCTGGAACTCTGTATAGACCAGTTTGGTCTCAAACTCATGAAGATTCACCTGCTTCCCCCCTCCCACAGGACTAAAGCATGTACTACCACACCAGACAACCCAAGAAACATGTGCACACACACGTGCGTGCCACACACACAGCCCTACAAAAAGAAAACTCAAAACAAACAAGCAAAAGACCAGTAAGACAAAAAATGCCCCAAAAGTCTCCAAAAATACCATTGAGTTCATTCTGTGTTGGCCAACTCCACCTAGGCATGGGATTTGCTCTTGGTGACACTCCATGGGAGAAACTGATTGTCCCTTTGCCAGTGGGTATCAGTTGCAGATAGCATCTTGGTTTGGGGTGGGACACTTTGACCACTTCCCTTTGAGTGCTGGGACCTGGTCTGTCTTGAACCTGTGCAGGCCTTGTGCATACTGCTGTAGTCTCTGTGAGTTCATATGTGTATCAGTCCTGCTGTGTGTGGAAGTCCCTATTTCTGGGGAATTATCTATTAAAAATCATTTTACCTCCTTCTTGGCATTGATCCCTGAGCCCTTTGGTGAGGGTTTTGATCAAAACATTCTATTTAGGAGTTGCCATGTTTTTAAAAGTCTTGGTTCGGTTCTCAGCTCCGGAAAAAAAGAAAATTAAAAAAAAAAAAAGTCTTGGAAGAGTAGCATCCAGGATGACAGGCTGAGGAGCTGGGGTAGACAAAGCTTTAGGTCAAGAAACAAAGAGGACCAAGCCCTGGGAGCTTTAAGGGAAGCACTTCCGAGTGAAGGGCTCTAGAAATTACCAACACACTTAGGAGGAACTGATAAAGACAGAACCAGAAATCAGATCAGTGTTGTATTCTGCAAGGCCAGAGAAGAGAATATCCGTGTATATATTGGATCCTGAGATTCTCTGTCTTCGTCCACATTTCTTCCACTGGTCTTTTCCCTTCTACATGTGCCATAAGTATCAAACTTAGGGCCTCGTGCTTGCCAATCATAGGCTCTACTCCCAACCATATCATCCTGATGGTTAGGAACTCCACTTTAGCCAAGCAATGGTACCACAGACCTTAAATCTCAGCACTTGGGAGACAGAAGCAAGTGAGTCTCTGTGAGTTCAAGGCCAGCCTGGTCTACACAGTGCTAGGACCACACAAAGAAACCCTGTCTCAAAAAAAAAAAAAAAAAAAAAAGCAAACTAAAAACCCTACATGTGCTCTGAATATAAAGTCTTTGATAGGTGTATTTTAAATGTTTCCCTTAAATTGCCACGGGCCTCTTAGCTTAGAAAACGATTTAGAGACCACTTGTTTTTCCAAGTTTATGAGATTACTTGTAATCTCCAAGTAGGCAGCTCTGACTACACTTTGCTATATTGCTTCTGTTTTTGTATCTTACACAGAAGCCTTTCCCACCCAAGATATATTTAAAAAATTCTTCTAAACTGGGTGTAGTGGCACACACCTTTAATTCCAGCACTCAGGAGGCAAATTACTGAAGCCTGTCTTGTCTACAGGGCAAGTTCCAGGACAGCAAGGGCTACATAGAGAAACAGTGACTTGGGAAAACAAAGACAAAAGCATTCTTCTAAAACAATCTGGATTGTTGTTGTTGTTGTTGTTGTTGTTGTTGTTGTTGTGTGGTTTGGTTTGGGGATTGTTTGTTTGTTTGTTTGTTTGTTTAGAGACAAGGGCTCACTATGAAGACCTGGCTGTCCTGCAACTCTGCATAGAGCAAGCAGTCTTGTATGGATTCACAGAGACGAGTGCTAGAGTCTGGTGCCACCACGCCTGGCTTTGGTTTTGTTTGTTTTTTTTTGGGGGGGGGGATATGAGACTCACTATATAGCCCAAGGTACCCTCAGTCTTGTTATTCTCCAGTCTTAGCCTCCCAGGGGACAAATATTCTTTGTTTGCTTGCTTAGATTTACTCATTTTATATGTATTGCCTTAGTCGTAAGCATCCTCTTGCTGTGAAAAGACACGGTGACCTTGGGGACTTGCTTGCACTTTCAGAGGTTTAATTCACTGCATAGGGCCATGCAGACAGACACTGTGCAGGAGAAGTAACTGAGAGTTCTACAGACAGCAGGAAGAGAGAGAGAGCCACTAGGCCTGGCTTGGGATTTTGAAACCTCAAAGCCCACTCCCCGTGATGCATGTCCTTTAATAAAGGCCACATCTTCTCCAATTAATAGTGCCATCCTATGCATTCAGGTATGTAAGCCAGCTTATGGGTGTCATTCTCTTATTCAAATCGCCATATGTATGAATGCTTTGATCACATATGTCTGTGCACCAAGCCTAGTTGTCTGTAGAAGTCAGAAAAGAGCATTGGATCCCCCAGGATGAGAGTTACACACAGTTGTGAACTGCCATATGGATATTGGGAATCAAACCTGAGTCTTACGGAAGAGTTCAAGTGCTCTTTAACTACAGGGATGTCTCTCCATCCCCTACACATACAACTCAGGACCGCCTGCCTAGGAGTGATGTCACCCACAATAGGCTGGGCCCTCCCACGTCAGTCATTAATCAAGAAAATGCCCCACAGACTTGCCTCCAGGTCAGTCTGCTGGAGACGTACTCTCAATTGAGGCTTCTGTTAATCCCAAAGATTGGAGAAGAAAAACCAGTGAACCAAATCATCATGGCCAAATTAATTAAAGCAAGCACTTACTTAAAGAAAGCTTTTCTAGTCTGCACAAAGGCTGCCTCCCTCTAAGGTGGGGCTTAAGAGGTCAGCATTGGATGTGAGGAAGACAAGGCTTTATAGCTCAGGGGTAGGTGTTTCCAATGGGAGGTTTGGTGGGCAGAATAGATGAGGTTACAGGAGTAGAACACAAACTCAAGTTATTCCTAATGACCTTCTAAAACAAATACATGGTTGCAAGATGGGCATTATAAAGTAGTCAAAACAACTGGTAGTCATAAGTGGTCAAGTAATCTTTAAAACAAAGGTAGGGTTGCAAGATGGTCCTAACTGTTTGAAACAGGGACACGATCGCCATTCCTGGAACAGGCAGCACAGAGCCATTGGTAGGTAAGGTTATGGTGGGGTATAGCCCAATCCTTGAGAAGCAGAGGCTTAGTCATAAACAAGAATAAACCTAGTTTGTCTTTACTATAAAATGCTGTTTAAGCCTTAGGCTTGCCTAAAGCTGGTTCTTGTTTCCTCTCCCCAGAAGACTCTAGTTTGTGTCAAGTTGACAAAAAACTAACCAGCACAGTAATACTTTTAGTATATTAGATTAAATACAATACTAAAATTAAAATATAAAACTTACTATCCTTACCGCATTTATTTATATTTTTGCTGTGTTATGAGCAGATGCCAGAAACCAGGCCTTTGCATATGCTAGGCAAATGGTCTGCCCCTGAGACACACCTCAGACCCTTTTCTATTTTTGTTGGTAGTACTTTGGGGTTGTTTGTTTGTGACAGGCTCTCACTCTACAGCCTAGGCTGGCCTCAAACTGTCACTGATCCTCTTTCCTCACTCCTCCTCCATAAGTTGACAGAGTACAGGACTGAGGTTAGCTTCCCTTTTGCTTTTTGAACGTGGCTACTAAGGAATCTTTAATTCTGTTTGTGGCCGCCATGCGCGTCTGCCACCATGCTTCCTTTGGCTAAATATGAATCATCTTCAGGAGGTGATACAAGAAATTTCTCACAGTGCTGTTTCTGAAGATTTAGGGGTGGGGCTGTCTTTTGTATCATAAGATGTTGTTCTTTGAGGTTTTAGTGGCACAAAAATTTAACATGTCACACCTATGGAAAAAAAAAAAAAGGTGTGTGTTGGGGGACTAGTAGAGGAAACACCGTTCCTAAAAAGGCCCTGGAGAGATGGCTCTAGGTTAATAACACTGCCTGCTCTTCTAGAGGACCCAGGTTTGACTCCCAGCACCCACATTGCAGCTCACAACCCTCTGTTTCAGGGGATCTGAAGTCCTCTTCTGTCCTGCACAGGCACCAAGCAGGCAAATGGTGCACACACAGGCAAAGCGCCTGTGACATAAAACTCTGCGGGCTGCACCGTGAGATTTTTAACCTGCGGGCAGTGGCACTCCATGCCTGAAATTCCCAACACTCAGGAATCAAAAACAGCCCAGTCACCATAAAGTTGAAGCCAGCTTGCTCTACACACAGAGTCAGAAGCCAGCCAGGTTTACATAATATAGCACTCCTCTTCCTAATCTCAAAAAAGAGCAAATTTTTAATTGGATATTTTATTTATTTACATTTCAAAGATTATCCCCTTTCCCAGTTTCCCCTGTGTAAACCCCCTATCATACCCCCCTACCCCTGCTTCTATGAGGGTGCTCCTCCCACTCACCTACCCTCCCACTCCCACCTCACTGCCTTAGCATTCCTCTACACTGGAACATCAAGCCTTCATAGGACCCAAGCCACCCCTCCCATTGATGCCAGATAAGGCCCCTTTCGCTCCTTCATCCTTCCCCTAACTCCTCTATTGGGGTCCCTGTGATCAGTCCAATGGTTGGCTTTGAGCATCAGCATCTGTATTGGTCAGGATCTGGTAGAGCCTCTCAGAAAATAACTGTATCAGGCTGTCAGCAAGCACTTCTCGGCATCAGCAGTAGTGTCTGGGTTTGGTGTCTGCAGATGGGATGGATCTCCAGGTGGGACAGTCTCTGGGTGGCCTTCAATCTCTAAGAGCAATTTGTTGTTTTAGTTGAGTATGTATTTTATGATCTAAGTGGAAAAGTGAGGTTCAGGAGGGTGTGAGTGGGTGTCAGTTGCCGTGGAAAGGACATCTCTCTCCTCCACTGGGACAAGGAGAACCTTTCAGTTGTGGAACTTCATGAGATTCAAGTGATCAAAACTCAACACAGCATGGCTCCTCCTCACCCCAAACAGTGTGTGAGCTGAGATGCAGGTTGAGGGAAACCAGCTATGTTGGTTTTGAAAATATACTCCTTGGAGCAATTTTATTTCAGGTCTTTGGAATGGAAGGCCATGTGGGGACACATTTCTCTCCTGGTCCTGGCACTAAGGTCTTGACTTATGACTGGAATAAGAAATGGGTCCCCAGTAGCAGTATATAAGTTCCTGACATACCACAGGAACTGGGCAAAATGTTGAAAGAAAAAAGTGGTCAGGTCGTGGTTCCTACCTCGGGCACTCCACTCAGGTGTGTCTAGTGTCCTCCTTTATTCACAGCTGAACCTCTTAGACTCTATCCCTACCCTTAGTTACCCCTTTGCCATTCTTACCTGGTGGGCCTAGGGTGGTGGTTAAAATAGCAAAGGCAGGTGTTCAAGGCTGCTCTCAGCTCCTAGATCCTATACTGCACCCCATGACCGTCCCAGAAGCCACACCCTCACTGGGGAATTTGAAAAAGTTCCCAACTACTTACTAGGTCCTTCCCAGCTCATTCCAGGAAAACAGACTCTCGCCTGCAAGGTGATTAGATCGTTAGAAAACGCTCATTGTAAACTAATAGCAAATTCAGCCTCTTTTACTTTCAAAGAAACACTATGGTGCTATTAACCCCAAATTAGCCAAGCCATAGTGGGTGTGAGATTCTTCCCTTACTGGGTTCTCTGGCTGCTCCCAACTGCCTGCTGCAGAAATCATTGCGTAAATCTAAACGTTTAATTCTCAGGGGTTATAGGGGAGACTATTGGGCTTAGCTCAGTGAGGCAGTTCCTCTGTGCCTCGCAAAGCGCCGCGGTTGAATGACTGCAGCTGCTCTCTGCGGCCTAGGGGCGTTGACAGGGAGGCTGCAGGATCAGAGGAGCCCGGGAGGGTGCATCTTCGTCTCCGCCATTCAACCAAACCCGTGACCTTAAACGAGTCACGGAACTTTTCAACGCTCGGTCTGTAAACCGGACAGGGAACGCAGAGCTCACAGCAAACTTGGCAAACGTCCTAGGCTCAAGCAGAGTGTAGCACCGACCCTTACCGGTGACCGTGCACTGATGGTAAACGTCGAGGGCTCCTTACGAGGCCACCCTAAGTGATGGCTACTCCTTCTGAGGTTATGTACCTCCAAACCCTGTCCCATGAGGCAATATCCTGGAGACCAGGATTCTCGTGTCAAAGGGAGCGGAGGGTATGTGTGGAACAGGGGGTTAACCCAACTCCCTGAGTCACCCACCCTAAGAAGCCAAGCCGGCAGAAGTAGCTGGTCCAGCCTCAGCCCAAGCCACCAGCGCCCCGCCCTTGGTCCCGCCCTCCCGGAACCGGCGCCCCCATTGGTGGCGTCTGGCGGCGCTGCCGCTGTTATTTTTCGAATATATAAGGAGGTGGAGGTGGCAGCTGCCCAGCTCGCGTCTTCCCCTCCCTTCCTCCCCACATCCCTCTCCTCACTCCCAGGCCCACTGCTCTTCCTCCCTCCCTCCCCTCCCTCCTTCCCCTTACCCCAGGCTCACTCTCGGAGCCTAGCCAGCTGGGTCGGCGTCTGCTGGCCGCTGTACTTGTGGCCCTCTAGCTAGCCTTTGCCCGCCCCGCCACCATGGAGGTACCCCCGCAGAAGTCTGCGCCGGGCTCAGCTCTCAGTACTGCCCGCGTGCTGGGTGGCATTCAGCGGCCGCGCCACCTCTCAGGCTTTGGGTTTGGGTCTGATGGCTTGCTGGGGTCTCCAGAGCGTGCGGCTTCCTCCTCTCCGGTTACCACTCTTACCCAGACCATGTACAACCTCGCAGGGCTCGGCAGGTAGGATGCCCCAAGGGCACTGGGTGTGGTGGGATGGGAGGCCGGGACCAGGAGACACTAGGCACCAGAGCCACGGAGTGCAGCACACCGACGCCTTTAGCCTTGTTTCAGTGACATGGGACCAGTGTGCTGAGTCAGAAGCTATGCGACTTACACCCTCCAGATGACTGGCCGTCTAAGGATCATTTACCTCACTGCTCCTTCATTGTGCCTCCTGCACACTGTTCTTAGGCAGAGGATCATGAGGTTGGCCTAGAAGTGGGTCTTAAAAGGCTGCGCCCTGCTCTTTGAAAATATCTCACCTACTCCCCTAAGGCTTAAACTGAAAAAAGACGGGCCACCTCCTTAACCTGTGGGGTCCCAGCTGGGTGGTCGGTCCAGCTGCAGCAGAGAGCCGGGTCTTGCTTAGCCTTTGCCTCCTGGGAAATGCTGGCGAGGTGAGGATGTGCCCAGCAGGAGAAGGTTCTCCAGAGCTTCTGGGCTGTCTCCTGCCCATCCTTCTCACTCTTCCAGACACTTAGAAGGGTCTTTCCTGAACCAGTCAACGCAGAGAAGACCCTCTCGGGCCTCAGTAGAATGAAATGCTTTGACTTGAGATACAGGCTAGTTCTAGGATCACCTCTCAGTGACAGATAGATGGGCCCTTCATAGTTGGGGAATTCATGGGAGCATGGGCTGACCAGCTTCCAAATCCAACATTAATTTCTTTTTCTCCTCCTCTGTGCCTCTTTCTCCTTTCCTAGCGAGACCCCAAAAACTCAAGTAGGAAGCCTGTCGTTCCAGAACAGGCTGACAGACCTGTCCCTGTCCAGACGTACCTCTGAGTGCTCCCTGTCATCTGAGTCCTCAGAATCTTCTGATGCAGGTAAGGCCCAGGGCCCGTAGTGGGGGTACACACACCACCACCACCACCACCACCACCACCAAAAGAGATCAGGGAACTTTCTGGACCTTCTAAATTCTCTGCCCATGAGATAGATCCCGGTCCTTTCCACAGAATCATCCCCCAGCTTGCCTTCAAAACTATGAAGCAAACAAACCTCTGGTGGGTCTTACCACACCCAGCCTAAACTGGGAGTCTGGGGAAGGACGACTCTTGGTAGGAGATGGTATCTTACTTATTTGAAACCTAGCGGTAAAGCCACTGAACTACAGCTCCACCCAGACAGCACTTGGTACCAAAAGCCTGTCCTTGTGAAGCATTCTCTTAAGCTGTAGCCTTTTCTCCTTAGAAAACCATTATCTTTTCCAAGTTGTTTTAAACCAGCTTAAGAAAAATGCTTAGAAAGCACTAAAAAAAAAAAAAAAAACAAAA
Organism: Rattus norvegicus; assembly: GCF_021556685.1. Taxonomy (NCBI): domain Eukaryota; kingdom Metazoa; phylum Chordata; class Mammalia; order Rodentia; family Muridae; genus Rattus; species Rattus norvegicus. The sequence goes on from NC_141536.1 coordinate 118,144,126, forward strand.
AAGTGCAGATACGTTTCCCATAGTAAATAGAGAATGTAGCCCCTCGTCCTATGGGGGCAGTGTCCCATTAAAGTATGCCTTGATCTCAAAGAGAAAGAGGTTTCTTTTCCCTTTCTTGGGGAAAAAGTAAGCAGGAAAGGCTGCTACCTGCAAGCCAAGGTGCTCTGTCCCACCAGGTCTCTGCATGGACTCCCCTAGCCCTATGGACCCACAGACAGCAGAGCGCACGTGAGTAGAGGGGGAGGAGTCCTTCCACTGAGGACTTGGCACCTGCCCTTGAGGACTGATCTTTCTTTAATGTGTTTTTAATTATATGTTATATGGTTTTCTACATGGGGATATGTGCGTGTAAGCGTGTTGTCCTATAGCGGTCAGAGAGGGCCTTGGAACACTTAGAGCTAGAATTCCAGGCTGTCGTGAGTTGCCATATGTGGGTGCTGGGTACTGAACTCAGGTCCTCTGCAAGAATAACAAATACTCTTCGTCACTGAGCCATCTCTCCAGCCCCCAGTATCCTGCTTAAGAAAGGGAAACCAAATAATAGGCAGGTTCCTCAGGATCCCCATTGCGAGGGGTTGGTTTCTTCCTAAGTCTTAAGAATTGGCTCCTTATTCAGAGAAGGCCTGATACCATAGAAACCAGAGGAACGTGGGCTCAGGACCACAGGTCACAGGAACAATGGCCTCTGGGAAAGTATACTCCAATATTAGTCCAGCTAACGTTGTCATTCAGAAAAACAATGCCCCTCATGTTCCCACTTTTCTTTTTCTCCTGTATACATTTTTTTGTACATGTAACATTTTTTTCAAACTTAAAAATATGGTCCTGGGGTTGGGGATTTAGCTCAGTGGTAGAGCGCTCGCCTAGCAAGCGCAAGGCCCTGAGTTCGGTCCCCAGCTCCAAAAAAAAAAGAAAAAAAATATGGTCCTGTTGGGTGTGGTGGCCCAACACTCTGGAAGATCAGACAGAAAGATAGGCAGTTCAAGGCCAACCGAGGCCAAACAAAAATTGCATTTGCAGACTGGCCTGACTGGCCTGGCTCATCAGCAGCTCCCAGTTTTCCCTGACACTTGGTGCTTTTGGCTGACCCTTGACCAGACCCTTTGCAACAGGGAATGGAGAGGAGAAAGCTGGTCTTTGCTGTGAGCAGACTCCTCCTCCTTGGCTGTGGCACAATAGAGCCTTGTAGAGCACACCTGTTCCCATCCAGCTGTGGAGTAGCTGTCAGTCATTAGGAGGAACAGCTGGGCATTGCCAGTCACAGCTTTTGGTTTAGGGCGGGGGTTACTATTTCCCCCTGATGTCTTTGATCAGACTGTGCTGGTCTCAAGGTTTATTCACAAACAGGAAATCGAGAGTTGGGTGGGGATGGGAGGAGTGTACGTTGTTTTTTAGCGACAACACAGATAGATCCCTCACCCCTGAGGCCCAGCTACAAATGATGCCAGGTTGATTGCACACAGGCCTCTCTGAGGGTCACTTGGACACTAAGTGCCTCTCCAGTTAGTCTGCACTTACTTTTGACTATTTACAGCTTCTCAGAAAGAAGCTGGGGTGTACGTGTGTGTGTGTGTGTGTGTGTTAAGCTCCACATGACAGGTGCTCCAGCAACATTGGAAGGCAGGGCCTGTATGTAGAAGTTGACGCCTCAGCCTCAAATGGAGCATCTGTTGGAATTCCTTGCTGGCTGGCCTCTTCTAAGACAGAAGGAGGGGGTGGAACAGAGGTTGGGTCTTAGAAAATTCCATAGGAGGGAGGAGAGAATGTAACCCTGTATACTTGTCACTAAAGGGTCTGCTGGGCTGATCCAGAAAAATCACCAAAGCAGCCCCTGTCCAGGGAGCCAGGCCAGTGGCTAGCAGAAAGGGAAACCCAGCATTGCTGGCATCCACCCCCAGGGTCACCTATATTACAGGGTACCTTCAGCCTGTTGTCTGGGATGGATCAATGCCTTTCATGGTGGCCATATGGCCCCAGTAATGTAATTTGCATACAGGTGGAAGGCCTGTGCTTGTGTGTGCAGGCTGGCGAGACTGTTGCCTTGGTGATGTCTTAATGACCCTGTGACCTGCCCCAGCTGTCTCCATCACTGCCTTTCTCTGGGCCTGCTTTTCATTCACAGCAGCCTTTACAATTCCAGGCTGCCTCAAACCCTTCCTCCTTGGTCCCTGGTCCCACCAACAGTGCACTATTTTCTACTCTCCCCTCCTGGAGCCTGACCACAGGCCCTCATCCTTGCCCTTGTTGCTGGCCCTATGGGCATGAGCCAGGCTTGGGCCTGAGGCTTGGGGTAGATGTTGGGCTACTGGGAAAATGGGTCATTTCTGCTCTCTCCTAGGTTTGAACAGGCCATTCAGGCAGCCAGTCAGGTCATTCAAAAGTGAGTCTTCCCTTCCTTCCTTACCCACCTCCTGCTGTCTTGTGTGGTGTGGATGTCATGGGTGCAAGGGAATCCTGCCTGCTTTGAGTCACTGGCCTCTGATTTCACAGCTCTGAACTGTTTTTTTTTTTTGTTTTTGTTTTTGTTTTGTTTTGTTTTGTTTTGCAGTGAGCAATTTACCATAAAACGCTTCCGGTCTTTGCCAGTGAGTATCTTCTGAGGCCTGACAGGGAGCTTATTGGGGGTACCTGAGAGATGTGTTTGAACTAGCCAGGCATTCCCGGACTGGTTGGGGGAGATGGGATTTCATCTGGGGGGGGGGGGGGGCTGAAGAGTCGGACGGAGCAAGGTAGCAGAAGGTATCCTGGGTGATACCTGGAATGCAGCCTTTAGTAATCACTGCCCTGTCTGGTTCCCTAGGTGAGGCTGCTGGGACATAGTCCTGTGCTACAGAACATCACCAACTCCCAAGCACTGGACAGCTGGGAGAAAGATGAAGCAGGCTACAGAGCTGCCAGTAGTCCTGGGGAGGACAAAGAGAACGTGCGCTTCCAGAGACCGGGATGGAGGATCTCCAGGGAGAGAAGGGTACACTGGGTTTGTCCTGATAGCTCCTCTCCAATCTTGCCCACAGGATGGATATATCTTCAAGATGCCACAGAAGCTCCCTCATTCCAGCTCTGCCCGAGCTTTGGCAGAGTGGGCCAGCCGCAGAGAGGCCTTTACCCAGAGGCCCAGCTCAGCCCCTGACTTGATGGTACATAGGAGAATAGGGCCAAGGAACAGCTCTGGGGAAAGGTGGTGGCTGCAGACATGGCTCAGTGGTTAAAGGCACTGGTTGCTCTTCCAGAGGTTCAATTCCCAGCTCCCAACCCACCTCATGACCCTCTATAATTCCAGTCCCGGATGACCTAATACCCACTTCTGGCTTCTGTGGTCACTGGTTGCAAATGGCACACAGACATATGTGCAGGCAGAATACCCATACACATAAAATAAAGTTAAAAATTAAAAAAATACCTGGGTGTGGTTGTGTATGCCTTTAATCCCTTCACTTGGGAGGCAGAAACAAGGGAATTTCTGAGTTCAAGGCTAGCTTGGTCTACAGAGTGAGTTCTAGGACAGCCAGGGCTACACAGAGAAACCCTGTCTTGAAAAGAGTCAAATAAGTAAATATAAAAGCTATAAAATATTTTATTTATATATAAATATGTTTGTATATTTATAGTATAAAAAAATAAAAATATAAATAAATAAAAGCTAAAACACTTTTTAAAGAGACAGTAGGAGAAGACTCCTTCCCCACAAACCGCCTGGGTACTGCAGACTTTTCCTCAGAAGGAGTGACAGGTCCCCACCTGAGTGTTCTGTGCTTGCCATTTGGACAGTGTCTTACCACTGACGGGAAGATGGACGTGGAGGAGGCGAGCCCTGTGGCACAGTCTTCCTCCTTGACTCCTGTCGAAAGGGCTTGTGAAGAAGATGACGGATTTGTGGACATCCTAGAGAGTGATTTAAAGGTAAACAGCCTTGGTCCACAAGGCCCCTACTTGCTCCCTGCTTGGATAGTCCAGACTATCAGCCAGACTCCAACCTCACCCAATGTCAGAAGAATTTGAGGGAACTGATATTGGCCAATCAGAAGACCAGGTGGGCTGGTGCTGCAGAGGAATGGAGGCTAGGCATGATGAAGGTACTTCTGGGTCAGGGCAAGCCCAGCGGCAGCAGCAGCTGGTGTTTGTACAGCTCTTTTTGTGTGTGTGTTGGGGGTGGGGTGGGGCAGTGTTGCTGCCATAGTCAGCAGGGCTGGGGACAACCAGTGTTTCTTTGGGAGTAAGCAAGAGAAGACTCTCCACCATTTACTCCATGCTTGAGTTTGTGATTCTGTCCTTACTGCTTTGACCTCAGGATGATGATATGGTCCCCGCAGGCATGGAGAACCTCATTAGTGCTCCACTGGTCAAAAAGCTGGATAAGGAAGAGGAACAGGTGATGCCCAGTAGTGCCCCCTCGGAGCTAAGGGGACATGGGGTGGAGGGACCAGGCTCTGACTCCTGCCATGTTACCTTTGCCAGGATCTCATCATGTTCAGCAAGTGCCAGCGGCTTTTCCGCTCTCCATCCATGCCGTGCAGTGTGATCCGGCCCATCCTCAAGAGGCTAGAGCGGCCCCACGACAGGGACGTGCCTGTCCTGAGCAAGCGCAGGAAGAGTGGGACACCCCTGGAAGAGCAGCAGCTTGAAGAACCCGTTAGTTCCGCCCTCTGGGGGGCTGGGCTGCTCACCTGGGGGTGTGTTTGGGCTGCAGATGCTCTGGGTGTCCTCTCCTGGGCAAAGGTGCAGCAGTGGGTAGTGTGCAGCTGGTTGTTTAGGTGGCAGGGGAAGGAGGTCTCAACCAAACAGCACTGAGAGGCAGTCTCTTCCCTCACCCTGGCCTCCGTCTGCCTTACTTTCCAGAAGGCCCGGGTCTTCCGCTCAAAGTCCCTGTGTCACGAGATTGAGAGCATCCTGGACAGTGACCACCGTGGCCTGATTGGAGATTACTCTAAGGTAGCATTCTAGGGCTTCAGGAGGCTTCTTTCACCCGCTCTGGAGCCCTAATGCAGGAGCCATCTGTCCCCAGAGGTCCCCCCTTCCCTCTGTGTCTTTTCATTCTTGTTCTCATGCAGACTCTTCCCTCTGGGTCCCCTTCCGATGCCACCTCAAATCTGTCCAGGCATCTCATCCTCGAAAAACATTTCCAAATCAATCTCTGGTATGCAATCTCCTGCCTCAGCCTTCGGCTTTCAAACCCAAGAGCAGGAAGCAAGAAGGTCTAGGGCTTTTCCTTCCTCTTTTACCCTCAGAAGGTTGTTCCCTGGGTGCAGGCCCCCAGAGGTTTCACTCAGCTGAATCTGAAGGCTGAGGCCGGTGTTGCCTCTGTCCTTCCAGTCTCCGTGTCTCAATGTGTTTCCCTGACTCTGCCTCATCCCTCCCTTCAGGCCTTCCTCCTGCAGACTGTGGATGGCAAACACCAAGACCTCAAGTACATCTCACCAGAAACTGTAAGCAGGGTTGAGCCACTCTCCAGGTGCATTGGGGACCACCTTCTCTTGGCTCTTGTCTTCCTCTGGGGATGGGCTGCATGTATAGACTATCGGAAGAGAGAGGGAAAACCTTGACTACAGTCTCACCTGCTGGCACCAACCCTGATGGCCTCCTACAGATGGTGGCCCTGTTGACAGGCAAGTTCAGCAACATCGTGGAGAAGTTTGTAATTGTGGACTGCAGATACCCCTATGAGTATGAAGGCGGGCATATCAAGGTGAGACGGGTGCTGGTAAGGCCAGGCCCTCCATTCAGATTCCTTGCCGAGATGAAGAATAGCCTTCCATGGTGAATTTCCTATGGGGAGGATTTCTGCTCAGCAAGAGGTGGGGTTACTTACCTGGGAACTGAACAAGAAGGGCCATGGTGCAGGCTTCAGCTTGACCCCCAGATCCTCTGACAGAATGCTGTGAACTTGCCCCTGGAACCGGATGCCGAGACCTTTCTGCTGAAGCATCCCATCACGCCTTGTAACCTGGACAAGAGAATCATCCTCATTTTCCACTGTGAATTCTCATCTGAGCGTGGACCACGGATGTGAGTCCTAGCTCTGTCCCATCCTTGTGGTCAGTGGCCAGCCGGGGCCCGCCCTCGGCTTTCTTTGCCTGGTACTGAGTGCCAGAGCATCTTGCTGCATGTGATAGTTTAGAGCTGACCTCAGCTCTCCTGTTGTAGACGACGTATCTTACCATTGTCTTCCTTCCACCCACATCATCAGACCGTCTTCGGTCCTTTGCTGCATACCCACAAAACGTAGTGCCAAGTACAGTAGCATCCTTAAAATCTGAGGATACTGTGACACTCAAGCACTTGGAACCCTGCTACTGTGCTGACGACCACTGGGGTCCATTGCTTTCCTTCAGCCGTCTTTCCTCTGTCCCGGTGTTCATGGTTATTCTTCCGCCTCCTGGTCCAGGGTGGCCACCAGCTCCACCTGGCAGCTGTTAGCATCTGTCTCAGCGGACCAGAATCTCCTTCCCATTCCCTATACACGAACTTCACCCCTCTAGCACAGGGTTCCAGTTTTCTCATATGATTCTTGCTGGGCAATGGACCAGTCACGGAGCTTCACTTTTTTGATCTTTCCGATCCTCCCTTCCCATCTTCCCTTGAGTCCTTACCACCTCTGATCCAGGAGACCCTGGAGTATATGTGGTTTTTCTATGTTGCTGTACCCAGTGTCTGCTACCTAGTAACCAGTCTTGCCTAGCAGGTGACATGCCTGTGCTGAGAAGTCTGTGCACGTGGGGGCTCTTAATGCAGTGTGTATAGGGCATGGTCTCTTTCCGGCATGCGACCTGCCCTGAACCACCTCCCATGATACTCCAGGTGCCGCTTCATCAGGGAACGGGACCGTGCAGCTAACGACTATCCCAGCCTGTACTACCCTGAGATGTACATCCTCAAAGGCGGCTACAAGGAGTTCTTCCCGCAGCATCCGGTACCATGGGTGGGATGGTCACGGCTCTCCCATCGTGGACTGTAGGAACAGGACCCAACTAGGCTATAGGCCCTACCCATACCCCCACCCCCAGCCCCCAGAACTTACTCTTTCTCCCATACTGATGGACTCTTCTCATCTTCTCATCCCCTAGAACTTTTGTGAGCCCCAGGACTACCGACCCATGAACCATGCAGCTTTCCGGGATGAGCTGAGGAACTTCCGCCTCAAGACACGCAGCTGGGCTGGGGAACGGAGCAGGAGGGAACTCTGTAGCAGGCTGCAAGACCAGTGACGAGCCAGCCTCAGTCCTGCCACCATCCTTACCTCAGGAGGCTTGCGAGCCAGTGGGTCCCATGGGCCTATGCGGCCACCTACTTGCTAAAGGCCTCAGGTGCTATAGGGGGTTGGGGGGATGGTGTGGTGTCACATCTGTCTGTCCCTGTCCTCAATTTTCCTGTCTCACTCCACTAATTTTCTGTATCTTGGTACTGATCCCATCTTAAAGAGCTGAACCAATGGGTGAATACCAGCTAAGAGGAAGTCCTTTGTGTTCAACGAGAGCCCTTTTACAATCTCCTTTTTCCTTGTTTGTGTTGACTCCTTGTCTTACCCCTTCGCAGGGAGAGCCTCAGCCCTTTAAGATGAGCACAGTAGCTTCTTGGGTAGCCTGGATGCAGGACGCTACACTGCTGCACAGGGCTGTGTCTGCTCTCCTCTCCTGGCCTCTGCACAGATTCCTCCATTGGAAGCATAAGTGCTTACTTTTCCTGTTGTCGTCTTACCCATAGCTTTCATTTTCGTCTGTCTCACTTAGCGTGTCCCAGGACACACTGACAGCTGGGGAGGCTCCCTTGTACAGCTGGGGACTAGAGATTCAAATATCATGTACTCATTAGGCTTGGCTTTTGTTAGCCCACAAAGGGATCTTTTCCTTTAAGACCCCCAGAGCTAGAGCAAAGGCCTGATTCAGGAGCCTCTGGGAGCCCCATCCTCACTGCTGTGAACCCTAGAGCCTCGCTGGTCAGCACTTGTTGCTGGGCAATGAACCAGTCACTGAGCTTCACTTTTTGGTCCTTCTCTGTCCCTCCCTGTCCCTCTCTGTCCTTCTTTCCATATCTGGTCCTGAGTATGCATGGTTTTTCCGTGTTGCTGTACTAGTGACAGAGTCTAGGCCCTTTGTTGGATGGTCATGGATGCACAGTGCCTTGTACACATGTATGCACACAAATCGAGTGAAGTATTTTGGTAAGCATGATGGCCTATGGCAGGAGTGTGTGTGTGTGTGTGTGTGTGTGTGTGTGTGTGTGTGTACAAAGTCTTTACACTTAGCATTTGGAAATATTAAAGAAATATTGTCATAGGGGAGGGAGGAAGAAGCAACTTTTGGGTTCAGAATCTACATATGAAAAGGTCATGCTGGAAGGCCCCCAATGCATCCTCTGTTGGGGCCTTGGTTCAATAAAGCACTGAGCAAGTTGAATAATCTGTTCGTTTATGCGGAGCTGCTGACCAGGCCATAGCAGACTGGATGGTAGGATGGGGGTGAAGACAGACCAGTGGAGGTAGAAAGACTCTCTGGAGGAGAGGGACCTTATACCTCATGCTCTCTTCTCAAGTTTTCCCTGCTCTCTGGTTTTTTTGAAATAAAGGAAAGGGTCCTCTTCCTATGTAGCTCAGAGTGGTGTCAAACTTGTGGCTGTTGTCTTGACCTCCTTGACGCTGGGGTTGTAATCATGCACCACTGCTCCTAGCTGGTGAGTCTCATGCATGGCTCTCCTGCTAGGGCTTTGGATCTCCCTTCCCCTCCCCTTCCCCGTCCCTCTCTCCCTGAGCTACCCAAGCTCTCCCTGAGCTTACCCTTCTCCAAGCTTGCTCTTAGTAGTAAGAGTGATTTTTATCACACCTCAAGGAATTGCCAGTGGTTTCCATTGTCCTCAGGCTAAACTGCAAGGATTATGCCATAGTCCTTAAAATGTAGGCCTTCCCCAGCTGTGTTTCCTCAGAAGAGCAAAAAGAGCCAATCCAAATGAACCAAGCTTCTCAAGAAAAAAAAAATAATGAAACTGGGTCTTATTATGCAGTCCTGGCTAGCCTAGAACTTATGATGTGGACCATGCTGGCCTCAAACTCCTAGAGATCAATCTGCGTGATTGAGCTAGAATAAACAGTGCAAATGACCGCTAGGTATGAGGCTGTGGTTATAGGCCCTTTTGAGCTGATGGTGCAACCAGGCTGGGGTAGCTTAATGGGTAGGAGGTAGTGATCCAGAGTGAATACACCTCCAGTATGAGTCTCATTTTTCTATGGGGCTTGTTCTGAAATAGATAGAGCTATGATTATGTGCCCCATTTTGCAGTTACCCTTGGTCTAGAGTGCCTGAATGGCACAGAAAATGGGCTATGCTGGGATGTGGCTTTAATGGTCTAGGCACTGGGTTTTATGGATGGAGGGAGGGTCATGAAAGATTCTGCACTAAACAGCATCTATCTGGATAAAGAACTCACCTCAGAAAAAGACACATACTGCATACCTATACAAGAAAATAGGTGAGGGACAGGAAATCTAACCCACTCGGAGCCCAGGTGGTCTGGTGTCACTAGAAGGCAACTGGAGGCTCTAAGAAGGTACTTACCTGCCCTGAGGACACAGCACACAGAAGCAGAGACATTCAATCCTACCCAGGGCATATCAGTTACCCTGCACATTTGAGAGCATCAGGGGGGCAACTAGGGCTAGGCTGCCTTGCTTCTGCTATCATCTGTCTATATTGTCCCTGGACAGGGTGGAGGCTATCTAGGCCAGGCCTTGTGCAATCTGGTGATGTCCCTGAGTTGTGCGACAAAGTTTTTCTTGAGAGGAAATACACTTGTCCTACTTACGGTTTCTATTGCTGCAATGAAACACCATGGCCAAAAGCACCTTGGGGAGTAAAGGGGTTTTATTTGGCTTACATTTCCACAGCACTGTTCATCATCAAAGGAAGTCAGGACAGGAACTCAAACAGAGTAGGAACCTGGAGGCAGGAGCCGACACAGAGGCCATGGAGGGGTGCTGCTTACTGCCTTGCATCCATGGCTTGCTCAGCCTGCTTTCTTATAGAACCCAGGACCCCAGCCCAAAGATAGTACCAATGGGCTGGGCCCTTCAGCTGGATCTTAGACATTTTATCAATGGATGTTGCCTCATTTCAGATGACTCTAGCTTGTGTCAAGTTGACATAAAACTGGCCAGGTCTACTCACCTGAGACAACAAATCCATGGGTCCAACTTGGTGACCCAGCGAATTCTATAGGAGCAGAAATGACTAAAAGACAATGGCATCACCAAGGCCCAGCCAGCATGGGTAACAGTTCACAAAAGATAGGAAACCTGGAGCTCACTGAACCGCTTCAGGCAGCTCAACAGGTTGGAGCGTGTCCTTTCTAGGTGCCTTTGTTAGTATAAATTTCTTCCAGGCAGCTCTTGTCTCAGTCTTCTTTAGAGTTTTTTTCTCTCAGGATCTTTTTCTTTCTTTTTTTTTTAAAGATTTATTTATTTAGCATATAAAAGTACACTGTAGCTGTCTTCTGACACACCAGGAAGAGGGCATCAAATCTCATTACAGATGGTTGTGAGCCACCATGTGGTTGCTGGGATTTGAAGTCAGGACCTCTGGAAGAACAGTCAGTGCTCTTAACCACTGAGCCATCTCTTCAGTCCTTTTTCTTTTTTTTCAGCTAAGTATTACTTTTTCTAAAAGGGAAGCTCAGCTTTTATTTTTTATTTTGGTTTTTCCAGACAGGGTTTCTTTGTGTGGCCTTGGCTGTCCTGGCATTAGCTTTGTAGATCAGGCTGGCCTCAAACTCCGAGAGATCAACTGGGATTAAATGTGTGTGTAACCACCCCCTACCCCCACCTGTTTTGGCTCTGTTTTTTTTCTAAACTGGCAGCGAGGAGCCTAGTGAATCTGCTCAGTTTCAGGGACTTCCTGGAGCCTATTTGAGTTGTTCATTTCCTGCTTAAGGAGCTTCTGAGCAAAATGGAAACTGTTACACAACAACCTGGTTATATGGATTCCTTCCTAAGCCATAGTTACAATAGTAATAATGGGGTAATTTGTATGTATGCTACAGACACCTTTAGACATTCTGTCTTCTCAGCCTCCAGCAGGAGACCTGAAGCACATTTTATCCAAGAGCTAAGAGGTGCAATGCAGAGGGCATTGGTAAAGACTGGAGATAGAAGTCTTCCCCAAGACAAGTATTATTGTCATCCATGCCAAGGAAGGCAGGGATCCTAGGCAATCATGAGTTTACCTCTTGGCCTCTGCCTTCCCCAGGATACACCCTGCCTTGGGAAGCTGAGGTGAGAGCAGAGCCTCTTACCTTCACCTCTCTAGGGAAGCTGCTGTGTTGCTCTTTAAGAGAAAACATGGGGCAGGAGGTGAGGCATTTAAACTCCTGGGATGCCAGCCAGTCCTGGTGGTTTTGCTGGGATCAAGGCAATCTGGAGTTTCAGATTGTGGGGAGCCTGGGAGCAGCCATTGCTGTGCTACCAACTCTTCGGAGTAGGGCAGAAGCTTAAGTACTGTCTGTTGTGGTCTGCCTGAGGCAGGACATAGGACCTGGTAGACAACAGGGAGAGCCTTCATCTACTTCATGAGCTTCTTACTCTGTGACTCTTTCGACGACTTTTTTTTAAAGACAGGGTCTCACTGTGCAATCCTGAGTGGCCTGGTGCTCATTATGTAGGTCAGACTGGCCTCTAGTCAGAGATCCACCCGCCTCTGTCTCCTGAGTATTGGGTTAAGGGTGTTTATCACCGGGCCTGGGCCAATAGCGGTGTTTTTAGTAAGATGGTAGTGTGGTTTTGTAGTTCTGGGTTTGAACCCAGCAAGGCGAGCTCTCTACCACTTGACTCTGTCCCTAGCATGTGTCGTCTCCTTTTTTTTTTTTTTTTTTTTTTTTTTAGATTTTCATTTATTTTATTTTATGAGTACACTGTTGCTGTTTTCAGTGGGCATCGAATCCCATTACAGACGGTTGTGAGCCACCATGTGGTTGCTGGGAATTGAACTCAGAAGAACTCTAGAAGAGTAGTCAGTGCTCTTAACATCTGAGCCATCTCTCGTGTCTTCTTTTTTGTTGTTGGGTTTTTTTTCTGTTTGTTTGTTTGGGTTTTTTGTTTTTGTTTTTGTTTTGTTTTTCTCTCTCTGTGTAGCCCTGCCAGTCCTGGAACTCATTCTGAAGACTAGGCCGTCCTTGACTCAGAGATCTGCCTGCTTCTATTCCCTGAGTCCTGCTGGAACGAAAGGCATGTGCCAGCATCACCTGGCTGTGTGTCCTTTTAAGTAGAGAATATCACGGGCTCTCTTGCTGGTCCATAGGTATCCATTATTCTGATTCCTATTTTAGCACTTTGGTTTAGTCTCTCATGAACTTCCTATAAATTCTATAGTTGGTACTCTTTTGCTTATAATTTTTTTCATTTGGCCTGATGATTTTGATATTGTGTTTCTCATTAATAAAGTGGGTGTTCTTTAGTGCTGAGTCTATAGAATGGATGTGTATCATTCGGTTCTGTTCTGTTCTTCTGCTTTATTTACCTATAGTTTTGCAGAGCTGTGTGTGGAGCTCGCACCCGCTGAGCAGGTGACCTACTTAGCACAACACCTCTGCCCTCTCTTGTTTTCAGTCCCTTTGCTTTCACGGTTTTGCTGTTGAGATAGAGCCTCCTTTACCTCAGGCTGGTCTTGAACTCACTACGTAGTTGAGGATGACTTTGTCTCAGACTTCCAAGCAGCTGGGATTAGAGGATTTTTCCACAAGGGTTAGTGCACCTTCTTTTTCTGTTTGATTAAGATGGGGCTCTCAGCTGAGCATAGGCTCTCAGCTGTAACACCAATATTTTAGAGGCTGTGAGAAGCCAGACTAACTCGAGATTTTCTCAGAGGCCCCAGTGAAACCTGAGTTCTGTGTCCTTGTCCTGGAATGGACTTAGCAAAGTTGGTCTAGGGCTGGAGAGAGTGCCTCTTCAGGAACCAAGGTTGCTATTTCTGTGGAACCAACTCTTCCTCTTGGGCTGTTGCTATCATCGTAAGGCAGCTGGGTCTGAGATACCCTTTGTTCTCTTTGCCAACATTGTCTGATTTGCTGGCATCGGCCATTCCCACCACCACCCTACCACCACTGCCACTACCACCTCTGTGGATAGTTGGTAAGAGGAACTCCTTAATAAACTTGCTTGGCGTACATCATCAGCTTATTCAAGGTCTCCTGGCCTCGCTTCTGTCTTTACTTCTCATCCCTGGTCTTCCCACTTGACACCTCAGTACCATTCAGGACCCTTATTCCTGTGGGTTTGGGTTAGGGGGCTGAGGCAAAAGTGCTATGATTTTAAGGCCCGTCTCTGGGCTGTGGTAAGAAACTTGTCTTTAAAAAAGTAAGGTCATACCATGTTGCCCTCAAAACCACTAAGTTAAAGTGATCATCTATTTAGTCTCGGCCTCCTGAATATCTGGAGTTATGTGCCACAACATCTATCTAAGACTTGTGTGTGTGTTTGTGAAGGTTAAAGGTCAATGTCAGTATGAAGTCAGGTGAGCCTTCCACAGTCTCAACTTTCTTCTTTGAGATAGGGGGTCTCATTGAGCTTTCTGACTTGGCTAAACTGACTGGCCAGAAAACTCTGGGGATCTTATGGTCTCCTGTCTCCACTTCTCCAGTGCTAGGATTTGAACATCTGAAGTCATGAAAAAAAAAGCAACAGATGCTAGAACTCAGCTTGCTTTCCCATTTTTATGTAGCCCAGGACCCAAGCATAGAGAATGGCACCACTCATGGTGGCCAGGTCTTCCCTTCTCAATTAAGCCAATCAAGATAACCCCCTGCAGGCATGCCTGGAGGCCTGTCTTCTAGGTGATTCTGAATTCCATTAAGCTAATAATTTAGGTCAATCACTAAAGGCAGTCAAATTCAAATCAATGTATTCCTGGTCCAGTGAGAGACCCTTTTCAAAGAGTGAGGGAAAAAGCAATAGAGGAAATATTGGATGTCCACCTCTGGTCTGCAGCCCTGCACCCCTGAACACATGCCTGGGAGTGCATACACACACACACACACCAAAAAGGTTTGGACAAATTATAATTTTGTCTGAATTAATTGTTATTCCTGTATAGCAAAGAGTGCAGGTAGCTGTCAGCTGAGCCCACAGACTGCAATCTGGCCTAGACAGGCGTTTAAGTAATATTGACCCAGCCTAGTTTCTGACTTCAATGCTGTGAGCTGAGGTAATGCTAATCTAAGGTGCACTTTTCCCCACATGAGGTCCTTTGGGCACCTGGGACTCTTGGATTGGCTGTTTGTTAACTCTAGTTTGAACTCTTGCGATGACAACAGACTTCATGCCTCCAAAAAGCTTTGCTTAGAGTCTGTCACCCCTGGAATTGAACACATGGACGCCCCACTTTTTGCAGGCAATGAAGGCATTGGTAAACTGTGTCTGGTGGCACACCTATAATCCCAGTATTTGGCAAACAGAGACCAGAGGATGCTGCAAGTTTAAGGCAATCTGTTCTACAAGAGTGAGTTTCAGGCAATCCAGAGCAAGATAGACCCTTGTCTCAAAAAAGAGAACAAATTAAAAAAAAAATTCCAACCCCTCCTGAAAAAAGAAAAAACAACTAACCAAAAATCAAACATAAAACCCGTTGGTCCTGAAGGTTTGGACAGGGAAGTCCACGGGCACATGAAATCTGGAAACAATCAGATGACAACTGAGTCATGGTCCCGTTGGGGCAAGGGAACCGGATAAGGAGTGAGATCCTGCACAGTTGAAAAGGACTGCTAGCTACACTACCTGTATGGAGGAAGAAGCATGCTTACGCTCTCCACACAGAAGTGTGGGTGCCAAGGAGCTCCACCCTCAGCCCACACTGATGTGCACACCCAGGGGTGGGGTTCGGGGGTGGCTGCAGCTGCCAGATTTGGAGTCAGCAGGTCTGGGGTAGTGAGAGGGAAAGGGAGCTCACGTGGCTGAACTTAGACTGCCTCGTGCAGCCTCCTGGCTTGCAGCCCTACAGGAAGCAAGGCTATTTGAAAGGACAAATCACATATATCTTTGTTCTCCTGGGCCTGGGCCAGTACTACTTCCCTGAAGGGAAGGCTTCAGGGAGGCTCCTGAGGTAGGATTGGGAGTGCTGGAAGAAAAACATCCAATTCTGGGCAAGAAGGAAGTTCCTATGGCTGGCTGGCTGGCTGGCTGGCTGGCTGGCTGGACGGTGGTAGGATAGCTGGAGGTGTTAGGCCTTCCACGGGTCTAAGGAGAGGAGGCTAAACTAGCTTATGGGGTAGCTACTAGGGAATGGAGGAGGAGAAACAGAAGGAGTGTAAAGATGAGCTAAAGTCTACTGGCACATACGTCCAGTGACACACACATCGGGATAATTCAGTCGTCATCTCGGGCCTCTATTTCCTCATCTGAAAAATGGGGCTAAGAAAATCCCTGGGGTTGGGAGAGATGGCTCAGTAGTTAAAAGCAATGGCTACTCTTCCAAACAAAGCACCTGGATTTGATTCCCAACACCTACATAATGGTTCGTGGTCCTCTGTATGTCTACTTCCAGGGGATCTGATACCCTCTTCTGGCCTCTGTGGGTACCGAGCACAGAAGTGGTGCACAAACATACATGCATGCAAAATATCCATACACAGAATAAAATTAAAATGAAGCCCTTTCTAAGGACTACGGATTGGCTCAAGTGAGTAGATGTACAAGATGCACACAGCAAGGTCTACCTACAACACGTACCATCCAGAGTCCCTCTGGCTATTGCTACTCAGGAGCAGTGTGAGGACGAAGACAAGATCAGGGGATGAAAAGAATGAGCCTAAAAGCATTTAGCTAAGGGGGCCAGCTAAGGCCTTCCTCTCCTTTGTTCACCTGGACGAGCCCCTGGGTGACGGTGCCAGGGTGAAGCCCAGCTTTGGTGCGCAAGTGGTGGCTGTTCTGCTCTGGTCTTGGCAGCACACAGAAGAAGGGCTTTGTGTGTGTGTGTGTGGGGGGGGGGGGAGTATAAAGAAAAGCAGCCTCTGTGGCCTGAGGGAGGCTCCCAGCACAAGGACGTGCACAGGGAGGTGGAGCCCAGCAATGTTCAAACAGTGTCTGAGTTTTTGTCTTCTTTTCTTAGGGCAACTGTAATCAGCCCAAATTCAGCCCACACCAGTTCTAAAAAGAAATCGCACAATCCGTCCTTTTGCTAGCCCTTATCAGGAAGCCAGTAAAGAATAATCCCCTGCCTGAGGCTGGCAGATTCCACCGAACAGTCCTCCCTGCACCCAGATGCAGAGAGTGATAGCCTGAGGTCCCTTCAAAGGTTCTGTAAAGATCACCAATGCGAGTGTCTGGCTGTCAAGGAGAAATGGGGCTGCCTTTGGAAGGGAGCCATCCATTGCAGGTGTATAGCCTGAACCTGGAGATTGGTGTGGGAGAAACAACATGGCTTACCAAGCTTGCCTTCCCACCAGCAATTCTTGATCCAGCCAGGGCAGTTGAAAAATGAGATCCACTTTCCCATCCAAGTCAGCAATGCAACATCCTAGCAGTGGGCCCCAAGGGAGTCTAAACAGGAACCACAACTGCCTGCTACTAGAGAGTGGGAGCCGGGGTGGTGGTGGGAAGAAGGGGTCAATATTGGAGATGCAGGCAACACTTAACTCAGAGGACCACTGCAAAGAGCAAGGCTGGGGTGTGTGAAATAATGGAGCTCTCTGCAATCCAAGGGGAAAGACAAGGCGTGCTCTCAGCCCCATCTAGGCTGAAAGGCTGGGTCATGAATCCAGCTCTATGTTCCTTTCAAGTTCTTCTGGTTTTGTCATAGTAACTTACTACATTCTGTGTCTTCTCAGCTCCTCTGCCTGCTACACACACACACACACACACACACACACACACACACACACACATGCAATTCCATGCCTGAACCTATTGTGTACCCAGCCCTGCCTCCAGGGCTAGACTAATACAAAGCCCCATACAACCACTATGCAACACCTTGCCTCAGCCCACTCAGATGACCCTGCTTTGTCCTCAGGGAAGGCCCTATAACCCAGTGGCTGCTCTGTCCCACCCCCACACCATCCCTAGTCCCCGAGCTGCCCTCAGTGGCTGACATACCTCAGTTAAGGAAATGTCTTCCTCATCTGCCTATGGTTTTCTGAGTCCCTACTAGATGCTAGGCTCCCCTCTGCCCACTTCCCATGCTGCGTCAGTTAGGGGCACTTTTGGCTGCACGTGTGGGAACCCTGAAGTGGTTTTATCACATATGCGTATGTGGTCATCATGTGGCATGGTAGACATTACCTCCTCCATGGCTTTGTGATTACAGATTGTTACTGCAGGGTCAGTGCTTGGATTCTTGCCATTGGTGAATCTGTTACTCCCCTTTCTCAACTCCCGCCTGCTGTGGCTACTGTGCTTGCCCACATACATCTGCTAGAAGGACCCAGAGGACCATGATCAGCTCAGGAATTGATAGGCTACTTTCTTCTTCCTCTGACTCCCATTTCAGACAGCTCAGGTTGGCCTCAAATTTATTAGGTAGCCGAGGCTGACCTTGAACTCACGGTCTTCTTGCCTTCACCTCCAAGTGCTATAATTACAAGGATTTGTACTTGTAGAATGCTCTCAAGCAAGTATAAGAGCCTTCATCTTCAACGGAACAGCTGTGACTCTTTTTTTTTTTCTTTAAAGATTCATTCATTCACCATATATAAGCACACTGTAGCCGTCCCCAGACACACCAGAAGAGGGCATCGGACCTCTTCACAGACGGTTGTGAGCCACCATGTGGCCGCCGGGAACTGAACCCAGGACCTCTGGAAGAGCAGTCAGTTGCCCTCAACCACCGAGCCATCCCTCCAGCCCAGCTGTGACTCTTTTAAGAGACCCCCAAGACCGGGCTTGTTGACTGTTGGCATCCCCACAGGGAGTGGAGGAAGCCAGTGATGTCATGAGTGAATGTGTATTTTGTCAAGGACTCCAAGGCCAATTGACTCATGAGAAATTATCAAAGCCATTGCCCATATAGGCCAGGCACAGAGGATTGGGAAACCGTTCCTGAGGAGTCAACGTATACATGTTTATTAACAATTGAACAGAGTGTACAAAGGTTAGCAACTCTGGCTTCCTCCACTGGATCCGTACAGCCTGAGACTGCTCGCCTACATAGACTGCCTACGAGGCTAGCCAGCCCCTCTCCCTGTGCTCACCAAATAAATAGGCTGGGGGAGCTCATTCTTTCCCCAAGTTGGGCTCTGATGGAATCTTATATTGTTGTCAAGCTCTACCCAGAAACAGTAAACGCTTGTGTCTCCCAGGGAAAGCATTCTTGGGATGGCAGCATGTCTCTCAGATCATGTCTGCCCTTCACCATCTTGTTCAGGTTCCCCCTCCTCTCTTCCCTCCATGCTGGCTGCTGTGGGAAGCCGAGCTCAGGATCCAAATACTTTCCATTTAGCACTGTGATATGTGACTTAATCATCTGCCAAATGAGAGACTGTGCCCAGGTCTCTTTCCGTATTATAAATCTGAACCACGTCTAACTCAAGCCTTGTAGTTTTCTAATGCAGGGGATGGATCCTATTACATACTTAGTTTATTTGTTTATTTATTTTAATTTTTAATTTTTATTTGTTTGTTTGTTTGCTTTTTGAGGCAGGGTTTCTCTGTGTAGCCTGGAACTCTCTGTAGACCAGACTGGCTTCAAACTCACAGAGATCTGCCTTCCTTTGCCTCTCAAGTGCTGGGATTAAAGGCATTCACCACCACAGCCCAGCTTATTTTTTTGAGAAGGATCTCATTATGAACCCTTAACTGGCCTCAAATTCACAAAGATCCACCTGCCTCTGCCTCCCCAGTGCTAGGGTTGAAGGTGTGCACTGTCTGGCTCTTAGCTTACTTTAAAACCAAAATTCAAGGCAGAGGCAGATGGATGTCAAGATCAAGATGGATCTTAGAGAGAGAGAGAGAGAGAGAGAGAGAGAGAGAGAGAGAGAGAGAGAGAGAGAGAGAGCTCAAAGTAAATTCTTACTTTAGTGGGTTTGCTAGATGGTCAAGCACATTGCTAACATGAAGTAGACTCTGATAGGCTGGCTGCTTTTGATTGTGTCTGAGTTAACATGCATGCATCCAGGAGGCCCAACAGACTCTGAAATGAAGATCAGAAGAGGTCGCTGGCCACAGGGAAGGGATCTCCCAGGGCATACCCACATCAGGTGAGCCCTCCAGTGCTGCCTGCCCCCAGCACTGACCAGGGAAGCCTCCTTTTGTACCACCTCTGTGTCCTCCACTGTCCTCCAGGGTAATGGCTCAGGGTATTCTTCTCCCCACACCCCACACAAGGTCAGTTTCCAGTGCTTTGGGACTTGATATGGACTGTCTGAACACTGAACAGAGGCTAGGATATCATGTTCCGAATGCCAAGCTCACCCCACCCCACCCCCAGTTGCTACAGACCTCTCTGCCAGTTTTTTGCTACAATCTGCTGGCAGACATGAGGCCTGGCCCAGAGTGATAGTGACTGGGGGCCAGGAATGGAGTAAACTTCACTCCCTATCTCTCTGATTGAGGCCCCACACTGCCTGGACCCATCCTTTAGTCTGCATATTTATGTGTTGCACCTGAGATCAAAACACCCACAGCATATCAGTACCTATCCCCTGCAAACAGCCCCAGTTTTTATGGACTAAAGGATTCAGGATGCAGTTCTTCATGGGGGTCTTTCTTCAGAACCCCTGCCTGGGCCACTCTTATCTTTCTCCTTGTCCTCAGACACTATTCAAGTGACTGTAGACCTGCCTTACACCTGGCCTTGGGGAGTGAAGACTGGAACAATGACAGAGATGTGCCCCACTCCACGAGAGACAAGAGCTTAGAAAGATAAAAGAAGGGGGCAGGGTGGTTCTAATCTGAGGAAACAGTCCTGGTGGGGACTTTGAAGCACAGAACACTGTTTTTTGTTTTTTTTTTTTTTTTTTGTTTGTTTGTTTTGTTTTGAGACAGGCTTTCTCTGTGCTATAGCCCTGGCTACCCTGGACTCACTTTGTAGACCAGGCTAGCTTCAAACTTAGAGATCTGCTTGCCTCTGCCTCCTGGGTGATGGTATAAAGGCCTGCAACACCACACCTGGCTCAAACTTTAGTTTTAGGTTTCTTAAATTATTAAGTACCTTTTATGGCTCTTTGCGAGGAGTCTAACAGTGGCTACAGAAGTGGAAAATATCCTTAAACACTTGCCCCAGCTGTCAGTCTGTGGAGTTTCACTAGGGCCTAGCAAAGTTGATGGACCTGTCAGGGACACACAGCTAGGACAAAATTGGGACAGAAATTAGAATTCTGTCAAATCCAGGACTAGCCTTAACCCACTGAAGGTCAGAATCTTCACAACTGCCTATATATTGGTATCTCCTTCCAAAGTCGTCACACTCAGAGGTAAACTCATGACTCCGTTTCAGCAGGCAGACCTCTGCTCCTGCAATTCGGTCATTACTACTGCACAGAGCTTAGCTTAGGACAGCCAAGGGGAGGCTTCCGTGAAAATTCTGCGCACACCGCTGGGGGCTTCAGCGCCCCCTGGTGGCCACCCTTGCAGTGGCCAGGCCGCGGCTGGTCAAGGGCTTTCCAACACCTCCAAAGAAGTTTGCGGTAGCCGTGAATTCTCCAGGGCGCCCCCGCAGCCGAGAGGGATCGGATGGTCAGAAGCTTGTGCGTACTCGGGCCACGACGGGACCATAGGCCCAGGTCTGCCTCCGCACTACAACCCCCAGAGTTCAGTGCGCCGCTGCTGGCCACGCGAGGCAGTGACGCAAATGGGACCGACAGTGGGCGGGACTCATGGTGGCCTGGGGTAATGACGTGTTCTGCTAGCAGAAAGGTGACCAGAGGTCAAGGTCTGCAAATCTAGGTTCTCTTCCTGAAGCGCGTTTGCCAAATTTCCTGTTGGGTAACTTTAAATTCTTGGTCTTAGCCGTGTTTAAACACTGTATCTCCTCAGCCTTGAGACCCCGGGGCCGCCACTCTCACGCTGCCCAGAGCGGCCAGGCCCTCTCTGTGTACCTGTGGCTAACTCGAATTCCTGTGCTCTTGCCTCCGCCTCCCGAGGGTTGGGATTTCAGGTATGTGCCACCACCTCTTTCTTTTTGAAATGATCCCACTCGCTCTGTACCTTCTGTCCCAGCTGATGTGAAAATCAGTTGCAGTTGCGGCATTTAGAGGTATTTTCGTGTGTGTTTCCTAAAACAAAGACATGTTCCTGCATTCAAAACCAAGTGGCACTGATGAAGACCCCTGTCTCACACCCCATACTTAAAAGTTGTCTTAATGGTGCCCGAATGGAAATTGTGTTATTTTTTGTTCCAGGAGCAGGCATTGCATTCAGCTGTGGTCTCTGGTTTCTTTTAGTTCTCAGTTTTTCCTGCACTCTCATGACCCTGATGCTTTTGGAGATTCCCTGACAGTTTTGCAGAAGTAGATTGAGCGACATATGAGATATGTCCAGCCATGGATGGCCCTTGTTCTGTGATACAGACCAGGAATTACACTATTCAGAGGCTAGGCTCGTCTAGATGGTGATCAGTGTCTAGCCACAACTATCTCATGACACTTCCAGGCCACACCCCTCAAGAGGATGCCTCCTTAGCCGGGGTTTCACTTTCACCTCCTAGGTCTCCGGCTTCTCTGGAGAACCCACCCTGGAGCTATGGTCCACGCTTTCCTCATCCACACGTTGAGGGCCCCGAATTTGGAAGATACAGGCCTTTGCCGAGTGCTCTACTCCTGTGTCTTTGGTGCTGAGAAATCACCTGATGATCCCCGACCACATGGTGCAGAAAGGGACAGGCTCTTCCGAAAGGAACAGATTTTGGCGGTGGCCAGGTAATCACACAGCCCAACCCAGCCCCAAGCTTTACCAAACACAGGTAATAATGAGGGACAATGGAGTAGGACAGGCAAGCAGGAAAACCAAAACCCTGAATGTTTACCCCAGTTGTCCACCATTGTTTATAAGTTCGCTATGAAGAGGAGCTAAAGAAAGAATATTATTATCGTGGTGGTTGGTCATTACTATACCATGAATGTGTTCTGGGAGTTGTGTGTATATTTTTTTAATCCTCTTGGTCTTCTGAGGTGGCCGTGGTTATCATCTTCACCTTACAGAAGAGCAAACAAAAATACAGAATGTTTAAGGCACTTAACCAGCCCAAGGTCATGTGAGAAAAATTAGCGTAGTTGAGATTATAGAGCAGGCAGGCAGATTCCTATGTGGATGAAGCATGCTTTACAATGGAGATCTTCCTAAGAGAGAAGATGCAGGGACTCGGGCAGTTTGGAGAAACACTGTATGAGACAGGTTGGTAGGCTGGGACCTTCGCATCCCAGACCCACACAAAGGATGCTGCTCTTTGCCAGCTCCTGCCACCCGCTTATTCTCAACTTGTTCCTCTCCTGTAACACAGAAAACCAAGCCATGGCCTTTCAGAGTTAACTGTTTCATTTTGTTTTGAGGCAGAGATTAATTATCTAGTTCAGGCTGGCCTCCACCTCTGTGTATTCCAGGGCGGTCGTAACCTTATTCCTCCCCTGACCCCTACTTTAGCCTCTCAGTGCTAGGATCATAGGTGTGTATCAGGATGCCAGTCTGTGACTGGCCCAATAGAAGTTGTTCGAGGAAGCAGGGAAGGCAACCTTGATAGACGCATGGAAGGCACCTTTGACTTGGAGAAGGATGGATAGTTGAGAGGTCAGACGGCCCCGTCGGAGGACTTTGTTCTCACTTATTGGTCTCTGCTGAGGAGGCTTCTGTGAAACAGATGAGACAAGACCTTACTTGCTAGTCCTTTTCCCAACCTGGCTCTGTGTCCCTGGACAAATGACTTAAGCTTTCTAAGCCTAAGTTCCTTACCCAAGAGCCATCAGTAGCTCTCAACTACATCGGAAGTTTTGACGTAGACAGAAGTATGTGTATGTGCGTGTGCGTGTGCGTGTTTGGGGTTGGGGTGCCTTGTTGGTCTTACTAGACTTCCCAGCTTGCCACACAGACCTGACTTCTCTTCCAGACAGGTGGAGTCACTGTGTAGGCTGCAGCAGCAAGCATCTGGATGTTCCTCCACAGACCCGCAGCCTCAGTTCTCAGCTGAGTCTGTGTCCCTGCATGAGGCCCCTCACGGAGCCTTCCACCTGGCAGCTGGGGACCCTTTCCAGGAGCCACAGACAGTGCTATGGCTGGGCGTGCTCTCCTTAGGTTTCACCCTGGTGTTGGATACCCATGAGAATCTGCTGCTAGCTGAGCGCACACTCCGGCTCTTGGCCCGCCTCCTCCTTGACCACCTCCGGCTGCTGACACCAGGTACCAACTTCTTGTTGCGGGCTGACCGTATTGAGGGGATCCTCACCCGCTTCCTGCCACACGGGCAGCTGCTTTTCCTCAATGACCAGTTCGTCCAGGATCTGGAGAAGGAATTCAGTGCTGCTTGGCCCCGCTGACCCCTCACCAGAATGAGGCTTCTGGAAAGGACAAAGAGGCAGGGTAAGATTGCATACTGCTAAGGGAAGCTTGGCGTCTGCCTCTTGCCCAGTCTGCTCCCTACTCTGACATGTGGCCACACTCAGGACATATGGATTGGGCAAGCCCACAGGAAGGGACCTGGATAGAAGGATGTCTGTGCCTGTTCTCAGGCCACTGGAATTGTTGAACATCCTGAACCTGGAGCTGCCCTGTGGCCTCTTAGACTCTGCAGTGTCCACCATGTCCTTGACTCTAGCTCCCTTCAGCCCTCCAGCTGTGAGTACTGGAGCAGTGTACTGCCTGCCAGACTCACCTTAGTCGATAGCTACAGCACAGAAGGAGTCTCTCAGACCCTCTTCAAGGTTGGGAAGCTGCCCTGGTTCCTGCCTTTGCACATGAGCAAGGATTTTGTCAGCAAGGCCTGTTCTGCATCCATCTCCACCACAGTGTGGAGCAGGGGGGATTCTTCTTATTCTTGTTTCTTCTGTACCAAGCCTGTGTCTGCCAGGACAGCTGAGAGCACAACAGCTTTTCTTGTCTGCTGGCCAGCAGATGCCAGGCATCTGGGCCAGGTGATGTCTTATTTTGAAGTAAAAACAATGGCGGTCTGATTTTGTCCTCTTTTTTTTTTTTTTTTTTTTTTTTCCGGAGCTGGGGACCGAACCCAGGGCCTTGCGCTTGCTAGGCAAGCGCTCTACCACTGAGCTAAATCCCCAACCCCTTTTGTCCTCTTTTTGTGTGACCTCTTGTAAGTGAGCATCTGCCTAGGTGGCCCCATCTCCTCCCTGCTACTTAGCTCAAGTCCCCTCCTAAGAAGCTCCCTTTTGAGCTTCCCTTCCTCTTCTTCCTCCTCCTCTTCCTCCTCCTCTTCCTCCTCTTCCTCTTCTTCCTTCTCCTCTTCTTCCTTCTCTTCTTCCTTCTCCTCTTCCTCCTTCTCCTCTTCCTCCTCCTCCCTCAGACATGTTTGTTTGTGCTTCTTTTGGATGGTGCTTGGTTTTGCTGTGGTATGTGTCACTGGTGGGGGGTTAGTGTGCGTATTACCCAAGAAGCAGAGACTAAAGCATAAAATTTTGGAGGGTGCCTTTCAGAGGTGATTCTGTCCTTCCACTGTGGGACCTGAGGATCGAGAGCCCAGCTTTTCTGGCAGGCTCTCTCCTCAGCTGAGCCATCTCACCAGTACATGATGCACTTTTTCCAAAGTAAACTGAAGCCCTTCTTTATTTCAGAAATATTTTCTCAGCTTAGGTCATTAGGTAGCTATTGTGTTCCTTGTTCCATTCTGACCATCCAGTTGCAGAATAGGTGGAACTCCCCAGCCTGCCACCCGTTGCTCATCTCCACCCTAAGTGTGGCAGATATCAGAAAGCTCCAGAAAAGAAAATTACTTCTGGACGATAGATCTCTGTTTACAGTGAGTAAGGAGGCACAGGACAGTCCTACGAGGAAGGTACAATTGTTCTTAACCAAGGGAGAGGCCTGCAGGCTGCAAAATGAGGCTCAACTGAGTCCCACAACTCTGCCATAGGTGTAGTTCCAAATCATGCACTCTGTGGAGTAGGATCACATAGCAATGTCTTCAACCCCATTCTCTCAGCAATGGCATGCTCAGTACCACCCTGGCATCTCAAGATCTCACGCATCATCTGTGTCTCCAAGACATCATTCGTTCACATCATTTGTTCTACATTTCTGCTTCTATGGCATGGTCAGTCTCACTTGGGTTTCAGAACATGTGGCTTTTCTTTCTGCTTTGTTCTCTTAAGCATGTAACAGATGCTGTTTCCACCGACGCTGATTCACAGAGAAACAAACATTTGGTTACAGCAGACTATTATGAACATTTAGGGGGATAAGATCATAAAAAAATAACCAAGCTCCCCCCCCCAAAAAATCTCACAATTATTATAAAATCCTCATATTTGTCACCTATCCAACATTGTAATGAAATCCCGAGGTTATGATGAAATTAAAGAAAAGAGATGTACGTAATTCTCAGTTTTGAGGTTCAAGTATGTTACTAGTATCAGCTTGACTCTGGTGATGTCCTCATGGTGGGTAGAGGATGAGGAAGAAGAAGAGAAGAGCCACACGGGAAGCTGAGGAAGAGACAGGAACCAGGCATGACTTCATACTCAGCACTACTAGTAGCTGACGGCTCTGGGTGGTCTATATCCATATTCTATATTACAAGAGCATATTTGTACATCTTCGGAAGGAAAATACACATATACCCAGCTACTAGTTTGTTCTGAGCCAACCCTCAATCTTGATGTCTCAGGATGAATGCAAAGGTTTCAGGCTGGCTTTGTGTAGATGAAAACTTCTTGCATCCCCCACACTCAGTGAGTCTCAGAGTCAAGTCCAACCACTTGAGTGGGACTAGACTGGACTTTGGAGTGATCAGTTGCTTTTGTTTCTCTTCACCCTGCTAAAGATAAGAGGAAGATACTTGGAGATTGATAATCCTGTCATCTCAGAGTGAGTCAGTCTCTCTGAATAGAGTACAGTTGAAAGATGCCCTCTATGGGCCCTGGGAACCAAACCAGGGACCCCTGAGTCATCTCTCCAGCCCCAAGATTAATTTCTTGTCTCTGTGCATAGGCATCTGTAAGTATCCAGCAGCTATGAACTCTGGGTTGCCACAACCACCTCTGAAAGGCCTGCTACCTCCCAGTATCAGACTTAGGACCAAGTTCCCAAGCAGTGAATCTGAGAGACAAACCACATCACATTGATTCCCTGGAGTTCCCAACCATTCTTCTGAGGGGCTTAGTTCTTAAGCCATCACGTTCTTTTTTTCTAAGTTCAGAGCTGGAGAGAATCTTGCATGGATCAAAACTCTCTTGTATGGGTAGTAGGAGCATGAGTCCCTGAGTTTGAATTCCCAGAACCATGTAAAGCCCAGCTCAGTAGCCTGCATCTGAAATTCCAGTGCTTCTGTGGTTAGAAGAGAAGCAGAGACAAGATGGCATTGTGGGCCAGCTCACCTGTTGTACATGGCGGCAAAGAACAAAGAAGGCAGGACAGACTCCCAAAACTGTCCTCTGACACACACACACACACACACACACACACACACACACACACACATACATCACACTCACAAATAATTTCTTAATTTAAAAAGTTGCTATTTATGATTGTGCACGTTGAGACATGTGCTTTTTGTTTCTTAGCGGGATGCTTTACCCCTGTACATACAGTAGAAACCAAAAGCTAGGGGAACAGACACTCTATACACCACCATGCCACACTTCATGTTTTCAAAGCATTGTGTTAGAGAAGAGTTCATTCAAACCAAAATGCTGTAATTGTTTTTTACATTGCTATATGTTTTGGGTCTTTTTCATTTTTTTTTTCTTTTTTCTTTTTTTTTCGGAGCTGGGGACCAAACCCAGGGCCTTGTGCACTGAGCTAAATCCCAACCCCATATTCCTACACTTTTAATGTATATATTTGTTATAATGTCCATGTAAACATGCCCTATGTTTGTGCCTTTTAATTAGTTTGTCTCAATAAACAAAATGTAGAGAAAAAACAGTTGCTATTTAAAGGCTGGGGTGGGGCTGGAGAGATGGCTCAGCGGTTAAGAGCACCCAACTGCTCTTCCAGAGGTCCTGAGTTCAATTCCCAACCACATGGTGGCTCACAACCATCTGTAATGAGATCCGATGCCCTCTTCTGGTGTGTCTGAAGACAGCTACAGTGTACTTATATATAATAAATGAGTAAATCTTTATAAAAAAAAAAAAAGGCTGGGGTGGAAGGTCAGGCCTCGAAGTCAATCCAGAGACCTTCAGAAAACTTGGTACGGGTATGGGTGTTGGAGGTGTATTGCTAAGTAGCCTGTCTACACAGCAATACCTGATCTCAAAATAATAAAGAACAATCAAATACATGTAGGGCGTCTTTTCTGTGATGTAGCTACATAGATATCCATGGGCTTGGTAAATACTGAGGATGGATCTCTCCTTATGCCCTACACACTTTAAGAACAAGTATAAAGTCTGTCTTGTAATGTCAACCCAAGCAGTAGCCCCTTTGGTCATTGCCCGCTCTCTCCCTTGCATGAGAATGGTTCAGTTTATTAAATTCTCTTCTGTACCACAGTCTCTAATCATTGATCTATGCTATGCCCTGCATGTCTCTTTCAAACTAATTCAGTAGAGGGTCTAAGGAGCAGAACAGTGCAGAGCAACAACCTGGTAACAGTTTCTATTTCTAGAACATTACCATTTGAGACAGACACTCTAGGCTTTGTGGCAGGTAGTTTCTAGGAAATCCTTGGGGCTGGGAACTCTGAAATCTCACCATGTGCCAACCTTTCCCACTTTAATACTGGAAGCAACCCAGAGCCTTGTTTATTCTTGGCAGGTGTTGTCCTAGCCCAGTGAAGGGATTTGCCTTTCTCTTGAGATTCAGAAACAAGCTCAAGGGTAGTGTTCGGGAGAGCAAGTTTTCTTCCAGTGCGTGCTCTAGATGAGGCTAGAGCTATAATGGGACATTGCTACACACGCACAATTTCCGTTCTGAGGGAAGGCAGGTGAAGAGTGGCCAGAACTACTCCCTCTCAAGAACAGTCACCTGATTTGTTGTGGCAAGGTCAGAGTAATTTCAACCTGTCCTTGCCAGCTTAAAGGGCTACAAATGTTTGGAGCAGCAAAGATTTTACCTGAGGCTAGAGAGAGGTGGGATTTGGGCACTGCTTGGGAATCAACACTCGATGGACTCAAAATGTTTTTAAGAGCCTTTAGCAGTCCTCCATTTCGTGTAGTCCTGGGACGTCCGCATGGTAAGAACAAAGTGCTGGCAGGCAGAGCAAACTTCAGCCTCAGGCCCAAGCAGAGGCTGACAATAAAGACAGAAACACAGACCAACAGTTTCCTAGGTATGAAATAGTAAGTCAGTAAGTATAAAGAAAATAAGATGCTAACCACTTTACAGGGCTAAACATAAAACCTTCACGGCCAAGCATAATTAGATATAAACAGAGTGTGTGCAAAGACCTCGAGCAATCTGGAAATGTCAAAGTAGACAACAAAAGGACAATGGGGAACAGGCTCACAGTGCCTTTGCCTGATCACTTGATCATTCAAAGTTGGGATCAGAGCCGGGCAATGGTGGCACACACCTTTTTTTTTTTCTTTTTTTCGGAGCTGGGGACCGAACCCAGGGCCTTGCGCTTGCTAGGCAAGGTGCTCTACCACTGGGCTAAATCCCCAACCCGGTGGCACACACCTTTAACCCCAGCACTCAGGAGGCAGAGACAGGCAGAGTTCAAGGCCAGCCTGGCCTACAGAGCGAGTTTCAGGACAGTCAGGGCTACACAGAGAAACCCTATCTTGAAAAACCAAAACAACAACAACAGCATGAAGTGGGGATCAGTACTCCTACAGGTTGGAATGTTCAGTAACCCTGGCCAAGGAATCAAAGTGAATTTCCACAGGTTTCGAGATCAAGAGTGCTCACCTGAAACAGGCAGTGGCGGTGGCGCATTTTCATCATCCTCCCAACGGGGAGGTTGAGGTGGGAAGAGTGCTTCAGGGCCAACAGGGATAAAAGTGAGCTCAAGGCCATCCTAAGCTTCATGTTAAGACTGTCTCAAAAAGCAATAAATAAATAAATACAAAATTAAAACCCCACCTGATGGAGGGGAGGGCTCAGAGCACTTAGAAGAAAACTCCTAAGTTGAATTTAGCCAGGAAAGAAAGAGAGGGGGTGGGGGTGGGGGAGGGAGAGGGGAGAGGGGAAGGAAAGGAAGGGCAGGAAACCTTAGACAAATCAGAGGAAAATGTTTTGAAGAATTTAGTCTGTTCTCTGAAAAACAGGGCAAGGCAGTGAAACTCTTCCTCCTGCTCCTCCTCCTCCTGCTCCTCCTCCTCCTTCTCCTCCTCTGAATCATCATCATCATTTTCGAGATAGGGTCTCTCACCTAGCCCTGGCTGTCCTGGAACTCACTCTGTAGACCAGGCTGGCCTTGAACTCGCAGAGGTCTGCCTCAGCCTCTCAAGTGCTAGGATTAAAGGTGTGCACCACTATGCCAGGCTTCAGATGTTATTCTTATCTTTAAAATTAACCAGACAATTTGGAAAATAAGGCCAACCAACAAAGAGCGTACCACATAACAAAACGTATTATAGTCAAATGCAGGAAGTTTTACTAATTTATTTATTTTACAAAAAAGAAACACCAAAGATGTTAGTGGGGTGGGACATACCTTAAGTCCTAGTATTTGGGAGGCAGAAGCAGGCAGATATTTGAGTACAAGGCCAACCTAATACAACTACACAGCAAAGCCCTGTCTCAAAAAAGGAAGAGGAGGAGGAAGAAGAAGAGGAGGAGGAGGAGGAAAGGAAGGAAGGAAGGAAGGAAGGAAAGAAAGAAAGAAAGAAAGAAAGAAAGAAAGAAAGAAAGAAAGAAAGAAAAAGAAAGAAAGGAAAAGAAGCTGAACAAACAAAATAGGCAGTGGTAGACACCTTTAATCCCAGAGGCAGGTGGGTCTCTTTGAGTTTTTCAATGTTAAAAGCTTGTTAAAACACAGGATGTTTAGCCAAGCATTAGGCAGAGCTCTGGGGTTCCTGCAGCAGAGAGGGAGGAAGGATTGTAGGAGTCAGAGGGTCAAGGACACCACAAGAATACAATCCACAGAGTTAAATAATCAGGGCTCATAGGGGCTCACAGAGACTGAAGCTACAACCAGAGAGCCTGTGCAGGTCTACCCTTGATCCTCTGCAGATATATATAGTTGTTCTTGTGAGACTTCTAACTGTGTTGGGGACTATCTCTGACTCTTTTGCCTGCTTTTGGGTTGCCTCATCAACCCTGATATGAGGGTATGTATCTAGGCTTGTATCTTGTTATGCTATGTTTAGTTGATATCCGTGGAAGGCCTGCCATTTTCTGAAGGGAAATGGAGAAGTGGATCTGGGGGAGAGAGGTGTGAGGAAGGAACTTGGAGGAGAGGAGAGACACGAAACTGATCAGAATGTAATATATGAAAGAGAAATAAAGAAATAGGGACAAGACACAAGACGTTGGGGCTGGAAAGATGGCTCAAAGTTTAGGAGCACTGGCTGTTCTTTAGAAGAACCAAGTTCAATTCCCCTGAATCCACATAGCAGTTCACAAATGGCTGTATGTAATTTTAGTTTCAGAGAGTTGAACACCCCTTTTTTACTTCCTCATACACCAGGCAGGCACATAGTTCATAGACATACATGCAGGCAAAACACTCATGTTCATACAATTAAAAAATAAATAAAAATGCTCAGTATATTCTAAGACAAAATGAAAATGCTCTGTTAAACAAATAAACAACTCACAGTCTTCAGGAAGTCCCTGAAACTGACAAGGCTCACTAGGCTCCCTCATCCCCAAGCATACCTAAACAATAAGGACTGCTTATAAACTAAGCTGCCTAGAAGAGATTCAGACCTTATGAGCTGCCTATAAGAGATGCTTTTTAGGTTTTTGAGCTGCCAGAAGGCTATGCAGTGTGCTCCATGTTCTCAGCTTCCCTGTGCTGTCACGCTGGGAGAACTTTGGTGACATAGCTGCCTTTGAGTTCCTTCCTGTAAGAAACCACAATAAAACTCACTGGCTCACCAAGTTGGACTTAAATGCGATCCTTACTTTAGAGTCTTAAGTTTAAACTGTCATAGACTCCTTGTCTGAGGTGAGTAGATATGAACTAATGTTCATGTCTCCCCAGGAATAACATCACACAACACCAAGTAACTCCAGAGCTGTTTCGGGAAGGCCAGCCCCACATCACCAACACAGACAGTGAAAGAAGTAAGAGGTGCGACTAACATAGCCAGCTCCTCTACCTTCTTCCAGGGTGAAGCGCCTCACCACTTCCCAGACTTCTTAGCAGCTGCAACTGTAAATATGAAGTGAGTTAATAATTAGATACCACATGAGCTATTCAAGGGACAGAGGCAATTTTCCTGCTGTCACTTGATAACAGGACACAATGACGATAGGGTCAAAAGCCAGCCCCAGCATTCATGTCTCTGCAGTGTTGAAGAGGCTTCTCAGAGCCATGTGAATGGGGGTGGCAGGAGCCATCTCCGCTTTTGAACAAGGGTTTTTTTTTTTAAGATTTATTCATTTATTATATATAAGTACACTGTAGCTGTCTTCAGATACACCAGAAGAGTACATCAGATCTCTTTACAGATGGTTGTGAGCCACCATGTGGTTGCTGGGAATTGAACTCAGGACCTCTGGAAGAGCAGTCAGTGCTCTTAACCACTGAGCCATCTCTCCAGCCCGAGTTTTTTTTTTTTTTTTTAATGAGTTTTTGCTTTTATTTTATTTTGGAGGATTTTTTTTCTCTTTTATTCTTTCTTTTTTTTTAAATTGTTTTTTTGAGACATTATTTTTCTCTGTGTAGATTTGGCTGTCCTGGAACTCACTCTGTAGATCAGTCTGGCCTTGAACTCACAGAGATTCACCTGCCTCTGCCTCCTGAGTCCTGGGGTTAAAGGCAGGTACCCACATTGCCCAGCCTTGATATTATTTTTGAGAAAAGGTCAGACTATGTAGCTCAGATATCCTAAAATTAAACCTATGGTCTCCCTGCCTCGGTTTTTCAAGTGCTGGGGTTACAGATGCATATCACTGCAGTAATGTACTCTCAAGTCCATTCAATGGCAGTGCCCTGACTCCCACATTCTGCAGCCCATTAAATTTGTGCATTAAACTCTTTGACTGGAAAAACCCGGTCAAGTGTTGGTGAGGAAATGAACCAGACTGAAAAGACTGGAGCTCCCACCACGCTGCTGCTGGGGATGTGATGCAGCCTCTTTGGAGAACTCTGGAAACTGCTGATAAGGCTAAATACAGCTTAACCTCAAGGGAAATGAGCATCCCACAGAAAGACTTCTTGTGAATGTTCATAGCAGCTTTATTCCTGTCCATCCAAACCTGAGAGAGTCCAAATGTTTCAGTAAAAACAGAAGGAACATGAACATGAGAGAAGGCTCAGTGGTTAAAAGCACTCGCGGTGAACCTCTGAGGACCTGAGTTTGCACACCAACACGCTCAGAACAAGCTGGGTGTGGTTCCACCTCTGCCTCCTCCTCTTGAACCAAATGACTGCTCATCTTCATCCCTGGTTGAAATAACCCAAAAGGATCAGATGTAGCCTTCAAAAGCTCATGTTCCAGGGTTGGGGATTTAGCTCAGTGGTAGAGCGCTTGCCTAGCAAGCGCAAGGCCCTGGGTTCGGTCCCCAGCTCCAAAAAAAAAAAAAAAAAGAAGAAAGAAGAAAAAAGCTCACGTTCCAGTGACCTACTTCCTCCAGCTAGGTTCCATATCTAAAATTTCCAGAACTTCCTAAAATAACACCATTCATTGGCTGGGGTCCGAGAGAGTTCACAATATGAGCCTGAGGAGGAAATTACACATTCCACTCCTTCACAGTGATAGAATCAGAAAAAAAGCCGAGAGCTTGAGAGAGCCAGCACATGTGGAAGGTGGAAGTAGGAAGATCAGAAGTTAAGGCGGGGCCACAGGATGGCTCAGCTGGTAAAGGCACTTGTCAAGCCTGAGAACCCAAGATTGATCCCTTGGACCCACGTGTTGGAGGAGAGACCTCTTCCAAGTTGTCCGCTGGTCTCTGTCAGTCCAAGGGAAGACCCCCCAAGCACTCCAAAACACTGCAAGCCTACTGACTCTGTCCAATAGATGGCCTAGGCTCAGCTCGAGGTAGACTATAGAAGGAGTTTGGCAGATGGGTCAAAGCCTACAGTCAGCATTCCTCTAGAGTCTGTGAAGTGGGTTTCTGCCAGTCAGAAAGGGTCAGTTCTCTTGGAATATACCTGTGGTTAAATACCAAAGCCCAAAGCTAACCTCCAGGCTCCTCCAGACCCCTCCAGGCTCCTCCAGTCCCTAGTGACAAAGACCTGTTATTGAATATCAAAAGCCCCATGGTAGCCTCTGGTTCTGCTCACTACCCACTCCTTATCATGGTAAGGCCATCCCCTCCCCACTATTCCCTCCCCTTGCTTCTCCCTGCTGTTTTCTCTGATCCCAAGAGATTGCTCCAGCAATAGCCAGTCTGTTTCTTTTTCTCTCTGCTCTGGACTCTTCCAGATGCTTCTGGGTGCATGCTCTCATATTTATAATAAAAACCTCCCAAAATGGACAAGTGGTCATTTCTGTGGTTTCTTTACTGTGCCCTAGCTTACAATCTCCACATACACACTATAGAGCATGAGCAAGCGTTCATGCGCGCGCGCGCACACACACACACACACACACACACACACACACACACACACACACACACACTAAATTTAATAAAAAAATTTAAAGAGAGTTCAAGGTCATCCTTCGTTACATAGCAAGTTCATAAATATGGAGGCCAGCCTGGGCTATGTGAAGCCCTCCCCCCATTTTTTAAAATGTTGGGAAGAACTGTCTAGAATATGGAACATTCTAGATTCTAGATTCTGGATTCTAGATTCTAGATCCAGAATCTAGAATCTAGAATATGGAACATTCTAGATTTTTTTTGAGGGGGCAGATTTTGAGACAGGTTTTCTCTGTGTAGCCCTGATTGTCCTGGAAGTTGCTCTGTAGACCAGGCTGGCCTCAAACTCACAGAGATCTGCCTGCCTCTGCCTCCTGAGTGGTAGATTTTTATCTGAGTGCTACTACATAGGTATTTACTTGGATAAAAATCAAGTGCTAGGGGCTAGGGAGACATGAGTTCAAATCTCCAGAGCTCATCTAAAAGCCAGGCGTGGCAGTGTGGGTCTGTGATCCTGCATACCTACAGCGAGATGGGAAGCAGATGGGAGACAGAGACAGGAGAATCCCTGGAAGCCTGCAAGCCAACTAGCCTGGAGCATACAGCAGCAAACAAGAAAGGAGAGAGAGGCCCTGCCACCAAAGAAGGTCAAAGGTGAAGCTGACACCTGAGGTCATCCTCTGAGTTCCACACATGTGCTGTGGCATACATTCATGGTGCACACACATACATTCACATACATGAAGATTGGTATGACTCACTGAAGGTAAGTTATGCTTCGAAGAGCCAAACCTTCTTATGCATGAAGTATCCAGGGACTTGTAATTCCTGAACTGAACACCCAACACTGGAGGAAGGGCTCTAGACCAACAGGTAGCAAGGGGTCTAAGGGCATGTGCGTTCTAGCAGTACAATGGGAAGCTAGGACCCTGGAGAGGCATGACCAGGGAAAGGTTCTTTGCACAATATGATTGGCATCTTGGAGTGGAACTTATATTTGCCCATTCACGCTGCAGTCAGTTGAGCAGAACAGAACAGGAGTAGCCAGGTGTCTGTTAATAATAATGGAGCTAGTTGGAGGATGGGCAGGTATGGGGAGCTGGAGGGGGGATACACCCTCACCTGGGATTGCAGCCATCCCTCTTGCCCTCCCCCAGTGACAAGTGTCACTGAAGTGTATGAGTGCCTGAAAGGGGATCCACAAGGCAGCTTCCATGAGCCCATTATGCTGGGTTGGCTTTCTGTGGTGCTGCAGCTGTTTTGAGGTCACCCATAAGTAACCCATTACCTGTGCTCTGTAAGTGACCAGTAAGTTCACTGGTTCACGACACTGGACTTTGGTGGTAATGATTTCTTTGGTCTATTATCGGTGTCCTGTTCACCTCTCCTAAGGAAAAGTTAAATGCGTTAGGGGAGGGCTGTGGATTTTAACAACTCTCTCCTTCATCTTCTTTTTGTAAGTATGGGATGTCATTAGACAGCTGGCCTTGAATGCAAAGATTTTTCTGCCTCAGACTCTCAAGTGCTGGGATTATAGGTATAGGCCACTACATCCAAGTATAAAAGGTATCTTAATCTACCTTTTTTCTATTTTTTTTTCTTTTTAGGTTTTTTTTTTTTAAATGTCTCCGAGTGTTTTGCCTGCCGGCATGTATGCCGTGAGCATATCTGGTGCCTGTGGTGTTTAGAAGAGGGTATTAGGGTGATGAAGCACTATGACCAAAAGCAACTTGAGGAGGAAAGGGTACATTTGGCTTACACTTCCCTGGCACTGTTTAACATCAAAGGAAGTTAGAACAGAAGTTCAAACAGGGCAGGAGCCTAGAGGCAGCCACTGATGAGGCCATAGGGGAGCACCGCTTGCTGGCTCGCTCCTCATCGTTTGAGCAGATCGCTTTGTTATAAAACCTAGGACCAGCATCCTAGGTGGCACCATCCACAATGGGCTGGGCCTCCCCCCCATCAGTCACTAATTAAGAAAATGCCTTACGGGGTTGGGGATTTAGCTCAGTGGTAGAGCGCTTGCCTAGCATGCGCAAGGCCCTGAGTTCGGTCCCCAGCTCCAAAAAAAAAAAAAAAAAGAAAGAAAATGCCTTACAATCAGATCTTATGGAGGCATTTTCTTAGTGTAGAGTTCCTCCATTCAGATGACTCTAGCTTGTGTCAAGTTGACATAAAACTAGCCAGCACAGGAAGGCTCCTGCTAGCTCTTGCACTCTATCTTGGAAGTTCTTCATCAGACATTTCTGTTACACACACACACACACACACACACACACACACACACACACACACACACAGAGAGACAGAGACAGAGAGAGACAGAGAGAGACAGAGCCTGAGAGAGAAACAGGCAGAACGAAGACTAGTTAAAGCACCGCTAAGGAGCTAGGAGCCTGTCTTGGTGGTAGAGTGCTTGCCTGTACCACTAGGTAATGTTACAAGAAGGTCCAGAGGTCTCAGGTTCCTTTGGCTGGATCCCAGCAGCAGCCTTGTTTCCTGTGCATCCTGAAGACGAGAGTTAAGATGGTGGGACAGTAGTACATGAATAATAGGACTACTTAGAAGCAAGGAAGCATGAGACACTCTCTCACTAAAGAGTGGGCTAGTCCGGCAGCTGTGAGACCCGTCACACTCTTCTGTGTTGACTCCTCTTCGTGCCTTCCCCTGGGTGAGCATTCTCTCCTCAGAAAGCCATTTTACCCAGAATTCACTCTGTTGTAACTAGATGTGTAAGGATATGCACAGGAATGTAAGTACTCCTAAAGTTCGAAAGCTTGCTGGAGACAAGGGTAACAGCACACTCTGCATACACTTCGGAGGGAGTCTTGGAGTGGCTTTAATCTGATCTAGTTAGCATGGACCACTATCATTCATTGTCCCTTATCCATTTGGGGTCCTAGGAGTCAGAGTCGACCTCGGCCATTCACTGCCATTATGTTACACTGTGTCAGGGCCTTAAACTGGCTCACATTGTTCTGTATGTCCTGTCATTGGAGGCCAACTGGTCAGTCCCTACAAGAGCTAACCTCCTGAATAACATTCTCTCCTGCAGAAACTAGGCCTCAGAAACCCTTCAGGGAATATAGGGAACAGCTTTTCTGGCTACTTCTCAGTAAGTACGGGTGACATTACGATAGGTGCCTGAGGCTTGGGGTTCCTCTGGGGACCGCTGGTCCAGGAGCACTCTATAGAAGGAGGTGGTCATGGTGGTCAAGGTTTGGCATCACTGGTCAGAATCACTTGAGGTTTTAGATCCCAGAGTCTAGATGGCATCGATTATACCAGAAAGTTAAATAAAAAGGATCCAAGACACGGGGCAAAATTAAAACAGAAGAAAGGAGCTGTTGGTACGAGTAACAGCTAATTTTGTTAATTAGAAAGTCTCATACACAATTTGCCCCATTCCGGTGTAGAGCATATCTCAGGATCGGGTTCAGAAGAGGTGAGCCAACATTTTGGTTGCATAACCATTTGAAGCTTGAAGAGAGACTTTCGATTAGCTATTGAAGGAGGCGGGGTCTGAAAATGTACAGCTGCATAAGAAATCTTGTTGAGGGCTGGAGAGATGGCTCAGAGGTTAAGAGCACTGGCTGTTCTTCCAGAGGTCCTGAGTTCAAATCCCAGCAACCACATGGTGGCTCACAACCATCTGTAATAAGATCTTCTGGCCTGCAGGTGTACATGCAGGCAGGATGCTATATACATAGTAAATAAATAAACCTTAAAAAAAAAAGAAATCTTGTTGATGGACAACAGGGAACAACTTTCACCATACCCATTGAAACAATGATAGGAAAATATATTTTTTAAAGAGATTTTTAAAAATATGTATGAGTGTTTGCTTGCATGTTTCTCTGGGTGTCTCTTGCATGCTGGGTCCCAGAGGAGGTCCAAAATGGGCATCGAATCCCCTGGAACTAGAGTTACCAAAGGCTGTGAGCTGCTCCCTGGGTGCCAGGAACCAAACCCCAGTCTTCTGCAAGAGCAGTAAGTACCCCGAATCTTGACCGTAAGGGATTTTATAACCTTTAGTCACTACACACAGACCGGACTTCAGTTCTGTCTACCACATGTTTGTGACTCTCACTCTTTTTGCATTATTTTTATCGCCTACTTATCAGTTCCTTTCTTTTTGTGTTACTTTAATTTCTTGAAAATTTTTACAGGTTTATTTTTATTTTATGCCTATGGGTGTTCTGCCTGCATATAGGCCTGTGTACCATGTGCACATTACTATAGCACATATGTGGAGGTCAGAGTATAAGTCTTAGGGCTCAGTTCTCTCTTCGCACCACGGGATCCAGGGGTTGATTTTTTTTTTAACTAAAAGTCTGAGAATCACAGGACGTTCCATTCTTGCAACAGTTGGCCCAGATAACAGGGCTCCCAGCCACCTTGGAGAGTAAAGTGCCTTGAAAGCAAGAAAATAGCCCAAAATCTTAATCTAGTAACTTATAGCTTGAGATTCAGAAGGCATCTGCCCCCTGAAGAACTGAGGAAGACAGCACATGGTCACTTCTCTTCGAGTGCCAAGGGAAGAGAGAACAACATCTGGTACTGCAGGCAGGATGGGACACTCACTGCTGAGCCCAGGGATGACAGGCTGGACACAGAGATTTGTCCTGTCCGGAACATGCATAGATCTGCTCAGATGAGCTACCATTGCACGCTGCAGTGTTCACTGGGAACGGGAATTGGCAAGAGACAAAACTTTTCTCCCAGTGTGGTTATCGCTTGCTTTTAGGAAGAAGGAAAAGCTACCAGAGGGGAATATTCGGTTTTGAAAGGCTGGCATCTAACATTTTAATGCTTAAGATCCTCTAGTACTCTCTGTGAAATAAGATATGATTGTGTTTAGTTTCTCTCCCTACAGAATAAAAGAACTGATTTGTTTATTTTTATTTTATGAGTATAGGTAGGTACCTACATGTATATTTTTGTACACTGCTTGTGTGCCTGGTGCCCACAGAGGCCAGAAGAGGGCATCTGATCTCCTGATACTGGAGTCACAAACAGTTATGATCCACTATGTGGATGCTGGGGATTGAACTTACACTTTCTAGAAGAATAGTCAGTGCTCTTAACCACTGAGCCATTGCTTTAGCTCCCATCATGAATTTTGAACTCATGAAAGCAGACTTGCTCTCAGGAATAAAACGTTTGAATCAAGATCCAGTTGTAGTCTTTTTTTTTTTTTATTTTATTTTTTTTTTATTAACTTGAGTATTTCTTATATACAGTTGTAGTCTTTATAGAAGTGGGAATTGTCTTTTAAGGAGAAGGAAACCTGGGCATAAGGAATGTCTCCCCATGTGCCTTTTAACTGACTAGATCTAGCTGTAGAATCGTGTTAGAATTTCAGTTAGCAGCCAAGGGCCATGCTTCCCCACCCCAGCTCATACTGGGCCACACTGTATTTTAAAAGAAAATGAAAATATGATTTGGTATGAAGTTGTAAAGGCAGGAATAATTTTATTTTTCTGTCTAAGATAGCACCCTGAAGGACAGAGGAATGTAAATGTTACCCTTTTTGAGGTCCTCCGTCACTGTCTCCAGGCCTCATCACTGCTCCCTGGGGACATGAGTCGATTGCTGCTGAGCCATTGTGGTGAGTACAGTCTTCTCAGAGCTCTGATCTGAAGACATGCTCTGACCTTGGGTGAGCTTTACCAGAGACGGGACATTCTAAGGCCACTATAGAGAGAAACTTGGAGCTTAGATCTGTCCTTGCACTAATAGAGTTGGGCCTGGTAGTGGACTTGAGAGACAGAGGCAGGTGGATCTCTGTGAGTTCCAGGCCAACCTGGTTTATGCACTGAGTTCTAGAACATCGTGGGCTACATAGATCTAGTCGCTGTGTCTCAAACACATGAACAACAACAACAACAACAACAAAGACAACAATTAATTGTGGCCATGAAGCTGGGGGATATAACAAGCAATAAAAAAAGTAATACCATAACCAGAGTCCAAAAACTATTCATTTTGTCTTACTTTATAATTTGGGGAAAATTTCAGACTCAGGACCCAGTTTCCAAGTAACACAAGCCTGTCACTCAACTGCAGTGTATCAGTCCAAACAGAACAGTAACATGACAGAGCCACCACCGTCCAAAGCTTACTTCAGATCTCACCTTTGCCCCACTGGTGTCCTTTTCCTATGTACTTCCAGAGCCACATTGGATCCCACTGTGCATTCAATTGTGATGTCGCTGTGGTCTCCTTTACTCTGGAATAGTTTTCTGATCTTTCCATGACTTTCATGACCTTGCCACTTTTCTTTTCTTTTTCCTTTCCTTTTTGAGATAGGGTCTTGCTAGGTAGCCAGCTTGACTTCAAACTTTGGATGCTCTTGCTTGAACCTCCACTGCCTAAGTGCTGGAGTCATAGGCTGTATCACATGACCCTAACATTTTTGAAGTTAATCTGTAGACCAGCGCTATCCAGTGGAACTTTATATGTAGCTGGTCTTTGTGACTTTGTGGGTTCTTCCCCCTCCCCAACCCTTTATCCCCCTGGTTTCACCTCTAACACTAGGAGAGAAACAAGGACTTAAGGAAGAGAGGATTTAGGAAATTCCCTGAATCTAATTTCTTTCCTTTTGTTTCTTCTTTTGACCCTGGCTACTAGCAAACTGCCACCAACCTCCCTAAATGACCAACAAGGACTGACCCTGCCTCTCAGGGCCCTAGCATTGATATGCTCTCTGTAAAGTTCCCAGAATTCCTAATGTCACACAATCCTAGAAATTATCTGCAGCTGGCAAACCCATACTTCTGCTAAAGCACGAGGCAAATCATGGTCAGTTGCTCCAGACAGTCCAAAGCAGCCCCACATTCCTGTGATTAAGGCAAAAGCACATTCTTACGATATTTCTGTGTAAAAAAAAAAAAAGAAAAGAAACAAAACTCCAGA
The DNA here is from genome assembly GCF_021556685.1 of Rattus norvegicus. Taxonomy (NCBI): domain Eukaryota; kingdom Metazoa; phylum Chordata; class Mammalia; order Rodentia; family Muridae; genus Rattus; species Rattus norvegicus. Next base: position 118,184,753 of record NC_141536.1, read on the forward strand.
ATTCTCACTACATTTCTAAGATGGAAATGTTCCATAGCTCAATGGCTAGTACCCGGATGGATTCCACATTTGAAATGTGGCCAATGAGGCTCAGAATGCTGGAGGCATGACAATGTCCCTTGTCTAGATTTTAAAAGCACTGACAGGTGATTGGGAACCATGCAGCCAGGAAGCTGGATTGTTACAATGCCCTTCAGAGTCCAGCAAGGACAGGGCTATGTATAACTACATTTAGAAGCTGGTCCTCACAGGCCTGGTGCCCTCTTTGCAAGAATTGCAAAGAAAGGCCCTTGTTGTTCGAAACAAGACTGTTACTAAAATTCACTTTAGAATCGTTTACATTTACAAATTTGTTTTGTAGGGACAGGCAGTTGTGGAGATCAGACGACAGCTCTGGGGAGTTCTTCTGCCATGTCTGTCCCAGGGATGAAACTTATGTGTGATTTGCATATGCTGAAGGTTGTGAACTATTTGCATAACTACCAAAACGAACAGTGTGGTCTGAATGAAAAAGGCCCCCACGGCTCATAGGGAGAGTATTATTAGGAGATGTGGCCTTATTGGAGTGAGTGTGGCCTTGTTGGAGAAAATGTGTCACCCGGAGTGGATTTTGAGGTTTCAGAAGCTCAACCTAGGCTCAGTGGCTCGCTCTTCCTTCCTGCTTCCTGAGGATGCAGAGGTAGAGCTCTCAGCCCCTCTACAGCACCATGTCTGCCTGCGTGGAGTCTACTCCACCATGCTTCCTGCCATGCCCATAATGAACTAGCCCTCTGAACTGTAAGCAAACTCCAATTAAATGTCTTCTTTTTTTTTTTTAATTACATATAAGTACACTGTAGCTGTCTTCAGACACACCAGAAGAAGGCATCGGATCTTATTACAGATGGTTGTGAGCCACCATGTGGTTGCTGAGATTTGAACTCAGGACCTCTGCAAGAGCAGCCAGTGCTCCTAACCATTGAGCCATCTCTCCAGCCCAATTAAATGTTTTCTAAGAGTTGCCATGCTAATAATGTCTCTTCATAGTAACAGGAACCTAAGACAAACACTAATAAAATCTAATCGCATTCAAAGAGTTCCGGCATCTTTGTCACACAACTAATTCTGTTTGGTGGCAGCTCAAACCTCAGTGATCTCCACTGAATCCCTTAGGCCTCTCTTTAACATGGAAATTGTAACATTAAGTATGTCATTGATGCATTTTTTTCAACTTTTTTCATGTTTTACATTTATAGGGGGAGGGGTGATAAATGCCAATGCTTTGGGGAGTTAGTTCTCCTTCCACCATGCAGATTATAGAGACCAGACTCAGATCTTTGGCTTGGCAAAAAGTGCCCTTACCTGCTGAGCCATCTCAGCAGCCCCAGTTGATAGATTTTTTTACATATGCTCAAGCTGCGTACTCACCACCTACATTGAGTTATAAAACATTTCTACCATCTGGGCATGCTAGGGTAACTGATACTTCTTTTTAAGTACGTTAGTTTTTACTTCTTGTTGAAACAATTGACTGGAAGTAAAAAGCATGCATTCCTTTGTTTATCTCTGGTGGGCAGTGGAGGTCAGAGGTGTCGGGTTACCCTAGTGCTGGAGTTATAAGCGGTTATAACTTGGTGCATATCCCCAGATAGGTGCAGTCTTTTTGTTGCATCCTGTTCCTATCAGCCCAGCTGGTGTCACCTGGTTAGGCACCCACACCCCTGTGACATTTTGCGTGACATCCCTTGTTTACGGAGTACTGGAGACATAAGAGTGGATCACACGAAGACTCTCTCTCCTTCAGTATTTGGCTATCAGAGCTGCTTTGCTTGAAGAACATGGGACGGAATTTAAGAACATTAGTTTTCTTGGCTTCTGGACTTCCCTGGAAAGTGTTCTAGATCAAGCAGGAAGAAACAATCTCCTTTATGCACCTGCAGGAAATCAGAAGAGCCCCAGAGCAAGGCCTGCAGGGCGCTAACCTCTAGACGAGCGCTCTGGAACCTCGGGACTCATCCAATGGCCCAGAGACCGACCTGGCTCAGCTCCACCCAGGCCTTCCCAGCCAGGCAACAGCCATACTTCCGACCCCATCGCAGCGGGACTCAGTTAGGCCAATGGCCGCGCTTCCGGCCCCACCCCTCCCTCCCTCCCCACGCCTGACCAATGGCCGCGTGGCTGGCCCCGCCCCACTCCGCCCCTTCATCTGGGAGGGCTCTGCACAGTCGAACGCGGTCAACCTGTTTCCTAGTCTGGTTTCTTCTTGGTAAGTTCGCAGCCTGGGTGTGGGTCCTCAGTGCTCTGTGCTCACTGAGGTTGTTCAGGGAGGGGACCTTGGTCAGAGCCGAGTGCTCCTAGGATTTCGCAGGAGCGCCCCGGGCCTGGGCGCTCGGTGCCAGAGAAGATCCTGAACCGGATTAGGGGAGAATGCGGTCTGCCCCATACGGATTCGCGACCCCGGCAGTTCCTTGAACCGCATCCAGCACCTTTAGCAAGCAGGTAGGTGGTGCAGAGCGTTTGCCCAGGCTGGACAGAAAGAACCTCGGAGTGCCCCCTGCCTCTCCCAGGCCCTGGTGACTCGAGCGAGGCCTGGCCGCAAGCAACGACCTGTGGCAGCCGCGCCAGGGGGTAGGCCTGCCAGTCCGGGCTACGGCCTGATCCTGGATCTGGACAGTTGTAGGCAGTGACATCTGTTCAAAACAGCCTCTCTGCACTTGGAGACCTGAGTCCCGCCAGGAATCTAGCCTGAGGCCAGGAGACTTGTCTCTCGGGAGTGTGGATATTTATTTCCGTGACCGGATCAGAAGCTCTGTGGAAGTCAGGTCGGAAGTTTTGCTGTATCCAGGACGCCCCTGCCATCTCCCTTTCTCTGATATAAGAAAGAAGTTTGAGGAAAAGGATGAAAACAAGAGAAAGCAAAAAAAAAAAAAATGTTCTTTGGATACTGCGAAGCTTCAAAAACTTGAAGGGCATTCAGCCTCGATCTCAGAACTCAGGTGAATGTCAGTGAGGGCAGCATTAATTCCAGCTGTGTCTGAGAGACTTTTATGTCTTCAAAAAGCCTAAATGCTGCATCTTCTCAAACTTTAGTCTCATCCCCAGGCAATGACCTTGGCATAAAGATGGGTTTTGTGGCTTTTCTGCTGCAGGGACCTCTATGCTATTAGTCCGTGGCAACAAGTCGGGGGGTACAAATTCCACACTGCAGGTCAGCCGTGTAGCTTGGTATCACTTCCTCTCTTGTGATTGTGTCAAAGGATTTAAGTACAAGAACCCCAGGCTGCTTCTGTTAACAGAAAACCCTCAAGAAATGAATAAATGTGAGCTTCCTCTGCTTCTGGTGGGGTTACATGCCACTCCCCACCCCTAATCTGCATTCAGTATTGTGGTTGGACTGCAGAAAATCACTAATTTGACTCCCTCGTCATATTTTTCTAGGTGACCTGGGAAAGGAGGAGGAAGGGTTTCACTTGGCTGGCCTCTACAGAGGTATCATTTTTCATCCCCTGAAGGCCCAACAGACCTCAATCTTATCTCCCTTTATCTCCTGACCTTCTATCCGTAGCTCTTCATAAGCATGTAGCATTTGTTAGTTAGCTGTGCTAGAGTTAACATGGGCTGAGGTCACTAGGCAGAACCGGTACCTAATCTGTGTGGCAGGGGCCTGCACCTGCAGCAACCGTAGATATTCTCTGCACTGTTTCCCAGAGGCCTATACTCCCCTTCCTTCTTCTCTCCTGAACAATACTCTTGGAACCCAACAACTTGTTAAACTTGTCAAAGTGGAGCTCTTTCCATGGCTTCTCACTGCCTTCCCTAGTGTTGTAAATGGCACCTTCCTTGCCCCACCTCCCAAGAAGAAGCAATGTTTGATCCCCACCCACCTCCCATGTCCGAAGAGCACCAGGAATGTAGCTGCTCATCCCCACCTCTGTTGCCATCCTGGCCACACCCACCCACCATCCTCCTCTCAGTTGGCTGGGACTTGTCACCCTTTTTCATCCTGGGCTTCCTGAAGACTTTAGAACCTCCAGAGAGTTCTGCAGTGCAAATCGGAGCCCTGGCTCGTCAGTGATTTCCCTGTTCCACACCAAGTAAAACCCAAATTCCTTCCCACAACACCTTATGTGCTAGTGGCCTCTTTGACCTTGACCTTTGTCCCACCCCTCAGCTTTAAACCACTTCACTCACTTAGTTTCTCTTCATTCCAAATGCCATCAGGTCTTAGGACTTGGGCATCTGCTTTGCCATCTGCCCAAGATGCCAGTCTTTTCACAGTGGAAAATCATTCAGTCAGGCGTTACCAATCAGGGGCCTTTCCTTGATCACCTCCGTTTAAGCAAGGAATTTCCTCCTGGATTCTGTCCCATTGTCTCCTTTTACTTTCTTCATAATCAGAATTACTCTCTGGACTTGTCATCTGATTATGCACTAATGGATCTGGTACCTGTACCACACCAATAGTAGATAAATTGGATGTGGCATATCTTGTCTTTCTTCTCGCTGATGTGGAGAACAACTGAGAGACAAGTGAGCAAAACACGTGAGTGCAGATGGTGGTGCTTCATACGTAATGCTTGCTTTTAAGGCACTTTGCTGTGTTTAAATGGTGGGATGGCTCAGTGGGTGAAAGTGCGAGCCTTATGACCGAGTTCCATCCCTGGAACCCATGGTGGAAGGAGAGAACCAAATCACAAAAGTCGTCCTCCGATTTCATGTGTGTGCTGTGACATGTGTGTGCACACATTCACACACCCATCATATACATACAATAATAAGTGAGTAAAAATATGGAAGTGGCATATTTTTAAAAAATTTAGGCTTAGAGGATCTGGAAAGAAGGCTTAGTGGGAAGGAGCACGGCTTGCTTTTCCAGAGGACCCAAGTGTGAGTTCCAGTACCCACGGGACAGCTCACAACCATCTGTGAGTGCCCTCTGCTGGCCTCTGTGCACAGACATACATGTAGGCAAAACATTTGAGTACATAAAAATAGATAATAAACCTTGGGCCTGGAGAGATGGGTCAGTGGCAAGAGTACTGACTGCTTTTCCACAGGACCTGGGTTTGATTCCTAGCATCTACATGGCAACTTACAACTGTCTTAACTCTCGTTCCACAGCATCCGATGCCACCTTCCGGCCTCCATGGGCACCAAGCTCACAAGTGGTGTGTAAACATACAGGCAGGCAAAACACCTGTACACATAAATAATTTGAAAGAAATCTTTTTTTAAAAAATATTTAAGCTTATATTTCTGAACTACTATGTTGTATAAGCTCTCTAAATCATTAAAAAATTTTAATTTATGTGCATGTCTGTGTGAATATATACCAAGTGTGTTCAGGCTACAAGAGGGTGTCGATCCCCTGGAGCTGGAATTACAGGTAGTTTCAAGCCACTAGCCGTGGGTGCTGGGAACCAAACTTGGGTCCCCTGGAAAAGCAGCAAATAAGTGTTCTTTTCCACTAAACCCATCTAAAGGAGTAGTTCTTGTGATCCCACTGGGGGTCAAACAATCCTTTCACAGGGGTCACTTAAGACCGTCAGAAACTTTACATTCTGGTTCATAACAGCAGCAAAATTGCACTTATGAAGTAGCAACAAAATAATTGTATGGTTGGGGGTCACCACAACATGAGGAACTGTATTAAAGGGTCTCAGCAATAGGAAGGCTGAGGACCACTGCTCTACCCCACCTCTTCACCAGTGCCCTTTTCCATTAACCATTAAACCAGCCCTCCAGCCGCTCCCCAAACCATTGTGTGGAAAAGGCTAGTAATTTACCCTGTGGCATAAAATGACTTCAGTGTGGTGGAACTCAGTTTTCTTCTATGAGAGCATATTATGTATATATGGCAAACATTAGTGGTGGGCTGACATCATCATCCAGAAACAACCTGATCTGAGAGTTCTTTACTCTTCTAGTAGCTGGCAAGCTCCCTAATGGCAAGTGTTTTCTCCCTCTTCACAGTAGAATTATTCTACTATTATCATATGGACAGCTCTTGTTTGTTTGTTTTCAGTATACCCCAAAGAAGCAACATTTGTAGGTGACTCTTGTACTATCCTACCTTAGAGGTAGGAGGGGATCCAGTACCTTTCACATCCTTAGCAGCTAAGGATACAAGTGGTACTTCTGTGTTGGAGACACCCACAGACCCTTTGTAACAATGATTAAACCCAACAAGCAGAAGTGGGTTCTAGATTGCTAGCTCTCTGCTCATTAGTTCACTTTTAAGGAAAACTTGAGAGCTTCTGGATACAATCAGTAACAATACAGGTTGTTTAAAGAACTGAAAGACTAGGATTGGGTCAGCAGTTAAGAGTGTGCTGCTGGGGCTGGGGATTTAGCTCAGTGGCAGAGCGCTTACCTAGGAAGCACAAGGCCCTGGGTTCGGTCCCCAGCTCTGAAAAAAAAAAAAAAAAAAAAACCAAAAAAAAAAAAAAAAAAGAGTGTGCTGCTGTTCCAGAGGACCAGAGTTCTGATCCCAGCATCCACATCTGGCAACTTACAACTGCCTGTTACTCCAGCTCCAGGGGTTCCAGTGCCCCCTTCTGGCCTCCACAGGCACCTTCACCCATGCACATATCCATGCTCATATACATAATTTTAAAAATTAATAAGAAATCTTTTAAAAGGAGAAAGAAGTAAAAGCTAAAGAAAACAGCGAAGATTCTAGAAGCCGAGAAAGAACTGTCTTCCTTTTCCTCCAGGCGTACCGCCAATTTGTTCTCCTGTCCATCTTTCTTCCAGTCCATCTCTCTCAGTCCATCCCACCCACCCAGGGTTGGAGTCCCTCCAGAAGCTGAGCAGCCATGACATTTGCTGAGGAAAAGACCTATAAGTATATCCGCTACAACCACAGCAAGTTTTGCTGTGTTGATGTTCTGGAGATCCTGCCTTACCTGTCCTGCCTCACAACCAGTGACCAGGTGAGCGAGGGAAGCCACAGCTGGCCAGTGTACTGGCTATAGGGTTGTACAGTCCCAAGTTTCAGCCTGTCCTGGTCCTTCTCCCAAGTCAGGGCCAGGTCCTCCTTCCTGTCCTCTGAGGCTGCTGTCTGCCTTGCTTGACTGACTTTTAGGTCAAGCATATGTCAAGCTGGCTTTTCTGACCTTGCTGAATTTCTTTCCTTTTATGTTGCACACAAGAACATGGCCCGAAGATCAGCAGGTTTCCTGGCTCTGACTCCATATTTTCCAGAACTTTCTCTTTGCTTGTTCTGGGGTCCTAGTCCTGCTTGGTTTTGATTCATTCTCTCACAGGACCCTGGCATGGAGTCAGATCTGAGGACTTGGAGCCATCAGAGTCTTGCACACTAAGACGTGCTGCAGGCCTGCCTGCACTCAAGCCAGTGAAGTGACAAAACTGGGTTTATGTTTTGGTCCTCTGGGTTCCTGTGCTCCCAGAGCTGCCTCTGTGTGTGCTCTTGGGGTCTCCTGTTCTAGGTGTCTCAGGACTACTATGCTTTCTTATGTTGTCTCTGGTACAAATGCTGTTACAGTTCAGGGCTGGGCAGTTAGGAGAGTGTGCTGGCCTCACCCTGTGTTGGACATTCTTCAAGACACCCAGGCATTTAGTTTGTAATAAACATTTCCTGTGGGTTATCACTTGTTTTTCTCTTCCTCTCCTGGTCTTCCTCTCTATCTTCTTCCAAGTCTTCCTCTTTCTCTTCTTCTTCTTCCTCCCCTGCCCTCCCTTACCTTCCTCTCTCTCCCTCCTTCTTCAAACGTCTTATTATGTACCACAGTCTGGTCTCAAACTTGTAATCCTCCTCCCTGGAAGTCAGGGAAGTCAGCCTCCCTGGTGTTGGGATGACAAGCTGATTGATCATTTTCAAGTGGGAATCCAGTGAATTTAAGCAATACTACAGCTGCTGTCATACTTCTAGAACTTCCCCAGTGTGTTCTTCCCCAGTGTGCTCACCTGCCTTGCTTCCCTTTCTTGCCCCTTTCATAGCACTGTTGCTGGGCCCCTTCTCAACTCATTCAGACCCTTCTCCTTGCTTTAAGGGCTGTGGGATTCAAGCTTTGCTCCCTCCCCAATGCTGCTTTGCTTCTGCTCATCCTGTCTCTTCATCTGTACAGTAGGGATGGTCATAGCATTTAATGGGACAATGCCCGCTAACATTGACGTGCCATAGCCTTTCCCACACCTCCCTTTATTGTTGTTCATTGCCCTCACACCATACTTGGGCTACCATTGTGGCCTTGTCCTGCCTCTCACCCAGTGTCAGACAGCTGCCTTCCTCCTGTGGCTTTCTTTGTGTCCCTTTTGTAGTAGCTCTCTTCTGAGTAGAGAAAAGGCTAGGCCACTTGGCCTGAGTGGCTGTGCTGTCTTTCAGGATCGATTACGGGCTTCCTACAAGCAACTAGGAAACCAGGGCACACTCTGGGAACTCTTCAATACGCTCCAGCGTCGGCCTGGCTGGGTAGAGGTCTTCATCCGGGCACTGAGGATCTGTGAGCTGCCTGGGCTGGCTGAGCAAGTGACTCGAGTTTATCAGAGCTACCTGCCTCCTGGTGAGCATCCTACCCTAGCCTTCTTCCTGGGCCACTGCCTCTCCCTCTGGCCTGCAATCTCCCTCTTCCTTTACCCTTGGACCTCCTGCCTTTCTGTCTTCATCACTCTCCATTATAGGATATGCTTGGGTTTAGATCCAGCTGAGTCACTCACTAGCTATATGTCCCTTTGGCCCTATTCCTTAAGTTTTGAGTCTGTCACACTGGGGTGAGTGGCCACATCCCTCATGTGTGGCTGCACTTAGCTGGAGTTCCACATCTTCCCTATGCCCAGCACAAGGCACCTGCCATCGTGTTTGTGGCTCTGGTGTTTGTCTCCCTACCTGTTTCCATTCCTTCTGTTTCCACCTGCACAGAGTGTAGAGTACAGAGTCTACACCCAGTCACTTTGCCCTACTCGCCATTTCTCTTCCCTGCCCCAAGGTTTCTCTGAGAATATCCTGGTTTCTAATGATAACGGCCGAACGTCTGGTTCCTCTCAATGTCACTGCCAAGTCATGTGACCAGAGGGAGTTTAGTGTTTGGGCCTGAAGAGAAGATCCGGGAAGAAAAACCAAGCCAATCTTGAACACATCATGTTTGCTTTTGTTTCTCTTTTCTTCCCTTCTTTCCATGTTGGTCTTTTTGTTTGTGGAAGCTACGGTGCTCTCTCAAGAAAGAAATGGCTATGGTAGAGTCAGAGATGGCCATGGCAGGGGTCATTTGGGGATGACAGCTGTGAGGAAAAGGTCTTGGGACAGCAGAGAGTGAGCACTGAAAAGTCTGGCTGTGAAAGGCTGTGCCCCTCCTCACTCATTTTCCTTGCACCCTTTCCTGTCTTCCCCAGTTCTTCTTTCCCTCCTGTTCCCTCCCCAGTGATGGTTATCATGTCTAATAAATCCATCCCACATTGGGTCATGGAGTTACTGAAGGGAGACTAGATGCCCCAAAGCATCCAGGCTTCTTCTATTACCAAGTTACCTCTGATTCTTTCTGGAGATCACTCTGTCTTTGTACCTTAGGGGCCTCACTCCACTCCCTAGACCCATTGCAGTCACCAAGAATTCCTACCACGGTTTCCGAACCTTCTGCATTTGCAGCAGGCCACACCATCCCTGACAGTGGCTTCCAAGATAAACCAGGTTACCCTAAGCCTGTCCAGGACACCCAGCCACCAAAGTCCCCAGTAGAGGTAAGTCCTCATAATCTGTTTTAAGCTGCCTGCTTTTGTGTGCCTGTCTGCTCACTTCTGCCCACCCAGCCTTCCAGAGCCCCTTTCTACCTCCTGAAAATCATGCCTCATTTCTGCTAAGAATGCTGGGGTTCCCTAACTAGCTACCTAACTGCTGGCTAGACCTGTGGCCCCTTAGTGTGCTGTTGAGGTCTTTGCAATGGTCATGTGATATGTTGAGCTGGGTAAAAAAGACTAGAGGGTAACCAGATTTGTATGTGAGAGAGGTGATATGAGGGCTCAAGAAGGGTGGGTAGTGACAGAGCTAATTATCAACAGTAAAATCAGGTATCAGGGGAAGATAACTAGTTCCACCGGGATGAAGTGAGTTAACAATGGGGTATAGAAGAAACCCTAGACCTAGACTATGGGTCTGAAGCCATAGGGTCTGTGCAGACTGCTGAAGAAAGGACAGTGGTTACAGACACATGGGTAGGGAACTTCAGCAGTGCCTGGTTTTTTGTTTTGTTTTGTTTTTTTAATGCACTTGAAGTCATCCTGGGGACTGGGCTGGAGAGATGGCTCAGTGGTTAAGAGCACTGACTGCTCTTCCAGAAGTCCTAAGTTCAATTCCCAGCAACCACATGGTGGCTCACAACCGTCTGTAATGGGTTTCAATGCCCTCTTCTGGTGTGTCTGAAGACAGCTACAGTGTACTCATATATAATAAATAAATAAATCTTTAGAAAACACAGTTGTCCTGGGAGGCTGGGAATAGAGCTTTCAGTTGCTGGGGTGCTTGTCTGGCATACACACGTGCCTGAGGTCAGTCTCCAGCTCCATATAAATTGGGCATGATGACACACACCTATACGCCTGCCACTCAGGAGAGAGAGGCAGGCGAGTCAGAAGTTCATAGTCATCCTTAGTAAGTTCAAGGCTAGGGTGAGATACGTAAGGTCCTATCTCAAAACAAAACAAAAACAGCAACAACAAAACCAAATAGGTGGGGCTGGAGAGATGGCTCAGCGGTTAAGAGCACTGACTGTTCTTCCAGAGGTTCTGAGTTCAAATCCCAGCAACCACATGGTGGCTCACAACCATCTGTAATGAGGTCTGATGCCCTCTTCTGGTGTGTCTGAAGACAGCTACAGTGTACTTATATATAATAAATAAACAAATCTTTTAAAAAAAAAAAACCAAATAGGTGGGCTGGAGAGATGGCTCAGTGGTTAAGAGCGCTGACTGCTCTTCCAAAGGTCCTGAGTTCAAATCCCAGCAACCACATGGTGGCTCACAACCATCTGTAGTAAGATCTGATGCCCTCTGGTGTGTCTGAAGACAGCTACAGTGTACTTATATGAAATAAATAAATTAATCTTAAAAAAAAAAAAGGGCTGGAGAGATGGCTCAGAGGTTAAGAGCACTGACTGCTCTTCCAGAGGTCCTGAGTTCAAATCCCAGCAACCACATGGTGGCTCACAACCATCTGTAATGAGATCTGATGCCCTCTTCTGGTGTGTCTGAAGACAGCTACAGTGTACTTATATATAATAAATAAATAAATCTTAAAAAAAAAAAAACCAAATAGGTACTAGGGATGGAGACTTACATTAGGCAAGTATAATCGATGAGCTTCAGCCTCATATGTGAAGGCTTCCTGTAGCCTGAAGCCAAGCAAAGGTTCCGAGGAGCTTGTGCTCTTGAGCCCCATAAATATATGCTGCCCTTTTTCAGCCCCAGGAGAAGCAATGGCTTTATGTTATTTCCTCTATTTCAGAATTCGGAGGAACCCCCACAGGCCAACTTTGGGGCCATTCCAAGGATGTCGGGTGACTCTTTGATATCCTCACCTAACCCACCGGCCCTCAGCCCTCAGCCCTCCAGAGAGCATCCCGAGCAAGAACCCGAACTGGGGGGCCCCTCCACAGCAAGTATGTATAGAGTGTGGTATGAGAGGGTCTCCTGGACCGCTCACATGAAGGTTAGGGTTACAGTTACCACTTGGCCTTCCTTAGATAGGAGGCAGGGTAGAAATAAAAGTGTGTGTGTGTGTGTGTGTGTGTGTGTGTGTGTGTGTGTGTGTGTGTGTGTGTGTGCTGTGTGCATACCTGTGTGTGTAGTAGTAGCAGCAGCAGCAGCAGCTTAAAATGCAGTCATTCATTAGCACATGGCTCAGCTGGGTAGGTCTTCTGATCTTGCTGATTTTGTGTCGGGTGTTCCCTGACATATACATAATGTTCTACTACATCCATTGGCTGGTACTTCCTCATTCTCTCTTCCTCTAGCACAAAAACCCAACTCACAGCATCTGGGTAAGGCTCTGGATAAATAAAAGAGAGGCAGAGCTCTGAGCTTAGGCTCAGTAATAAGGCAAGAGGTCTTATTACTCCTGCTCTGTTCTGTGGTCAAAACAAATGATAAGGCCAGCCCAGATTCTGAGATTTTTTTTTTTACTAGATTCTGGTCAAATCACATTGGAGAGTGTGATTTTTGCCCTGTGGGTGTATAGTTTTTGTACCTTGCTGCATGTGGGAGAGAGCTAGGGCTATTTCTGCACTCAGGTAGAAGGTAGTGATTGCCCAGGACCTGAAGACGGGAAGGACACCTTATGGGTAGCTAATGAGGGAGCTCTTCACAAGGGGATGTCTGGTTCCCAGCTGTGGTTTGAATGAAGTGGCTCCCATAGGCTTCTACATCTGGATACTTGGTTCCCAGTTGGTGGAGCTGTTTAGAAAGGACTATGGGGTGTAGTCTTGTCAAAGAGGTGGGCTTGGAGGTTTCAAAAGCTCATGACATTCCCAGATAGTGTGCCTTTGCGCTCGCTCTCTCTCTCTCTCTCTCTCTCTCTCTCTCTCTCTCTCTCTCTCTCCCCCCCCCACCCCCTTCCAAGCCCATCCCCGCCTCATGCTTGTGGGTAAGATGGAAGGTCTCAGCTACTGCTCCAGTGCCTGCCTCCTTGCTGCCATGCTCCCTACTATGACGGTCATGGACTCTAACCCTCTGGAACGATGAGCCCCAAATTAAGTGATTTCTTATATAAGTTGTCTTGGTCACAGCAGTAGAAAAGTAACCAAGACACCAGAAAAATCACTAAAGTGGTTCAACCCCAGATAAGTCAGCCAGGGTTCAGAACCTGGTTTCACCCTCAGGACTAGAGTTTGTCCACCCCGACTTCCAGGCTAGAGCGGCTCACCTCTACTTCCCAAATTGAGTTCTGTTTGCTCTGTTTGTTACTGGTGCCAGGTGAGCCCTCAGTGCCCTAGGATTGCCATGTGAACAGTTAAAGTTTAGAGGAAATTGTCCCAGTGCCCCCAACTGCTTTCACAAATGGCACTTGGTTGAAGTATGTCTGTAAGCACGGGCTCCGGGAGATTTTCTGTCAGGTTTAGGGAGAGATGTCGGACATCACTTCTGACCTTTGTCAGTGATGGCAAATGTATCCTCAGAGTTCTGGGAAGAGTCTGTCGTCATCAGCTCTATGCACTGTAACTTCCTGCTACTTCTGTTTCCCCAAATCAAGCTCCCTTTCTGGGACTACTAGGTCCCTATCCTTGGGGACATATGCCTGTGGGTCAGTTGACTGGTGTTAGCGGTTCTATTGAGCCATCCTGCCACTGCTTGCCCTGATTCAGGATTGCTCCTGCTAGAAGGTAGTGAGGGACAGTAGTAAGAGGAATGTCTCAGGACATCCACGCTCATGCCCCAGGACAAGGTAGAAGGGGCTGAAGTGAGAGAAGAGGCAAGTGCTTAGGGTCGATGGAAAAGGAATAATTTATACCAAGGTTTAAGCTCTTAGGTGTGGATGAAGGTAGAGCCCATTTTACTTTGATGATAGGACAGACTAGGGTTACAAGTTAAGGGCTGAGGGGCAAGAGTCTTTTCCATGGGAGGAGATTGGGAGGCAAGATGTGGAAGGGACCATGTGATCAAGGACATGGGGACCCTTCTCTAGCCCTTAAGTTAAAACCATCCTTTGGGTTTGTTTCTGCTTTTCTCTCCCCACCTGTAGATGTTGACTCTGTTCCCATAGCAACCTATGGACCTGTGTCTCCAACTGTTTCCTTCCAGCCCCTTCCACGTATTGCCCCGAGGACAAACCTCTCGCCTGGGGTCACAGTATCAGCTCTATCTGCCAAGACCACTTTGTCCTCCTCTTCTACTGGATCAGCTTTTGCAAAGGGAGCAGGTGACCAGGCCAAGGCTGCCACCTGTGTCAGCACTAAAGAGGGAGTACCTACCAATTCTGTGACTACCAGCTCAGTGCCTTCCATCAAACCAGTACCAGTAAATACCATGTCTTCCAAGTTGCCCATCAGTACAAAGTCCACTGCTGCAACGCCCTCTACTGTGCCCACTAATATAGCGCCATCAAAATTACCCATCAACTCAGTATATACTGGCATAGTGCCATCCAAAGTGACTGCTAGTGTGGCCAAAGCAAGTGCCAGCACAATGCCACCTGAGAGGAACAACAAGCAAGCCAAGGTGAGTCCTTGTTCCTCCTAATAGTGGCTCAGGCTACTTTGCCAAGACAGCTGGTCCTTGCCCTCAGACCCTTTTACTTCCTGTGCTGTCCCTGGTCTGTTTCTTCAAGGTGGTGGGACAGATGGGAAGCAGCCAAACCCAGCCCTTGCACCTTGTTTTCCAAGAGGAATGAGAGTCATGAGCCCGCCTAAGCTCGGACTAAGTAGGGTGGGGCATGGGACTTCCCCCACTGGCATGTCTGTTAACTCATTTGGAGCTTGAAGCCCCAGTGAAGGTCAGCAGTACCATTTTGTAGCTGGAGTAGTGGGGACTAAACGTGATGGCTCATGTGTCCTAGTGCCCTGTTCATTCGACAGTGTTCTCAAGCATCCTGCTTGTAGTAGCTTCTCCAACCTAGTGACCCCTATAGCCATTTTCCCCACGACCATACAACTGTCTACCTAAGGGAACCAAGTTTGTAAACCTCAGGATCTTGTGCCTGCCCTGTGGCTCTCAGGCCCAGGTAGTACAAGATGGTTCACATGCCAGCAAGGGCTCCCTCTTAGTGGAGCTCACAGCAGTTCCGTGAGTGGGAGAGGGCTGCCCTGGAGGGGTACTGCAGCATCTTGGTCACCTACTCAGCTGTGTCTTATCCCCAAGAGAGGGTAATTTCGGCTATTGTGGGATACTAGTTCAAGCCCTTGCCACACCCTGGGTTATCTCCTGTCACCTGAACCCCTCTTCTTATGTTTGCAGGAGACCCTGGAGGCTCCAGCAACCGTAGTCACCACTGGAAGCAGCCTGACCAGACCAGATATCAGTTCCAGGAGCTTGCACTCTGGGCCAGAGTTAAGCAAGCCAGGGGTGCTGGTGTCCCAGGTGGACAACGAGCCATTCTCAGCCTGCTCTATGGACCTTGCCATCAGCCCTAGCACCTCCTTGGGCTCAGAACCCAACCATGGTCCAGAGGAGAATGAGTATTCATCCTTTCGAATCCAGGTGGATAAAAGTCCCAGTGTTGATCTGTTAGGAAGCCCTGAGCCACTAGCCACCCAGCAATCCCCAGAAGAGGAAGAGCCTTGTGCCAGTTCAGTGTCCTGGGCTAAGTGGCTGGGGGCCACCAGTGCACTCTTGGCTGCATTCCTGGCAGTGATGCTCTACCGTAGCAGGCACCTGGCCCAGTGAAGCCTCAGCTGTATGCCACACTCACTTGCTCAGTCCTGCCAAGCATGCCCTCTAGGCTTGGGGTGGTAGATATGGCGAGGTCCACTGAGTTATCCAGGTACAGGTGCTACCTGTACTGAGGCGCCATCACTATGTGGTGGGGGAAGAGACACTGCTTCTATCCTGGTTCATGTCATCTTCTGGTCTTCAGCTTTTGGGGGCCCTGTATCCCTTCCATTGCTTCTGACCTGCCCACAGGGCAGGGTAAGATTGCATGCTATGTGCTCCTAAGGAGGTATCCCCACCAGACTCATCCCTATTGGCCCAAGCCTGAAGATGAGGAGGCATTGCACTGTTGACAGTGCCCCTCCTCTCACCCAGGTCTCCTGAAACACAAGCGTAGAATAGTGATGAGTGGTCCCGTAGCATCCAATGCCTTCCACCAGCAGCCTGGCTGAGGCCTCGGCAGAGTGCCTGGGAGCAGCAGAGCAGCTGGTCTCTTGGGAGCTTTGGGTGCTCTGCCCCTTTGGTCCCTCTCCCCAGCCAGACAGCCCTAAGGGTGGGCCTGGAGGTTCTCTGTGGACTCCAAGAAAGCCAGAAGCAGCTCCCAGGCCTGAGAAAGCCCCTGGGAGCCTTGCTCCAGCCTCCTTATCCCAGCTCTTCACTTCTCCCCTCCTGGTCTCCATTCTCTTTGACCTCCTACACTGGATGATGAGATACCTAGTGGGCAGAGCTCAGGCTGGGCTTGGATCAGTTCCACCCTTTCTCTGCCTTTAGCAGATGTTTAGCTTCTCTAGTCTTCCTCCCAGTGTGGACAGTGGGTAGCACTTCCTTTTACTGGGCTCCTCTGAGTTTGAAGGATAGAGATATTTGCCTAGTGCCTATCCCCGAGGGTGTGAGCACAAGTTCTTGCCGTCCTGCCCAGGCTGGTAGAGCTAAGGTGAGAGCATGAGAGACAGAGTGCACAGTGGTAATAGCACAGTCTTTGAGAGAGCAGCCTTCGCCTCCATCGTGCTTTTGTCTCCTCCCTGGTCAGGTGTAGACCTTACCTCTGTGCCTCACTTTTCTCACCTGTGAGATGGGGTGAATATGCATATATATGCTAATATATTCTAGTTTTATTGGGATTAATTAAAAGAGTTTATCTGTACAAATCTTGTGTGTTCCAAATTTCTTAAAGGTTGGATACATGTTATCACCACCCCACCCTAGACTGTTTCTCTGTGTAGTCCTGGCTGTCCTAGAATTCACTCTGTAGACCAGGCTGGCCACAAACTCAGAGATCCACCTGTTTGTTTCAAGTGCTAGGATTAAGGGCATGGGCCACCACCATCTGACACATCATCACTTTTAAAGAAAAGGTACCTGGTGAGAGATAGGTCTTAGCACATTCTTCCCTTCTCGGTGAGAGATAGGTCTTAGCACATTCTTCCCTTCTCAGTGGGCAGGAAGTCTAGTTATTCCTATAGCAGAAATACAGTTAGGCTTAGGCTGGCTGTGCTCATGCCTTTAATCAGCACTCAGGAGGCAGAGGCAGGCAGATCTCTGAGTGAGTTCAAGACCAGCCTGGTCTACACAGCTCCAGGCCAGCCAGTCTCCAGACAGTGAAATACAATGATGTATATTGAGGCTATCCTCACGGGCTTCCTCAGGGTGCCCTTTGCTGGACAGGGGATAAGCGTGTAGCCACCTCTATCTCTGGGCCCTATTGTGGACAAATTTCTCTATCAGGGGTTGCTATTGCAATCTTCCCTACATGCCCTAATTACCTATACTTAACTTCAAGGCTCACTTCAACCTGTGCCATGAATCTAGGTGTAACCTGTCCCCAAGTTGTCTACACAACTTCTATCACCTTTGTTTCTAACAACCCTGGACTTTGTACCCTCTCCCAGAGCCATGCTGGCCATGCTGGTGAAGAGTTGTGCATGGACTAGTTTTAGTGTTACTATTCTAGTGTAGCTTTGAAAGACTAATCTCAGTAATACAGTATGTAGCCCTACAGAGGTTACCCAGATGGCGAGAGTTCAAGCACTGGTCACTAGGCATCTCTTAGGTCAAGAATGTGTGGGAAGTATCTATCAAAGGCCTTCCCTGCACTTTGCAAACTTTGGTGACCAGGCCAGCATTCAATGACACCTTTGTCTCAGCTAGACGCTTTGATGCCACCTTCAGGAAGAGGGGGGGCTTTGGTCGTGTCAGGTCCCAGGAGTCCAATGTCTGTGGGTTGCTTTCAGCCGCAGTGGGGTTCACAGCTGTAGGAGGGAGAGTTGGAGCAGGTCTGGACAAAGTGAACCAGAACCCAGGGGATGGAAGGAGCATGTCTACCCACAGAAGGCATCTAGGTACACATACCTGCGGACTTGAGGAAACAAGATTTTCCTTTAAGATGATCACTGTTGGCTGGAGGAACCCTCTGCCCACCTTTCTCTGGTGAAGAATTCCCAGAAGCCCAAGAATTCTGTTCTATCCCTGGCAAATCCCAGTGGGCCCCGCTGTGATTGGATTTGGTACAGTGCAGCTCCTTCACTTCCTTTCCCTTGTTAGATGCCCTCATTTATGGGACTCTGTGTCAGAGATGAAAGAGACATGGGTACACTCCATTACATCAGGGAGCTGTGTCTTATCATGACACCTCAGGCCTGGCAACCTTTTCTAGCAGGGCAGAAACTCCCATGCAGCAAGATTCAAATAGCATGACTCATTAGATCTCCTAGGAATAAAATCACGTCGATCCTAAGGTCCATAGTGTCCATAGATGTCTATTATAGAGTTGAGCACTGACACTCTCCCCTCACCCCCCGCCTCTGCCAAAGGAGAATCTGTTGGCCGGGACAACATGTGAAATGAGATATTTTTTACACCAAAACATTGCTGTCCAATATGTCAAGATCTATCATCTGCTCTAATAGTAAAGTAAGACTCTGTAATTAGTACAGTCTCAGGGATGACATAACCACATGATTATAACCATTGTGTATGTGCCCAAAGTCAGAACCCTCAGGCCGGGTGTGATGGGGTAGGGGGTATGGATCTTTAATTTCAGTCCTTAAGAACTCCCTTGATTTGGCAGGCATTGAATATTTATTAAAGGCCATGTTCAAGGGTGCACCGAGAACCACATGTGATACGTGGCAATAAGATTTCATATTATTGGCTTGTTTGTTTTGTTTGGTATTTTAAGACAGGGTCTCTCTACATAACCCTGGTGTTCTGAAACTCACTATGTAGACCAAGCTGATTCAAACTCACAGAGATCTGCCTGTTTCTGCCTCTGGAGTGCTGGGATTAAAGGCAGGGGCTTTATCATTTTCTTTCTTTCTTTACTGTTCTAAGAGTCACCCCTCTTATTACTGTCTCTAATACAAAAGGGTCTAAGGAAGTGTCCGTGGGCACGAGGGCAATTCGAGAGGAGGAAAGTTTGTTTGGATATGCTACATACCCTTAGTAATTATAGTGACTAAGCGAGACATGGTGGTGTACCATGCTCATAATCCTGGTACTCAGGAGGCCAAAGCATGAGAATTGCTGCAAGTTTAGAACCAAGGACCCATATCAAAGTGATAATTTTACAATAACTGTGATGGTTAATCTTCATGGTCAATTTGACTGGATTTAGAATCACCATGGGAAACTTGCTTCTGGATGTGACTGGGGAGATGTTTCCAGAAGGGTTTGCTGCCACCATTTATTTCCCTGCTGTGATGGACTGTCCTCGGACTCTGACTGCGAACCACAATAAGCCTTCCTTCTTAAGTTGCTTTTGTGTGAGACGTTTTATCATATTGATGAGAAAAGTAATTTAATTTATGGGGGAGCTTACAAGAGGTTAAGATCATATAACATAAAACAACTGGCACTCTTAGTTTTGGGGAGGATATAAGTTGGTATTGTGGTTTGAATGTGTATTTCCCTCCTCAGATTCATAGACTGAAACCCAGTACCAAGGTCATGGTGTTAGGATGTGGACCGTTGGGATGAGGCTCGATCATGGTGGTGCCACACTTCTGAATGGAACTCACTCTTTCATAAAGAGGCTTGAAGGCCAGTGAGATGGCTCAGCAGGTAAAGGCCATTTGACACCAAACCCAGTGACCTGAGTTTGATCCCCAGGACTCACTCATATGGTAGAGGGAGGGAGCCAACTTCTCTGATTTTCACACATGCACTGTGACACATGCACAGTGACAGACATGCACAAGTACACTGTAATTTAAAAAAAAAGTATGAAGCCCTTCTTTCCTTCTGCTCTGTAAGGTAGCAAGGAGAAAGTATGTTATCTTGGATGTGGAGAGCAAGCTGAATTTGCTGGTGCCTAGATCTTGGTTTCCCAACCTCCAATAATGTCAGAAATTAATTTCTGTTGTTTATACACTGTCTAGTCCAAGGTCCTTGTTGATAACAGTGCAAGCAGACTAAGACAATTGATGTGACCCTGTTGGAGATCTGGGGTTACCCTACGGGTCAGCAGTTCAATCTTTTGGCATGCTCATGACAGAAGTAAGGACTCATGTTCAAGAAATGTAAATGACTCTAACCATCACAGTAGCTATAACATCCCCGAACTGGATACGACCCCAAATGGTTATCCACAGTAAAATGGTGTTATGGTTTGGATATAAGGAGCCCCCACAAATAGCTTATGGATTGAATGCTTGGTCTGCAACTGGTGGGGACCTGGCTAGAAGAGGAAGTCACTAGGGAAACTGCATCAGATTGTGTTGCAGATGGTTGTGAGCCACCATGTGGTTGCTGGGAATTGAACTCAGGACCTCTGGCAGAGCAATCAGTGCTCTTAACCATTGAGCCATCTCTCCAGCCCTGGGAAAGAGTTTATTTAGCTTACACTTCCACATCATAGTCCATCACTGAGCAAAGAACTCAAGCAGAAGCCTGACGGGGCGCTGCTTATCACCTCAGGCTCCCTCATCTCTGAGTCAAGTGGCTTGTGTCAAGTTGAATGTGGCTCAACACATTCTGGGAATCAATAGAACCCAGGATCGTGGACTGACAAATCTGAAACAAAGTTGAAGTAATTTCTCTCTGTAAGTTGTTTGGTCAAGTATTTTGTCACCATTTATGAGGAAATTCCCACATTAATATATAGCAATGAATATGGAAGAATTTGCCGTACACAGTGGTGTTCATATAGCACATGTGTGTGAATCTCCAGGTGTGGTATTGAGCAGGAGTTGGTATACACAGAAGAGTAGGATCTATCAGTTACCAAGTACAGAAACAGGCGAAGCTGGCCTATGGAGGTAGGAGTCAGAATGATGAACCGAGGGAGGACAGAGCTGGGGAAAGCATTCTGGATACCGGTCTGCTTCCTCATCGGTGTGCTGATTTTACAGGTGTGTTCAACTCACAAAGTGAAGTCATTTGGGAGTCTCAACTGAGAAAATGCCCCACCAGATTAGCCTTTGGAGAAGCCTTTGGTGCACCTATCTCCCTTCTTTCCCTCCTTCCTTTCCTTTTTTTTTTCTTTCCTTCTCTTTAGTTTTTCAAGACAGGATTTCTCTGTGTAGCCTTAGCTACCTGGAACTCACTCTGTAGATCAGGCTGGCCTTGAACTCATAGAGATCCATCTGCTTCTGCCTCTAGAGTTTTGGGACTAAGTGCCGCCAGTGTCCTGCTACACTCTTATTTAGTGACTGACGTAGGAGGGTCCATCCTGCTGTAAAATGGCTGAGTAAGGTGTGAGAGCAAGGCAGGAAGCAGCACTCTTCCATGGCCTCCATATCAATTTGTGCCTCCAGGTTCCTTCCCCCTTGAGTTGCCTTGACTTCTCTGGATGATGGACTAGGAGCTGTAAGGTGAAATGCACACCCCACCCCGTGTTGCTCTTGTTCTTGTTTATTTGTTTGTTTGTTTTTTTATAGTAATAGAATACTTAACTAAGACAGTCCCTGCATTTGGCAGGGACCCGAAAGCAGACGGCGGTTGGGCAATGTTAGGGGGAGGGAGATTAGGTCCTGTGATGGAGGCTGTTGATTTGGGGAATATGGAAATGGCATGTCCTGGCTGGTTGGGGTATATATTTGGCTTTTGGTTGGTCCTGATCATAAGAGATGGAGTGTTGGTTAGAGGTGTCAGCTAGAGAGCTGACTTCTCTAGCTCTGGGTTGATGTAGCATGTTGAGTCTAAGCTTCCTTGGCTCCCCAGAATGCTCGCTGCCAGGGGTTTGCCTCAGAGTTCTATTGCCAGTTAGGACAGTCACTTTCCATATGCGTGTTTACCTTCTCAGACAGAGACTCATGAGCACTGAGAAGGGCTGATGGCTGATGTGCCCCGTTTCCTCAAATTCTTTACCCCTCCCTGAGGGGTGCCTGCCTGCGCTGATGAGTCTACGGCCAGTGGGTTCTCCTTCCAGCTTCATCCCAACGTGTCAGCAACAGAGAGGCAAATATCAGTTACTCCACACCCACTGCCTTCCAAACTGACTGAAAATTCTGTGACTGAGGGAACCGCGTACCTGAGCCAGCTGCCTGGCTGTTAATAAACTGCATGCTACATCAGTTGGTTATGTCCTTTACCTCGGCTTACAGTTCTTCCCGTTATCAAAAGCTAATCCCAGGGTCCACAGCCTAACCACCCTGATTAGAGGAGGCTGCCGGATACTCTGCCATCAAACTCGCAGCTTTGGAAAGTTGCTCAGACTATCCTAGCAGCATCTTTGGAACTTTGCTAGACAATCCTATAAAAGTGATTCGCTGGGATTCGATTTCCCCTTTAAATTGCTGATTAGATGCCGATTTCCCCGAGTTCTTTTACAGAAGCTTCCAGGTGCTTGTTCCTTATGCAGGCGTCCGGTACAAACAAACAGCTCTGGTTACTTCCCTTCTACAGAACTCTGGTCATGGTCCAGCCCGTTGTACAGCTGCATTTACCTTTATGCTAACTTGATATTTAACCTTGTATTCTGTTATTCTTGATGTAAATTTTTTCCTCATTAACTTTGTCACTTAAAGTCCCCCACTAGGTTGTACAGTTAGTACCTCCTGACTGCTGGTCTGATCTAGCCATCTGTTATGTTTTATTGTGGCCCCTTGGATCAGCCCTCCTCTGAGACACTTTGCTACCCCACTTGTTGACCTTTTGTCAGCTTGGAACAGTTAAACAGAGATGGAGTCAGGATAGGGGGAAGGCAAGCCCCTTAAAGTAGCTTGGGTGACTTCTGAAAGTGGAACTAATGGGCCATCCCCTTCACTACTCTTTTTGCAGTGTTTTGAGACTCAGAACTAAAACAGCCAGGTTGGAGCCTTCTGTGCGTCTGTTAACCTGTCTCACAAGAAACTGAAGGTCAGTTTAACATCCTTCAGGCTGTTCTTGATTCTTTGGCTGTTGCCATATTCCACAACTAGATGTGACTGTTGCTGAAGATGGAGTCTGTGTTCTCCTCTAACAATGCTGCTTTCACACCCATAAGTAAATCCTAACTCGTTTGAGATGCGGTGTGCAGAACCAGACCAACCCACGACTTTCTCAGAGGCCCTGATAATAGGACAAAGGGAACTTTAGTTCTGTGTCCCTGTCCAGGAACAGAATTGGCAGGGCTGGTCTGGTGCTGAGGCCTGCGCTTTGGAGGACTTGAGATGGTGGGGACCCGACTCCTCTCCCTGAGCTGCTGTTATCTATCCCAGGGCAGCTGTGTCTGAAGTGTCCCGTATTCTCTTTACCAATAGTCTGACTTAGCTGTCTGCCGACCTTGGCCATTCCCACCCCCACCACATACAGTATATCAGATGCTATCATTCTTTGATTCTTTTTTCTTTTCTTTTCCTTCTTTTGTTTTTTGAAACGGGATTTCTCTATATGGCCCTGGCTGTCCTGAACTATGTAGACAAGGATGGCCTTGAACTCAGAGAGCTGCCTGCCTCCACCTCCTAAGTGCCGGGATCAAAAGGTGTGCATCGCCACACTCGGTTGGTTTATTTCTTAGTAAACTTGCTTGGTATAAGAAAAGGTTTATATAGTAGGTATGGTGGTACATGTCTTGTACTGGGGACACATGAGTGAGTTCAAAGCTAGCTTGGTCTACAGAGGGAGTTCCAGGATAGCCAGGGCTACACAGAGAAACCCTCTTTTGAATCCCCTCATCCCCTTTTATCTTTCTCACCTTCTGGCACCTCCCCATCAGGACCCTCTCACTGAAGAATGATTGCCTAGTCCAGTTCACATGGGAACCAGACAAAAATTCAACCACTAGCCTCTTCCTATATGCAGGGACTCTGGCCAGATCAGGGGTAGGGCATGGCTCAGGCAGACCTTTCTGGTCTCTCCCATGAATGCCCTCTGCCTTGCTAGATTACATTCCTTTTTTTTTTTTTTTGGTTCTTTTTTTTCCCAGAGCTGTGGACCGAACCCAGGGCCTTGCGCTTCCTAGGTAAGCGCTCTACTACTGAGCTAAATCCCCAGCCCCGCTAGATTACATTCCTAAAGCTGGCCACCAAGGTCTATTTCCTTTTTTGGACACTTCCTCCTCCTGAGGCTATTAACATCCAGCCATCAAAGAATGGAAATCCAGCAATCAAAAGCGCCCTTTGACTCACTTAATTAATATGACCAAATTAAAATCAAGCACTTCATCCTAACATGGGGTTCCCCTCATACCTTACATACTACCATTTTCCTATGGGCCACATCTGTCTCCTCTCTATCAAGGGCAGACCTTTGTCCTCTGTCCCCATCAAGGGGATGGGATGTTCCCATCCCTTTCTCCATCTTCTATCTCCTGTCTTTGTCTTTTATCCTCTGCCTTCTGTCCCTTTGGGTTAAATGAATCTCCTTTGTGCTGAGAACTTGGTCTTGGGGACTTGAGACAATACTTTTCCTTTTATTATGTATGGGCTTTCGGTACCCCTCCCTTCCGGCTCCTCCCCTGGATCACTTCCTTATTATCCCCATGTTAATGTTTTTACCCTGTCTTTTAAACATCTTACTTATGGAACTTCTCCCTACACCCAAACAAACTGTTCCCTTTGCTCCAGTTGTTCCCAATACATCTGCAGTGCTGCCGAGGGGAGGGGAGGGCCCTGGCACAAGGGACCGTTGTCCCTTTTGTCCCAGGCCAGATATAATTCTTACATTAGTCCTGTGTTTTCTCCTGTTTCCTTCCTTCACTGCTCTGCGGCTCCCTGAGGCTTCTGCTAGCTCATTCTGGTGCAGCACTCCTGGTAATGGGACTAGTGACCGTCACCCCAAATCAACTCTAGACTCATTTCCTTTCATGGTCTCGCTGTCTCTCTGGCTTCTACTCCTCCCCCTTTTTTCCAGCTTCCCAGACAGGCTCTCAGTCTCACTCTAACCACGTCATGTGCTTACAGTGCTATAATAATTTTCAAAACCCCAGAGGACCTCCTCTCCAACAACCTTAAGCTAACTCTGTCTAACAACAGCTCTCCTCAGCAGGAAACAGTTAAAGAATCTACACTCCCGCCCCTTTAGGGTTTGGAATGGTAAAGTGTTTCTCCTTTAAAACAGTATTCTTGTGAGATTACAGATAATCTTGCTCGATCTTGCTCAATTTGGCTGGGTTATCGGCTGAGACAGTCTGTTTTGCCCTGGGCAGGCAACTCTGGGAGGCTGAGTGCTGGTTCATTTCCCTGGCCCTATAAAGCCATCTTTTCCCTCTGACAGACTGTTCTGCCTCCCTCAGGAGTCTGCCCCCTGGCTGTGCATTTCAATAAGCACATACAGGACTGCCTGAGGAAGTCCTGTTTCTGTCTTCTGTCTTGTCTCTTTAAGCTGCCTCTGAAATTTTCTCTCTCTCCAGCCTCTCAATTCCTTTCTCTTTTTTTCAACAGGTTGGCTTGGAACTCATTTTGTTCCCAGGCTAACCTTGAAGCCCCTGCAGCAATGTTCCTGCACTGCCCTACACAGTATTGGATTATAGGCAAGAGCCACAAAACTGGCAAAACGAGGTTGTTTGTTTTTAATTATAATAAATAACATCCCCTTCCCCCAAACAAACAAACCAGGCTGCAGCAAAACAGAACATCCAGGCAGACTGCTGATGTAACTTAGTGCTCTATGGCAGTCTCCTCTGAGCTAAATTATTTCCTCCAGGGAGGAGAGGAAATTTCAATACAAACTCATTGGTTCACCCAGTTGGACTTTGTCCTGTCATGATTTACCTCTCTGGGGTGAGTAGACATGTATATGTTTCCCCAGAAGTTGCACACAATGCCACAATTCTTATCCAGCCCTGTGTTTGATCTCCAGTGTGAAAAGTTTTTTTCTCTCATTCAAAAGTAGTTAGTAGTGGGGCAGGGGTGGCACATGGTTTTAATTCCAGGACTCAGAAAGCAGAGTCAGGCAGATATCTGAGTTCGAGGTCAGCCTGGTTTACCAGTGAGTTCCAGGACAGCCAAGGCTATATAGCAAAACCCTGTCTCATCTTTAAAAAAATAAATAAATAAATAAAAGTGAGGCAGAGAAGCATACAGATTTGATCTCAACAGGCTGAATCTCCTTTATTTTAACAGTACGGGGCCCCAGTTAACTCCTACTTCCTGGGATGAAAATTGAATGCATGAGAGGGGCTGGCGCGCGCGCACGCGCACACACACACACACACACACACACACACACACACACACACACACACACACACACCACACACACCACACACACCCTGGACGTTATAGCTGTTTCTGTGAGGTGACTGGGAGCAAGTGGGTTGTTTACCTCTGTAGGTGCAGCACAACAGTTAGTCTGGTGCTAAGCAATTCTTTATGGCTCAGAGCTACTGTTTAGCCCAACTTAATTACTCGTGACTCGAGATTTTCACCCAAAAGCCCGGTAAGGGCCCTCATCTCCTGAACCTCCCTCTTTGCTTTTGTGCCCATTAACCAATTGAGTCTGGTTATGAGGTTGAACTCCCAACAACGAGGAAGCATTTAATTGGACTTACAGTTTCAAAGGGCTGCAGTCCCTGAGGATGGAGAGAAGGCATGGCAGCTTGTACAGCTGAGAGTGTACACCGTAAACACTGCACATAGGAAGCAGTGCACACTGGGAAGGGCAGGCGTCTTTTGAAACCTCACAGCCCATCCTCAGTGGCACACCTCCTCTAACAGGACCATACCTCTTAGTCCTCCCCAAACATCAACTAGAGACTGAGTATTCTGACATATGAGCCTGTTGGGTCCTTTCTTATTCAAACCACACATTCTCCTACTCAAACACCACCAGTTGCCTCATCTTTCTCTTTCATGGTCTACTGTTAGGATGATGCATTTAGAATTGCGAGTCCATGGCCACTCATGTGCAGCACTTCATTTTTGCCATTACTGCCTCTAAAATATGTTTGCCTATACTTGTTAAGGCCACCAAGACCAACATAAACATATACAACTTTAAAAATCCCACATTCAGGAGTTGGGGATTTAGCTCAGTGGTAGAGCGCTTGCCTTGCAAGTGCAAGGCCCTGGGTTCAGTCCCCAGCTCCGAAAAAAAAGAAAAGAAAAAAAAAAACCACATTCTTTACAGATTTGAACACATTAGCATGTCAGTCTCTTTAAAACAGCCAATTTCTTCCAAAATCTAAAGTCTTTTAAAGTTCAAAGTCTCTCAGTCATGGGCTCCAGTAAACTAAAAAAAGTTAAAAAACAAAAACAAAAACAAAATATGGGGGCTAGGGATTTAGCTCAGTGGTAGAGCGCTTACCTAGGAAGCGCAAGGCCCTGGGTTCGGTCCCCAGCTCCGAAAAAAAGAACCAAAAAAAAAAAAAAAAAAAAAAAAAAAAAAAAAAAAAAAAAAAAAAAACCAAAAACAAAATATGTTCTTACTTCAAGAGGGAAAAAATTAGGGTACAGTCACAAATCAAACCAAAATCAAACTCTAGCCATTCAATGTCTGGGATTCACTCACCATCTACTGGGTTCCTCCAAAGGGCTTGGATCATTTCTTCAGCTCAGGTCTTTGTAGTACACACAGCTTGTCTTCTAGGCTCTGCTGGTTCCACTCCACTGCTGCTGCTGTTCTTGGTGGTCATCCTGTGGTACTGCCATCTCCCAAATACTGGAGTCTTCTGCAGCAACTGGGCTGCACTTTCTTCAATAGCCTCTCATGGATTCTCTTCATGGTGCCAAGCCTCAACTTCTCTGTATGACCCATTCCATTTTGGGGCTTTAGCTGCTACTGAGGCTGCACCTTCATTAATGGCCTCTTCTGGCCTCTCACAGTGCCCAGCCTCAGCTGTTTCCCATGATTCCTTCATGCCTTGAAAACAAGTACCACCCGGGTAACTCTTACACATTACCAAGTCCAGCTGCCAGCACCAGGTACAGTCTTGGCCACCTATGGAACAGGCTTCTCTGTGGTCTCAGAAAACACTTCCCAAAAGATTTCACCTCAGTGACACTAGTCTCTTCTTAATCACTGCCAATTCCTTAGCTCTAGCTAACTAGCATAAACTACCCCAGCAATGCAAAGGTATCAGTTGTTAATCATGGCTGGCTCTTTAGCCCCAGCTGATGAGAGTGATAGATACTTAATCCAAAATAGCAAACAGCTCTGATAGTCCTTAAATTTCCCTCTGAAACTTCACAAGTTGGGCCTCCATCCTCTGCATTGCTTTTCACATTCTTCTAAGCTCATAAAGAACATCCCATTGAGCCACTCAGTGGCTAGCCCAAAGTTCCAAAGTCCTTCCAGTCTTCCCAAAGTATGGCTGCCCCCACTACACTGGTACCTACTTGTCTTGGTTAGGATTTCTATCGCTGCAATTAAACACCATGACCAAAACACAAATTGGAGAGGAAAGGGTTTATTCAGCTTATAATTCCACACTGCTGTTCATCACCAAAGTCAGGACAAGAACTTAAACAGGGAGGAACGTAGAAGCAAAAGCTTATGCAGAAGCCATAGAGGGATGTTGCTTACTGACTTGCTCTCCAATGGCTTGCTCAACCTGTTTTCTTTTTTTTTTTTTTTCGGAGCTGGGGACCGAACCCAGGGCCTTGTGCTTGCTAGGCAAGTGCTCTACCGCTGAGCTAAATCCCCAACCCCTCAGCCTGTTTTCTTAATAGAACCCAGAACTACCAGCCCAGGGATGGTACCACCCACCATGGGCTAGGCCCTCCCCTATAGATCACTAACTGAGAAAATGCTTTACAGCTGGATCTCATGGTGGCATTTCTCAACTGAGGCTCCTTCCTCTCTGCTGAGTCTAGCTTGTGTCAAGTTGCCACAGAACCAGCCAGTACAAGACATTGCCCTCAGCATGGTTGCTTTGGAGAATGCTGCTTTGGGTCTAACGAACAGTAACGAAGACAATATCATCTTTTACTCTCCAGTGATGCTCTCATTTAAATGCAAGAAAACTCTGTGGAAACGCAGAGTTTTTACTCTCTTAGAAGAGAGACAGCAAGCACAAGGCCCTGGGTTCGGTCCCTAGCTCCGAAAAAAAAAAAAAAAAAGAAGAGAGACAAGAAGCGACTCATTGGAAGCCAAGGGCACACGATGGACTCCAAGTTGTCTCTAAGAGTTCTTTCTTTTCTGTTTTGTGAAAAACAAATCCATAGTGAATATGGCTGCCTGTTTAGTAACAGGGCATTGTCATAGATCATGGAGTTTGACCTCCCAGCCTATATCATAACAGACACTGTTACCTCTGCCTGTTTTCTCACACATCAGCAGCTCTGTGTGGAGAACATCAGTTGCTGTATTGTGGGGACACTTAGGGAACCCTAAACAAGCCCGCATTTTGATCTGAGGCTTCCTGCTAACTTGGCACTACCCTGTGTGTCCCATGATATCCAGCCATGATCCTCCAGTCTGCTATGACTTCATTTACAGCACTTCTTTTTTCTTCAAATTTTTATGTGTATGACTGTTTTTCGTGCTTGTCTGCCTGTGTACCATGGGTGTGCCTTGTGCCTGCATATCAGAAGAGTGTTCTATCCTCTGGAATTAGAGTTATGGTTAGTTTTAAGATCAACAAGTGCTCATAACCAGTAAGCAACCTCTCTAGCCCAACTGTACCCTTTAAAAGACCCTAAGGTACCAGGTGGTGCCCAAGTCTTTAATCCCAGCAGGCACTAAACAGAGCAGAGTGGGTCTCTGTGAGTTAGAGGCCAGCCTGGTCTAAGTTCTAGGATAGCCAGGACTACACAGGGAAACCCTGTCTAAAAATAAATAAATAAAAATAAAATACTAAGGCTAAACTTGACAGCTAAGTCACTCTTAATTTTCTTACTCAGAGCAACTGAGAATCACTAATCATTTGTTTAAACTTTCTTTTAACATAGCAATAAACAACTAATGTGGTATTTCAGCACAGAGACGACTTTAGCTTAGCAAGTTGTTCCTTTTAGAATTTGGTGAGTTCCTCTGAAGTGCTTATGAAGTCCTCTGTGCTGTTTGCTCTGACTTGTCCACAAGAAAACTGAGGGAGACCAAAAGTGATAAAACCCACAATAATGGGCTGGAGAGGTGGCTCAGTGGTTAGGAGCACTGACTGGTCTTCCAGAGGTCCTGAGTTCAAATCCCAGCAACCACATGGTGGCTCACAACCATCTGTAATGAGATCTGATACCCTCTTCTGGTGTGTCTGAAGACAGCTACAGTGTACTTACATATAAATAAGTAAATAAATAAATAAATATTTAAAAAAAAAAAACAAAAAAACCCACAATAATGCTCTCTCTGAAAACCTTACCTTAACCCCAGAGAAGGGAAACTTTTCACTTGCTATTTTCATTTCATGTTTTTTTTAATCTTACCTTTTGAAGGTAAATTGCTGTGCTTAATCATAAGTTTGTTACTACAGTGTTAATATTAAATTTCTTTTTTTTTCTTCTTCTTTTTTTTTTTCTTTTTTTTTTTTTCCAGAGCTGGGGACCGAACCCAGGGCCTTGCGCTCGCTAGGCAAGTGCTCTACCGCTGAGCCAAATCCCCAACCCCTAATATTAAATTTCTTTTTAAAACATTAACACACAGACTATTGCTCAAATCACAAATGAATACTTTGATGAAGTATTACATAGAGAACACATGTTACCCTTCAGATCAAGAAATCCTCGGGCTGGAGAAATGGCTCAGTGGTTAAGAGCACTGACTGCTCTTCCAGAGGTCCTGAGTTCAATTCCCAGCAACCACATGGTGGCTCACAACCATCTGTAATAAGATTTGATGCGCGCTTCTGGTGTGTCTGAAGACAGCTACAGTGTATTCATATATAATAAATAAATCCATTAAAAAAAAAAAAGGAATCCTACCAGTTAGTTGCTGGGGCTCTGAGACAGCCCAATGGGCAAAGCACTTGTAAGCCTGACAACCTGAGTTTAATTCCTGGGACATGAAAGACAGAGAGAAGTAATTCTACAAAAACATCTTCTGATCTCCATGTGGGCACAGGCCCAGGCCCCAGGACAAAGTTCCCCATCTCCTAGATCTCCTTCCCTTCCTTCCTGTCTTTCCCACCAAATAATGTCATCTTCACTTCTTTTTTTTTTTTTTTTTTTCTTTTTTCCAGAGCTGGGGACCGAACCCAGGGCAGGGCCTTGTGCTTGCTAGGTGAGCGCTCTACCACTGAGCTAAATCCCCACCCCTCATCTTCACTTCTTATATTTTACATTAATATTGAAAAAATTAGGTTTTGAAACTGGGCTTTATGTAGCTCAGGCTGACCTCAGACTACATACATAAGGGAGACAGCCTGACTTGGTCTCCTGATCCTCCTGCCTCCACCTCCCAAGTGCTAGGATTCCAGGTATGCACTACTAAGCCCGGTCCTACAGTTCAATTTAGTAATTGCAATGCTAAGGATTGAATTCAGGGCCTTGGGAATGTTAGGCAAGTGCCATGGAGCTAGTCTCCAGCCTCTGAACGTAATACAGAATCTTATATTATCTCTTTTGCCTTTTTTGAAACAGGTTTTTACTATGTGGCCCAGGCTGGCGTCAAACTCACAGAGATCTGCCAGTCTCTGTCTGCATAGTTCTGGGGTTGACTGGAGGTATGTGCCAACAATTTGCTTCTGATTTAAGATTATAAATGTCCCGCTTGTGATTAAATTTGATGATACATAGAGTGTCAGCAAGTTCACGATATAAACAATGTGAAGGGTGAGAATTATATTTAAGAGACAAATCCAGGCATGGTTGGAAAAGCTGAGGTGGGTTTTCAGAAATCTATTAAAAACTCACTCATCTGTTCTGTCCCTTTTCTTCTTAGGATAGGGTCTTCCTATGTAGCCCAAGGTAGCCTTGAGCTTGAGAGCCTCCTTAGTACTGCAAGTGTAGGCACGGACCACCACGGTTGGCTCCAGTCTCTGCCTTCTTTTGACTATGCAGGCAGAGAATGGTATAACTTCCCTCCTACTCTCTCAGCCACGATGGGGCCTGAATCTAGGGCTTCCCCTTTTTGAAGCACTCTCTAGTGGAGCTATATTTCCCTCTCCACATTCTCTGCCATTTTTTAAATCTATGTGTTTTTAGATCAATTGCCTCATCATCTAAATCTAAGCCTTGATCTCCATACTTCACAAGTAAAGCTGGCTGGGTTGGCTAAGGTTTTGTAACCTTATTCATGTCTGACTCCTCGGATTCCTTGGCTTCAATTTTGGCTGAGGGAGAAGGAGCAGGAGCTACAAAAGTAAGCGGAATAGCTAAGGAGGCTTTGATCTTATCAGCAAAAGGGGAGGTGTGTTCAGTTGCCAGGCATGGGGGTAAAAGTCAGCTACGCAGTCTGCAGATAACACCAGGAGCAAGAACAGTTTCCCCGGGTAGCAAGCACTTCAGGCTTGTAGGTCCAATGTACACCAGCTGGATGACCAGCCCAGAGGAGGGGGGTGCGCTGAGTTCAGCAGTAGGGCTTTGATGGCTCTCACTTTTTCTCATCTATATCTTGTTTTTATTGTTTGCACAGAATTCAGAATCCCAGTGATGTCTGAAGATTTTAGCTTAAAGTCTAAAAGGAACTCTTCTCAGGCCCCAGCCCAGGGCTTTGGGTTGGCATAGTGGCTGCACATGGGACAGAGACAGCAGGAGAGGCTGGAGCTCTTCTCGGGCCCCAGCCCAGGGCTTTGGGTTGGCATAGTGGCTGCACATGGGACAGAGACAGCAGGAGAGGTTGGCAGCATTCATTCTTACTTCAGCATGTGGCTGCCTGGCACTGCAGGGAGACCAGGAGAGTGGAATGCCCTGAATTACAGTGGTTGGGAGCCATGTGGGAGCTAGGAATTGAATCCTGGTCTTCCGAAGAGCAGTCAGTACTCTGAAGTATTGATCGGGTTTTCCAGCTTTGCCATGGGCATTCTCGATTTTTTGTTAGATCCAGAGGAGGGGGCTGGGGATGGGAATATGTATATGTGTGCCTTCCTGCAGAAGCTGGAATTTCAAGTTAGGAAATAGGTTTCCAGAGTTAATCCTACATTGTGGGGTACTAGTTTGGAGTGAGTATGGGAGTGTTAGTCAGCAGACGCAAAAGCTCAGCCCGGAACTGTCATTCAAGGGACATTATCTCCTTCAAAGAAGGTACTTGGGAAATTGTGAGAAAGACCTCTCGCACTTAAGCCTCAGTCACTTAAAATTGAGGGACTGAGGGGGATGTTTCAGGAGTACAGCTGGGTGGGATATCCAGAGTCAGGGTAACCAGAAGATGTTGAAAAAGGGCAAACAATTTAAAAGCGAAAACAACACAAAACCTGTCTTCTGTAAAAAGCCAACCCAGGGGTCTGGAGCTATGTTTCAGTGATTAAGAGTATTTGCTGTTCTTGCAGAGGACTGGGATCCATATGGGGACTCCTTGGGTTTCTTCTGCCCTCAGTGAGCATCAGGAATGCACCTGGGTCACAGACATACATACATGAAAAATGCTCAAACACATTAAAAAAAAAACAACCAAAAAACAACAACAAAAAAACGCACCCAACACCAGGCCTTCACACTGCCTCCGTCAGACAGAGGTAGGGGTAGGAAAAGGATTTAGAATCCACCTCCTCCCGTCAGTTGCCATGGAGACCAACCTCAGTCTTTTCATTCCTTCTGGCACCCGGGAATGAAGGGTCTTAGCACAAAGGAAGAGACGGTGCCTGTACTGTGCGGATAGTTGTGCGCCCCTACGGCAGCTATAGAACCAGACCTATGGACAAAGGCTAAGTGAGGCTAGTCGCAGCTCAAGAGTCCTTCCTTCTGCTAACACTGACTTCTAGTGGCTTCGGGAGCTCTATTGGGCCAGAGGAAGGAGCAGCAAGGAGATACTAGACTCTAGACTCCCTAGAGTTCTAGGGAGAAGGGAAGCAGCCTGACCACCGCTCTCGTGGATGAGCAAGAGAGGGTGCCCCTCAGCCAAATCTTTAGGTACTTCCACCATCTCATCTTGCAAGCGCCGACCCCGCCTACTCCTCTCACCGGTCCTGAGTGCCTGTCATTGGATGGCGGCGCGGTCTCTTCGGCTCGAGTCTGGGAGCCTATTGGACAAAAGCTCAGGCGCCCGCCCCTAGCCATCTCGGATTGGCTGGTTGCACGTTGGCGCAACGGAAAAGGCGGCAGCCGGCGTGCGCCTGCGCTCTAGCGGGCTGCGCGGAGGCGGCGAGGCGGCGCTGGGGGCCTGGCTCGGGCGGCAGCGGCGGCTGTTGCGGATGGGAGCGGGCCGGTTTGGCGCGCCTATGGAGCGCCAGGGCAGGGCTGCCGCCACCTCAGCCGCGGCCGGCGAGTCTGCGGACTCCGAAGTGCGGAGGCGGGAGCCGCTCAGGCGCCGGGCGAGTAGCGCGGCTCCGTCAGAGTCAGGGCCGGCAGAGAGCTTGAGACGGGAGCGGCCCGGCTCCCTCGGCGGCTCTGTCTCGGCCGCCCGCCCGCGCGGCGAGGGCCTCCGGAAGAGGCGGCCGCGTAAGTGCCCCGGCACGGTCGTCGTTGTTCGCGCGCTAGCGGTGCCCGCGCCTGGGTTCCCCGCCACTTCCTCCCTGCCCCCTGGAGCGTTCTGAGACTCGCTCTTTTTTTCTTGAGAATGTTCCTCCTCTCCCAAGGCCCTTTGAATCCCCCATCGCGCTCCCAAATTAAGCCTTTTATATGGCGATTTGGAGCTTACCAGTAAATGCCCCCACTCAAGCGCAGCAGGCCCAGAATTCGACTCTGGGCTCGGTACACCTCTAAGCTTTGCTCGCTTTTCTTCCCTAGAGAATTCAGGTCATCGCGGGCCCAGAGATTTTTCCGTTTCCCTTCCGTTAGTTTACGGGAATTCCGGTTTCAGCCGAAGCATTCTGTGCAGTAAGGCCTTTTCTTTCTTTCTTTTTTTTTCTTTTCTTTTTTTCGGAGCTGGGGACCGAACCCAGGGCCTTGCGCTTGCCAGGCAAGCGCTCTACCACTGAGCTAAATCCCCAACCCCAGGCCTTTTCTTTGGAGGGGAGTCGACCTGTTCCTCAGTTACTCTCAAGCCTAGGGAGTTACTCTTTTTGGAAAATCGGTTTCTCATTTTATTACCAATTTGTGTTTCTTGCCTTGTGTATTTCTCCCCTTTAAGGCCTTTAGGGTTGTTGTCTAGCAGCCATTACTACTATTGAAAGTGTCAATTGTCCTGATACCATAATAGGAACTTTACAACGTAACTGTTGTTTTACATGTGGTTAAGACTTGGTTATTAGATTGCTGTATGAGGAAGGTGAATGTTGAATGCAGGCGATGAGAGTTAAGGAAAGTGCCTGATGTGTGAGGTCCGTTGGATGGTCTGTGCTCAGCCCTACCCCCAGTGCTTTTAGCGGTGATTTGAGTAATTGGATGTAGCTCTATTTTACCACGGAAAGTTTGGGGGTATATGTATATATAACGTTTTATATCATTATATGTGTATATATTCTTTTCTCAACTTGCAAGAGATTTGATAATACCAGCCACTTGGGAGGTGGAGGCAGAAGGATCTGAAGTTTAAGACCCTGTCCTAAAGGAAGAAGGAAAACAGATTTTCAAGGTTTCTTGTAGAGTTGTTTACTTGATTAAAAATTTTCTTACCACATTTACTTATTTATCATGTGAATATGTGTGTGTGTGTCTGTCTGTGTGTCTGTGTATAGATGTAGGTCAGGGGACAACTTTCCCCAGTCCTGGAGATGGAGCTCAGGTGGTCAAGCTTGAGGGCAGTGCAGTCTTACTGACGCTGATAGGCCTTTTTGTTTTTATTTAAGACCTGAATTGCTGTCTAGCCCAGATTAGCCTGATCAGGGCAGTCCTCCTTCAGCCACCTTAGTGCTGGGATTATACTGTGCCACTACCAAGTTCCTCTTATGCTATCACCTTTCTTTCAGTCGAGGGTTAGAACATAGGGCTATATACATGCGGTAAATGTTCTGTCTCTGAGCTGTCTATAACATCTCCAGTCCAAGCACCTGAGCTTTGTTTTTGTTTTGAGACAATCTCATAGTCCAGGATGGCCTTGAACTCATCCTTTTGTGTACCTCCCAAATGCTGAGGTCTTAGGCCTGTGCACCAAGCACCTGATTTTTTTTTTTTTTTTATTAACTGGAGTACTTCTTATTTACATTTCGAGTGTTATTCCCTTTCCCGGTTTCCGGGCAAACATCCCCCTAATCCCTCCCCCTCCCCTTCTTTATGGGTGTTCCCCTCCCCATCCTCCCCCCCCCCATTGCCGCCCTCCCCCCAACAATCTAGTTCACTGGGGGTTCAGTCTTAGCAGGACCCAGGGCTTCCCCTTCCACTGCAAGCACCTGATTTTTAAGCAACACAAAAACCTTAGTTCCTTTGTGGGTTTGTAGTGCCAGTTTTAGAAGTTTAATATGACAATTGGCCATATGTAGATGATTATGCCACCCAATTTTGCAGTGTTTTGGATTATTTGTGTGTGAGTCCAGCACAATTCAGTCTGATGAACTCCAGTGGTAGGTTTGTGGTGATAGTCTGTTTCACTGACCAGAAAAATGGTATCCAGTGACACGGAGCTACTCTGGTGGAATATAAATGC
Organism: Rattus norvegicus; assembly: GCF_021556685.1. NCBI lineage: Eukaryota > Metazoa > Chordata > Mammalia > Rodentia > Muridae > Rattus > Rattus norvegicus. The sequence continues at coordinate 118,220,957 of NC_141536.1, forward strand.
AGTTGAGGAGTTTTAGCCTTTGTGCTTTTCCTCCTATCTGCTGTTTTACTGAATTGTTCTTACTTTTTTTTCTCCATTGCTTTAAACCAAACAAACATGATTTTTGTGTGTGTGTGTGTGTGTGTTTTCAAGGCTGTCTTGGGAAAAGTTGTGACTACCAAGTACAGAATGTAAAAGTGAGGTACAGAGGAGATGGCTTGGTCAGTAAATTGCTTGCATCAGAACACAGGTAAAACTGAGAATACAATGGCTTGTGCCTGTGATGGCCATGAGAGCAGACAGATCCTAGAAATTCACTAGTTCCAGGCCAGTGAGGCACACTAGCTCAAAAAGTAGAGGGCACCCGAGGAGCTACACCCATGTACACAAATGAGCTTTAGTTTGCACTTGCACATTTTTATATGCATGGAGAATTAGAACACAGATTGCTGGGCCCAATTCGGTAGTTGGAATAAGAATTGGAGAGGTGAGGTGGTAGCCCATTTTAATCCCAGCAAGCCAAAGGCAGAGGCAGGCAGATTGCTGAGTTCATGGCCAGCCTGGTCTACAGAGTGAGGTCCAGGAGAGCCAGGGCTACACAGAGAAACCCTGTCTCGAAACCCCCAATCCCCCCCCCGGGGGGGTGGTAGGAGGAGAAGTAGAAAGAGAAAAGGAGGAAGAAGAGGAGAAGGAATATGGATCTAGAGGTGTTGAAGACACTGCCTTGGCCAGGGCTACATAGAAAAACAGTTTCAAAAAACAAAAATCAAAACAAAAGCAAATATAAATAGAATATAAATGCAAATAAGTCATTCAAACCCAAGAGATTAAAAAAAATTCTGAAAACATTTGGGAGTGTTGTATTACTGTGGTCTAAGAACTTTTTTGAAAGTACTAAGTAGACAAAGCTTGAGTTTGTGTATTTATTTTTTGAGATCGTGTTTTATGTTTCCCAAGGTGATCCTCAGATTTTATGGTTAAGGATGTTTTGAACTTCTGATCCTCTTCACCTCTTGAAGGCTGGGATTATAGGTTCTTTTTGTCACTATGTCTGCTTTGTCTGGTGCTGGGGGTTAAACCTAGGGCTTTCTGCATGTTAGGCAACCATTCTTATATTTTTGGTTGTGAGCCTAGCCTTTAACGGCTGAGCCATCTCTCCAGCCCTAGGCAACCATTCTATACACTGAACTACATCTCTTTCCCTCCCTTCCTCCCTCCCTTATTTAAACAAACCACAGACATTTAGTTACTTATTAGTATACTTATTTTGTTGTATATGTATTTGTGTGTATGTGAGGGGGAAGTTCAGAGGACAACTGTGGGAATCTTCTACTTGGTGAGTTGTGGGAATTGAACTTAGGTGGTCATGTTTGGAAGCAGGCCTTTGTACCCACTGACTTATCCTGCTAACCCTAACCTCTGATTTCTTTATTTTTTTCTAATATGGTGTCTGATATTGGCCATATTCTATTTCTTTGCTTGCTCTGATTATATGACAGATTATGAAAGACTGTATTTCAGATAATGGAAGTGCTGAAGAAACAATTTTGTTGTTGTTATTGGGGAATTGGTCTCAAACATAGCTTAGGTTGGTCTTGGACTTGAGATTATCCCACTTCAGTTTTATCTTTTTTTTTTTTTTTTTCGGAGCTGGGGACCGAACCCAGGGCCTTGCGCTTGCTAGGCAAGCGCTCTACCACTGAGCTAAATCCCCAACCCCCCACTTCAGTTTTATGAGTGCTAAGATTACAAACAAAGCTACCACTCCAGGATTCAAACAAGATACTGGTTTTTTGTTTTTTTTTGTTTTTTTGTTTTTTTTTACTACATCCATTTGATCTTCTGTAATACCCTGCTGTAATACCCCAGGATGCCCTGCTGGATGGAGAATGCAGTTTGTTGGCTGTTGAACCCTTCCTTCCAAGAGTGTACTTCTTGGAAGTAGTCATACTTCTGAGAGAACCCACTGATAACTAAATAATCTTTGTCTCTATTGGAAAGCCATCTAAGGTTAGAAACACTTGTTTTATTGTCTTTATACTACTTTTCTTTCTTAAAATATTTATTTATTTATTTATTTATTTTCTTTTTTCTTTTTTTCGGAGCTGGGGACCGAACCCAGGACCTTGCGCATGCTAGGCAAGCGCTCTACCACTGAGCTAAATCCCCAACCCTATTTATTTATTTATTTATTTGAGGCAGGGTCTCTATACATAGCTCTGGCTGAACTGGAAAACTTGTAGATCAGCTTACTTTGAAGTAACTGAGATCTGCCTCTTGATCAGAGGCATGTTGCCACCATGCTCAGCCTGTACTGCTTTACAAAGGCAGTTGAAACTAGTAGGAGCTAATTTGTTTTGTAAATTGTGGCCCTGGTTTATAGCAATGTTCTGCCACACATGTTAAATTGAGCAGTGTGGTTTCCAGACTGGTTTCATCCTAGACTTCTGTATTAGAAGAGAGATGAGGGGTATGGATAAGAAATGTAAAGTATTTTAAAATGATATTAATTTGGGCTGGAGAATTTGTTGAACAGTTAGGGAGTTTGTCGCTTTTGTTAGAGAGTCTGAGTTGATTCCCAGCACCTACATGGTGGCTCACAACTGTAACTCTAGTCTCAGAGGACCTGTCTTTCAACTTCTTGGGGCACCAAGTACTCATAAAAATTAGGTGCACATACATAAAAATTCAAGCAAAACAGTTGCATACTATAATAAAATCTAAAAAAAACTATACTAAATTTTGAAAAAAAAGCATTAATGTTGTATGTTTTTGGGCACACACGTGTTGTGGTGCAGTGTGGAAGTCGGAGGACACATTTTAGGAATTAGTTCTCTCCTTCCACTTTTTGAGTTTGCATGGTGTTGTATAGCACTGACTTCTGAACCAGAGCCATCACTCATTCCACTTGCAAAAGATTATCACAACTGGGCTTGTTGACTGCTAAAGTTCCCTCACAGAGAGAGGGTAGGGAGGGTCAGTTGAACTCAGGAATTGAACTCACTTAGCAACAAGTGTTGTTTTTTTTTTTTTGTTTTTTTTTTTTTGTTTTTGTTTTTGTTTTTGGAGCTGGGGACGGAACTCAGGGCCTTGCGCTTGCTAGGCGAGTGCTCTACCACTGAGCTAAATCCCCAACCCCCGCAACAAGTGTTTTTACCTGCCATCTTGCTGGCCTAGAAGTTCTTTAAAGCTTTTCAGTCAGGTGGTTGTTATATATCACAGAATGGAAAAATACCAAATAAAGATAATGTTAAATTTTTGGGAATTGCCAAGGAGATGGTTTAGTGGGTAAAAGCACTTAACATGTATTGTGAGAAATTTTGCCGGTGGGGAAAGCAGCCTCCTCTTCTCCCAAGGTTCTAGTGACAAACTACAAAGTTCACAGAAGTTCACACTGAAGGACCAGTGAGTTGATTAGGGTTACTTAACAGCCTAAAGCAGCCACATTGCAAAGTCTGGGTTTAGCATGGATGATGGTTTCCTTAAGGCCCCTTGCCTAGAAGCAATCATCAGTTACAGCAACATTGCATACAGATGACTGGGAAGAGTGGCTGGGTACTCAGGTGAGGGTCCATTGACCCTCCCTACACTCTCTGTGAGAGAACTTTAGCAGTCAGCAAACCCAGTTGTGATAATCTTTTGCAAGTGGAATGAGTGATGACTCTGGTTCAGAGGACAGTGTTATACAACACCATGCAAACCTGACCACCTCAATTTGATCCCTAGAATGTGTCTCTGCTCCAAGCCTTTTTACACTGAGGTGGGAATGGCAGAGACATGAGAATCAGCCAGAAGCAGAAACAGAGTCCCTGTCTCACAGTGGAAGGAGAGAACCAATTCCTGGAAATTCTGTGATTGGGGAGGATGGTGTCACATGTGCTGTGGCACAAGAGAATAAATAACATTGAAAAAAGAAAACAATGAAGACTGGAGCTGTAGTATGCAGGAATCCCTGAGTTTGAACTCCAGCATTGTATAAATCAGATATAGTGTCACCTGCTTATAATCCCACCACCAAGGAGGATGAAGCAGGAGGATAAGAAGTTGGAGTCATTTTTGACTACACAGCGAACTCAAGACTAGTCTGGGCTATGAGAATATGAGATTCTGTCTTTTAAAAAAAGGGAAATATGGGGTTGGGGATTTGGCTCAGTGGTAGAGCGCTTGCCTAGCAAGCGCAAGGCCCTGGGTTCGGTCCCCAGCTCCGAAAAAAAAAAAAGAAAAAGAAAAAGAAAAAAAAAGGGAAATATGGGGTGAAGGTGTAACTCAGTTGGCAGAGTTCTTGCCTGGCAAATAGTTGGCAGGTTTAGCATTGCTTTATATAGGTAAAAGGTGATGGCAGCAAGATGCTAATGATGGTGCTCTAGCTATGGAGATTGTTAAACACTGTGCTCTCCCCCACCCAGGTATTTTATCTGGGTCTCATCCAGTGAGGTAGGGGTGTGTGTGTGTGTGTGTGTGTGTGTGTGTGTGTGTGTACATTGCATGCAAATGAGAATTCCGGTGTGTGTGCACATCCAAGTGTACACACGGTCTCGAGCAGGGTATAAGGTATCTTCCTCTGCTGTGCTATTGCTTGAGTCTAACTAATGGAAAGCTTATATCAGCAAGAGATACCCTGGCAGCAAGGATGACTAGCTAATGAATTCTTGGAATCCACTGGTCTCCATTCTCTAATGTTGAGGTTACATGCATGCATGGCTGTGCTGTTTTGTTTTGTTGTTTTTTTTTATGGGTTCTAGGGACTCATGCTTGCAGAGCATAATAGTTATTACTCATTAATTCACTGAGCCATCTCCCTCTCCTTTCAGTTTCCAGATGGAAAAATAGGTTTAGTTAAACTTCTAAAACTTTTATTGAGATATAGTGACACAGTAGAGCAGGTTTTGCAATGTCTATACAGTGGAGGATACAGGTACGTAGGAAGCATGGGAGCACAGGAATCAGACCCCCGTGGCACTGTGGAGGACAAGCTCTTCCTTTGACGAGGACTCCTTGTGTGGTGTAGCACATAAAGGAGTTCTTTGGAATCTAATGATTATAGACTCCTCGCCCATCACGGGACACCCTTCAATTTCATTAGTTTAGAAAAAGAAGCTTTTGTAGCTTGGCAGTACTAATTTCAAAAAGGATTCTTAGGAGAACATTGGTGTTGGCAGAGTGGAGCTGGTGTTTCATAAGTGGCCCTATTTGTTTGGAAACCCAAAGGGCCTGCCCCCCACTGCCCTTCAGTGATTTTTAGTGCTTCTGATCTTCATGACTTTTTCTACTTCATTTTGAACTAATTAAAAAATCTTTTCTGTGTGTATGATTTGTGTATGTGTGAGGCATGGGGATGGAGGTCAGGACAGTCTTGAGTGTGGGTCCTTGTCTTCCATTTTGGTTGAGATAGGATTCCTTTGTTTGCTAGCTGACCCATACATTTCTGGGGATTCATTCTCTTGTCTTGGTTTCCCATTTATCTTTAGGATGCTGGGGTTGCAGATGGGAGCTGAGGTGCTCAGCTCCTTATATTTGTGCTGGGCATTAAGGTTTACGTCTTCATGTTTATACAGGAGTCAGCTTCTGTCCTTTGAGCTTTTTTATGAGTTTTTTTCCCTGTAGCTAATCTTAGTGTACCTTTTAAACTTTTGTTATAAAGATACTTAATTTTAAGTACTTAAAATCTCTTCCATATGAACTTTTTCATCTTTGACTTTGCAAATTAATTAATTTGTAGAGAAAAGTTAGGTATCTCAGTTGTAAGGTGCTTGTGATGCACAGGTGAGGACCTCATTTGTATCCCCAGTGCCCACTTACAAGCACAATGCAGGCCCGTGCCTTTCAGTATACCCGAAGTTGTAGGTTTAATGAGAAACTCAGACAATACGGTAGAGAAGTGACTGAGGCATACGCTCCGTATTGGTTCCTTCACAACCACACCTAAAGCTGCTAGAATATCCCACCTCAACCCTGATGCTGAAAATTGAACTTAGAGCCATGCATGCTAGGCAAGCACACTACTGTAGTCCCAGTCCAGGAATCATTACTTTTTGTTTTTTTGTTTTGTTTGTTTGTTTTAAGTCAATAGAAATAAAAGTTTGTTAAAAAGAGTCTCAAGAATGGGAGTGGGCTAACAGCCATGCAAAATATCTTTTGCTCCATGTATGTATGTGTGTAGGTGTAGGTATGCTTGCCTCTGTATGTGTGGAAGCCAGAAGACACTGGATGTCTTGTTCCACACTTCCTGCTTTTTCTTTTGAAACAGGATTTCTTTCTAAACCTGGACCTAGGTTGGAGGCCAGCTATCCTCAGCCATCCTCCTGTTTCCACCTTCCACAGTTGGTTGTGGGTGAACAACCAACTTTTTACCTGACTGCCAGGATACTAATTCAAGTTCTCCTCTTGTACAGCAGGTGCTGTATGGCCAGAGTCATTTTTCTAGCTCTTAAGTTTTTTTTTCCTGACAGTTTTGCTTTGTAGCCCTCGCTTGCCTAGATATCATGTCAATACTCTGGCACTTCCTGAGTGCTGAGATTGCAAATACGTTTGTGTTACCATGCCTGGCTTGCTTTTACCTGTGTTAGGTCTAGCATTATTTTCTATCATTTGAAGTTGTACATGACATTATATACATATGTTTTATTTGCTAACATAGGCTCACACTATGTACCTCAGGCTTTCCTTGAACTTGCAGTCATCCTCCTGCCTCAGCCTCTGGAGCACTAAAATTACATGCCTGGGCCACCATACTCAATTTAAAATTTGTTTTTAGCTATATGTAAAAAATATTCCTGTTTGTAAGAAACTGTGTGGTGATTTGACTCATATATCTATTGTATGTTTAAATCATTAATGTAAGCATATCTACTCAAGTGTAAATTTTTCTGTGGTGAAAGGTTGCAAAATCTTTTAGGGCTGGGGATGTATTTAAGTGTTGAGGTGTACATATTGCATACAGTATGTGAGTCCCTGGGTTGGCTCCACAGGGCTACCTCTACCCTCAAACAGTTGTTTCCTGTATCTAGTTATTTGAGAAATCTTATGTTCCTTTTTTCTTCTGGGGGGTGGAGGATGCATGCATCTGTCTGTCTGTCTGTCTGTCTATCTATCTATCGATCTATCTACTTCTACCTACCTACCTACCAACATGGAGGTCTCATTATGAAGTCCTAACTAGCCTGGAGCGCCATATGTAACCATGCTGGTCTAGAATTTGCAGTGATCTGCCTTTGCCTCCTAAGTGCTAGGATTGCAGCCATGCACTACCCCTGCATGTTTTGTTTTGTTTGTTTTGTTTTGTTTTGTTTTAAAGTGGCCCTTTTCTGTTCTTGTCTTCAGCTGCTCAGTGCTCTTGCCTTCTTTTCTTCCCCTACAAGACAGACGTGCTGCATTTACTTTCTACTCCTTTCCTCCTTGATGTCCTTTGTTGAAATTGTGTAAGTATTTTAGGTCTTAAAGTCAGCATGCGTTTATTCTTCTGCTTATAGCTTATGGATACAATTTTTCTTAGACCCTTTGGAAATGTAAAATTATGCTACTGTGCATGTACATGATTAAGCATCTCTCTTTGATAGTCCTTGGGTGTGAAGTCTCTTGGATTCCTTCTTCCTTTTTTTTTTTTTTTTTCTTTTTTTTTTCGGAGCTGGGGACCTAACCCAGGGTCTTGCGCTTGCTAGGCAAGCGCTCTACCACTGAGCTAAATCCCCAACCCCCCTTCTTCCTTTTTTTTTTTTTTAATATTTATTATATATAAGTACACTGTAGCTGTCTTCAGACACACCAGAAGAGGGCATCAGATCTCATTATAGATGGTTGTCAGCTACCATGTGGTTGCTGGGAATTGAACTCAGGACCTCTGGAAGAGTAGTCAGCGCTCTTAACCGCTGAGCCATCTCTCCAGCCCTGAATTTCTTCTTGAAAGCTGGTTGACTAGATGTTTTTCTACACTTTTCCCCTTATTTCTTTGAAGCTGATGTGTCTTTGTCTCCTAACACATTTGTTGCTAATGAAGAACACTGTTTACCTTTGCGGGATTTGTTTATTCTTAACTCAGGTTCTTCTTAGGGTTTTTCTGAAATTGTAGTATGGTTTCTTTTCTATTTATTTTTTTTGAGACAAGGTCTTACTGTATCTGTCTGTGCTGGGACTAAGTCTTCCTAAGTGTTTCCACTCTGTCCCAGGAAGTTCTAGAGCTTGTGGAAGATAAGGCATTGGCTTTTGGTTCAATCTCTATTTCCACCCTTTTTTTTTTTTTCATACTTGAGAGACATTCTGGGAGGGATTTCTCAGTTTTGATTTTTATTTTGTGTGTCTGCACTCCCAGTTTACAGTTAAATGTATGTTGGGCTTAGAGTATATAGCTCTAAGACACATCCCCTTCACCCCTTAAAGTTTAGATTTGGATCACACTGACGTATCCTTGTGAAGTCCTTTGTGTCTATCAGTGTGATCATACAGTTGCTTTCTCTCCTAGTTGTAGACATGATTAGTTTGTGTTTCCTAGAGTATGAAGCCTTTCTGCAGGGCTTCTTTAACTCAGCTTGTTTTTGAGTTTCATAGATAATTTGCCCCCCCCCCCTTTGACAAGGACAAGTGTTGAAAGCGTCTTCCATTTGACACATAATAGCAATAAACTTACTCATCAGTTTTGTTTTGTTTCCCTCAAGACAGGACTTTTCTGTGTAGCCCTGGCTGTTGTAGAACTCAATCTGAAGACCAGATGAGACTGGCCTCAAATTCAGAACCTTACCTGCCTCTGCCCTCTGCCCTCTGCCCTCTGCCCTCTGCCCTCTGCCCTCTGCCCTCTGCCCTCCACCTCGAGTGATAGGATTAAAAAAGCATGAGCCACCACTGCCAGGTCATTTTTGTTTTTGTTTTAAATTTATTTTCTTTTAAAATCATGTGTATGTGTATTTGTGTGTCAGTATGTGCATTGTGAGTGTAGGTGCCAGGGGAGACCAGAAGAGTGTTGGATCACTGGAGCTGTTGTAGTTACAGGCAGTTGTGAGCCACAACTACAGTTATGAGAACTGAACTCCGGTTCTTCACAAGAATAGCATCTATTCTTTTCTACTGAACCATCTCTCCAACCCGTTATCAGTTTTACATAAACTTACAAGTCTCTGGTTCTGTATACTTTTTTTATTGTACATTAATTCTTACAGTTTTTAGTTTTTGTTTTTCATGAATGAGATCACATTGTATCTGAAGATGTTCATTAGTCCTGGAAACCTTTCTTCAGATACTTTCTCATTTTTGTGGCATTTGTTTTCCTTTTTGTGATTCATCCTTGGGTGAGAATTGCTGTTCATCTGCCAGTGGGTGTAGATTCTGTTCTAAGCCACGGGATAGAGTGTAGTGGGGAGATGGGGGTATATGTGGCACGGTGTGGAGGCTCTTTCCTCTGGGTGGCAGCAGCCAAGTGTGTGACACCTTTGACTCTCTCTGATCCATGTACTCAGGGAAGAGTCTTTGCCTCTGTGAGGGTGAGAAGCACTCTTGGTAGAGAGAAATCTATGGCCTGTTGAGTTCCTCTAAATCCATTTCCTGACTCTATCCTCTTGGCTGATTGCTCTGTGCAGCTATTCCATTGTTAATGGGTAGAGCGACCCTGTGTGCTTTCCACCTTCACAGCTGCTGTTTTATTAGCATTCCTTTTGATGGTTCTGGACAGCCATCGACTAGGGGTAGGAGTGTGTGTGTGTGTGTGTGTGTGTGTGTGTGTTTGTTTGTTTGTTTTCCAGAATTTTTAAAGGAAAGAATATCAGTAAACAAACTTTTATTAGTCATTTCTTGATTTAGGGTTGGGAAGGCACATATATTTCCACATTTATCTGTTCTGAAGCTATTATTTTTTATTTTAACTAATGTTATGTGTATGGTTTGTATGTTGTGCTTCATGTGTGTGCCTGGAGCCCTTGGAGGCCAGAAGAGGGCATCAGATCCCCGGAACTGTAGTTACTGTGGTCTCGATCTGCCAAGTAGGTGCTCTCCGTAGCCCTCTATTTGTCTAATTTTGAAAATCTTTTTGGGCAACAAGTAGCTTGGACTTAAAGTCCATTGAAGCCTTTTATTTTTAAGCTTCCAGTGTTTTCCTTTGTCTTCCCAGAACTTAGGGCCTGGTGTATCGTGGACAAGTACTCTACCACTAAGGTGTACACAACGCTTAGAGTAAGTTCTGCGAGGAACTGACCCTGGAGTCTTAGGTAGGGTTCCTTGCTCTTTAGAGTGAGTCCTATAGCTCATTGCTTCCTCGGAGCTGGAGGCAGGGTGAAGAGTTTTTCATTTATAGTTTTTGTTTTTTAGTGTTGAAACTTAATTTGTTAGCTTTTAAGTATTCATAGTATCGTTTGGGCATGTCTGTACAGAAGAGTTAGTTTGGCTAATACTTTGTTATTTTGATTTACATTTCTCTTCCTCAAAACATTTTTAGTTTAGAATTTATTCCTTAGAAACCACAGCGTATGGAATAAGTTGCTAGTCAACTAAATGTAGACTCTATTTTTAGAAAAAGGTATTTTGACAGTTTTTTTTTTTTCCCATTTAGTTTTTCCGTGGTTTGGCTTGGATATTGGAGGAACCCTGGTCAAGCTGGTTTATTTTGAACCTAAAGACATCACTGCTGAAGAAGAAAAGGAGGAAGTGGAGAGTCTGAAAAGCATTCGGAAGTACCTGACCTCCAATGTGGCTTATGGGTCGACAGGAATTCGGGACGTGCACCTTGAGCTGAAGGACCTGACTCTGTGTGGACGCAAAGGCAATCTGCACTTTATACGCTTTCCCACTCATGACATGCCTGCTTTTATTCAAATGGGCAGAGATAAAAACTTCTCAAGTCTCCACACTGTCTTTTGTGCCACTGGAGGTGGATCATACAAATTTGAGCAGGATTTTCTCACAGTATGCATTTTTTAGCTTATATACAATTTATGGAAATTTGATTGTGTAAAATGATGCCAATTACAAGAATCATTTCCATTTCTAATACAGCTTGAGTACTTTTAGGGAAATGAATATATATTTAAATTAGTGGTAGTCAGGAGTTGATCCTGTAGTGATTGTTGGGCAGTGTAGTTCTTACCTGCTTGAAATATATTGGTGTATCTCAACATTTTACCATTTCTTTAGTATGAAAACTTTGAATATGGGATAAGCACAAAGATGGGATAAGAGCCTACAAGGAGTAACATCATCCAGTCTCATTAAGGAATTAAAAACAAAATTTTGTAATTTAGTCCTGGCCTAGGGAGATGGTTCAGTTGGTAAAGTGTTTAGAGGACTCGAGTTCATTCCTTAGAACCTACATAAATGTCTGGGTATGGGCCAGAGAGGTAGTTTAAGGACCTGAGTTCAGTTCCCAGTACTTATGTCAAAACATAAACTGTCTGTGCTTGAGTGGTAGGATATATGACGCCTACTTGGTCATCTTAGACAGTGCACACACACAGGGACAAATAGAACATGTTAGCTGTGGTGGTACACATCTTTCATGTCAGCAGGACCCAGGAGTTAGAGGTTGGCATAGCTCATTGAGTTTGGGGCCAGCCTGGTCTACATAGGAAGCTACAGATCTGTCAGGGGTATATAGACCATCTCAAACAACTGGTTGGTGGTGTTCCGAGCACTAGGGAGGCAGGACAAGTGGATTCTAGGGGCTCAGTGGGTAGTTTCTCCGGCTTACATAGGGAATTCCAGGCTAGTGAAGAAATGGGAGAAAGTTAGATGACACCCAGGTTGTCCTCTGATTTCCACATGTGCACACATACTATCTGACCACAAAACTGTTTTCAATCTTGTGTACCACCTAGTTTCTCTTCTGCCACCTCAGTTGTTTTCCAACATGTCTGGTTAAAAGTTTGTTTGGTTTTTGAGGAGTAGTGGGACAGGAGTGATGGCTAAGTGGTTAAGAGCTCTGGCTGGTCCCTAGAGTACCCAGGTTTGATTCCTAGAATGGCTCTCAACCATGTTTAAGTACAGTTCCAGGGGATCCAGGTAAATACATACATGCAGGCAAAAACCCATACACGTAAAATTAAAAATAGAATAAAAATTTGAGAGTGGTTCTTTTCAGGCATTAAAGCTGATAGCAGATCTCTCTTACTCAAACTAGGCAAATACAGTCCCAGCTTGTGCTGTGCCTGCCAACCAAATTTCTCAAGCACATCTAAACTCCTAGTGCCAATACACTACTGTGCATTAGGTTTTGCTTTTCTCCTGTGAGCTGCCAAGTCTTAAGACTAGGTCTTTTGAGGGTTGATGTGGCGAAGGAAGTTGCAAGAACTAACAGCTACTTCCTCACTTCTCCCTTTGACTCTGTCAGCACAAAGCATAACTTTTGCTTCATGAGCAGCCAGGCTTGGCAACACAAATTTGGGCTGCTTTGAGTGACATTAATGACATCCTTTTGTGGAAGAGGTTAAAGAACAAAAGGAAGCCATAAGGCAGTGCCTTTGCGAATGCATTGGTGGAGATGTTAGGTCAGCAGGTTCTGTAAGTTTCAGATGTTTTCTAATGACTTCTTAAGTTAGTGGTCTGTTAACACATTCAAGAGCTTTTAGCTGATAGTCTAAGAGGATGTTAAATTACGCATAAAAGTTGGCAGTGGCTATTGAGAGGACTAAAGAACAGTTAAGAACAGCTAACCAGTTAGTATGCAGAATCTCCAGCACTGTCTTTATGTCTCATTCCTTTCCCTATGTGTAACTTCATAGGCTTTGTTCTTTTCCGATGTGCCCCCCCACCTCCTCACTACCCTCCAACCCCACCCTGGAAATGGCTGTTGTAATCCTGGCATAGAGGAGACATGAATTAGCCAATAAGGTTTTATACTCTTCCCTTGGGTTTTTCTTGTTCACTGGTTTTTAGTAGTTTCTTTTCCAATCTTTTGGGTGAGGCATGGAATAGTAAGTTCTCCTTTGTGAGCGTCTTCCAGTGGGTCATACTTGAGAAGTAGGTGGAGAAAACTTCTGTTTTCAAGGCACTGTAAAGGCCCCATTGCAACATATTAGAAAATTATTCAGATTATTAACAAGCCTCAATTGTGTGAGAACCTAAGGAAAGAGTGCAAACTGGACTTTGTATATTAAGAATAGGTTCTGAGGCAATTGGGTTTCTTCTGTTCATGTTCTATGAAAACTACATGGAAGGAAGGAACGGTGCTGGGAACCGACCCAGTGGGTAAAGTACCTGCCACTGGACCATGAAGACCTGAGTTTGAATCCTCAGCACTCACATTAGAAAGCGGAGTGTGGGGGCTGGGGATTTAGCTCAGTGGCAGAGCACTTGCCTAGGAAGCGCAAGGCCCTGGGTTCGGTCTCCAACTCCGAAAAAAAAGAACCAAAAAAAAAAAAAAAAAAAAAAAAGAAAAAAGAAAAAAAGAAAGCTGAGTGTGTGCCTGTGCAGCCAGTCTAGGCATCCAGCAAGTGCTAGTAGTTTTAGTAAGAGACCTTGACTAAAAGGATGAGGGGAGAGCTATGAGAAAGCCTGGATGCTGGCTTTCAAGCTCCACATGTGCACATGCTACACGCACAACACAGACAGACAAAGCATGGGAAATGAAATTGTGTATTAGTACTGAAAAATAGTTAATCTGTAATTTTTTTTTTTTTTAAATTGGGCTGTTTTTATACTGAGTCAGATTTTCTTTTTTTTTTTTTTTGAGACAAGAGTTTCATTACGTAGCTCTAGGAGGCCTGGAACTTGCTCTCAAGATCACACAGAGATCCACCTGCCTCTGTCTCCTGAGTATTGGAGTTAAAGGTGTGTGCCACCATGACTGCCTCAGGTTTTCCTGATCCTGAATTTGCCTCTTGATACTGAATTACATTCTGAGTAAGCTGGATTAGAATATTTGCAGATGAGTCCTTAGGTGTGACATCTGTGTTGAGACTCATTAGGAACAGTAGCTCAGTAGGATGTTTCTGTAGTGAGAACTTTGGTTTCTTTAAAAAACACAGATACATTATAATATGTATTTGTTTTAATCCCAAATGTGGGCTATGGGGCTGCTTCAGATTATCCACAGCAGCTGACTGTGATTTGCCTCAGCAGGGGTGTGATTTTGCCAGCTGCAGATAGTTTCTGCCACTGTGTGACACTGGAGAGGGTGTCTAGATGGTTTGGCATCCGGAGGTGGGGCTGCTGTTAGTTGCAGTTTGTTGAGTAGTCCTGCACAGAGAAGAAATTAGATGTGTGGACAGTGAAGATTAAACTTGCTCCAAGGAACTTGAAGTAGTTTAACAGTAACGTTGTCTTCCCCTCTATCCTTTTTTCTCTTTTGTCTAGTGTTATGGGGTTCATTGAAAGGGTGGAAAAGGGAGTGGAGAAGGGTGGGAGATAAAAGAACCCACAAATTAGCCAAAGTTGGTTACATGTTTCAGAATAACAAATTCTGGGAAAGAGAAATTGATTTGACATTCAGTGTCAAAAACGACTTGTGTTCTAAAATTAGTCTACCAGTGTGGAGTGGTATTTAGTGTAGAAATGAAAATGCTGACACAGCACCGACTTACCTTAATTGAGGGAGAGAATGGTCAGATAGAGTGACAGTGGTCATCATTAAAGAGTGGGTTTGGTTGGAAGAGAACTTAATAAGAATTCATCTGAAGTTACTGACTTTTGTTGCTCACAGTAGACTGCAGTAACCTGAGTATAAACATAATTGAATGGGTATTTAAAACAGGAGCGAGGAGCGAGCTTTGTAGCAGAATTGGGTTCTTCAGTGACTGAGCTATCACCACTTCTGTAATGTGTTAGCATCTTCTAGTCAACGCCCAAACTAATCAGCCGTTCTTGAGTTACTATGTATTCATGTATTTAAGTAGCTATGCATAACTGTCACATGTACATATAAACATGATTGTAAGATAGAGCTAGTTAGAGTTTATAGTTTCTGATTCGACTAAGTATGTCTTGACATTTTCTCTGCTTAGGTAGGATTGCTGTATTTCCTACATAATAAGAATAATAAGCTAACATTTTTCTATTATTTGAAAGAATTAAGTTGATGAAAGGATTTGAACTTGATGATACTAAGTTTTGCTCTTCCAAAAAGCTGTAACCATAACCAATTAGATAGAAAGAAATCTTCTCTTTCTTTTCTTTTGAGCTGGAAATCTCATGTCTGGCTTTGACCTGCCAAGCTTCCTCCCTCCTTAGTACAGAGATCACAGGTGTGTGCCACAGGGCTTGACTTTAAATCCTACTTTTCTTGGACACTTTGTATTCCTTTAACTTCAGGTAGGTCGTTTCTGTTTTTTGTTTTTTTTTTTGGTGTTTTTTTTTTTTGTTTGTTTGTTTGTTGTTGTTTTTAACTGAACCCAGGGTGTCATGCTTTATGCATATAGGTGAACTCTACCTTTAAATTATATCCTCAGTTTCTTTCTCAGGTTATTAAGTAGTAGTAAGATGTGGTTTCTTTGATACTGCTTGATAGCTTTAGATGGTCTTTTTGAAGGTAGGTGTTAGTGTGTGTGTGTGTGTGTCCGTGTGTGTCTGTACGTACGTGTACACATGTACATGTACACATGCTCTGAGTGTGTGCTCACTTACATGGAGTCCAGAGGTCACCGTTGGTATTATCTTATGGAGCTGTCCACACGGGCTCTTTGATTAGACTCGACTATCTGGTCAGGGATTTCCCCCTGCACTGGGGTATTACAGGTGTGTGCCACCACACCCAGTTTTTTCTTTGTTTTGAGATAGGGTTTTACTGTGTAGCCTGTGCTGTCCTGGAACTTACTATGTAGACTAGGCTGGCCTCAAACTCAAGAGATCTGTCTGCCTCTGCCTCCCAAGCACTGTGATTAAATGCATGTGCTACCACCACCTGGCCACGCCCAGCTTTTTAAGAGTGTAGAAAATGGAACTCAGTTCTTCTTGCTGGGTGGCAGAAACCTTACCAACTGAGCTATCCTTCCATTCAACATGCCACCAGTCTTTATGATTCTGCCATTGTTGCCAGGTACTCTGATAAGCCATGGCCTCTACTGTATCCTGCTCTACTGTTCCTGTCAACAGAGGTCCTGTTTTCTGCTGTTCACTTAGGACTTTGCTCATCTCACAGTTACAGTGGTTTGTATGTAGAGTATCTGTGTCTGTAGGAACTAGAGTTTGTCTTGGTCCATCCTCCTTTTCTTTGTCCCCAGATCTGCTCTACAAAGTGTATACAAATGTATACATTTATGGGTGCACTGTTATGGTTCCTTCAGTGTAGAGATGTCTTTTAAAATGGAATTAATTTTTTTTCTGTTGGTTGCCAGATGTGGTGGCTCACATCTGTACTTAGTAAGTGGGGGCAAGAGAATTTGAGGCCAACTTAGGCCACAGTGATACTTTGTTTCAGAAAAAAAAGTTGGTTTATTAGAAAGTCTGATTACATTTTTATTTTATTACAGATAGGTGACCTTCAGCTTCGAAAACTGGATGAACTAGATTGCTTAATAAAAGGAATTTTATACATTGACTCAGTTGGATTCAATGGACGGTCACAGTGCTATTATTTCGAAAACCCTGCTGATTCTGAAAAATGTCAGAAATTACCATTTGATTTGAAAAATCCATACCCTCTGCTTCTGGTGAACATCGGCTCAGGGGTTAGCATCTTAGCCGTGTATTCCAAGGATAATTATAAGAGGGTCACAGGCACCAGGTAAACCCTTCATATAGCCATTGTCTATGCTTGATACAATAGGTCACTGAATTGTCAGGTATCACAACAGCACTCACTAAAGTTATGTGAAAGATTGAAAGTTTTAAAACTATGCAACCGCACGCTGCTTCTCTTTAAGCATTCTGATAGCATTGCCCTCTTTTAATCTCTTTTACTTAGGGTTTTTATTATTATTTCAATAAGCGTTGCCTTGTCATTGCATCCGTAGTTTATGGTGTGCATATATAGAGTACCTGAAGTTAACCATGTAGCCCTTTGGAAGAGAAAGCAAGAGAAAGTCCTTCCTTTGAAACCTGTAGACTTTGTGCACATAATGCATATTTGCTTTAGCATGGGCATGCATGCATTCATAACAGAGGATGGTATAAGGTGTCCAGGGCATGTTCCTGGGATGGTGTGTGGTAGTTTGAATAAGAATGGCCTCCATAGACTCATATTTGGTCTCCAGGTAGTTGAAATGTTTTGGAGAGATTAGGAAATGTGGCCTTATGGGAGGAGGTGTATTACTGTGGTAGGCTTGGAGGTTTCAGAAGTTCAAGCCATTCCCAGTTAGTTTTCTTTCCTCATTTGTGTCCAGAGATGTGAGCTCTCAGCTACTGCTGAAGTACCAGTCCTGTCAACTACTACTATCATGCCTACTGTTGTGTTCCCACCATGATGGTCAGGGGCTGTTAAGTATAAGCCCCCAATAAACTCTACTGTAAGGTGTCTTGGTTATGGCGTCTTACCACAGCAGTGGTACAGGGGAGTGGGCTGTGGTTTGGTGTAATATGTGGATTTTGGATTGGGAAAGTGATTAAATGCTGTAAGCGGGGCTGAATAGGGTCATCCTAGTAGGAGCTTCAAAGACAACAGTGCTGAGAGCGGTGCTGACTTTGGATGCCCAACTCAAGAGGTTTTAGAGGAGGGAGGGGGTCAGGTGTGACACATCCTTTAATCCCAGCATTCAGGAGGATTTCTGAATTCAAGGCCAGCACAGACTACAAAATGAGTTTCAGGCAGCTGGGACTGTATAGAGCAGTAGTTCTCAGCCTTCCTAATGCTGCCATTCTAATACAATTCCTGAGGTTGTAGTGACACCCCCCACCATAAAGTTATTTTTGTTGCTACTTCATAACTAATTTTGCTACTGTTGTGAATCATAATGTAACAGTATATCTGTGTTTTCCATGGTCTCAGACAACTCCAGTGAAAGTGTCATTCAACCCGCAAGGGGGTCACAACCCACAGGTTGAGAATTGCTGATAAGAGAGACCCTGTCTCAAACAAAAAACAAAACAAAACAAAACAAAAAAAAAAAAAACCCAAAAAATATTTCAGTGGAGAACAATATAAGCAACTGGGTAGAAATTGTTCTTGTGATATTTTGGCAAGAATGTGGCTGCTTTTTACCCTTGTCCTAAAAAGTTGCCAGAGGCAAAATTGAAAAGTAATGGATTTATTTTCTTTGACTGAGAAGATTTCAAGACAGCCTCATACTGTGTCCTGTGGTTATTAGTGGTAACTGTTACACAGACTATAGTGCAAAAGAACAATTGGGACAAAAAGAAATACAAAACATAGTGTGAACTGGAAAAATAGTATCAGATTTAATACAGCAACCAAAGCCTGTGTTGAAAGATAAGGTGAGGTCTGATGGGAATGAATGAGAGGGGGACCTCCAGGGCAGAACACTGCCCAGCTAAGCTTACAAGCTTGTAAGAAGGAAATGCCTCAGAAATGTTCTGCTCTTATCAACAAAGGAAGCTGCTGCAAATGTAATTCAAGGAGGGACCTGGGCCTCTTCCCATGAAGGCAGCCCAGCTTGGCAGTTATCCATTATGGCTTTAGAGTCAAGATGCATATATGAATAAAGGGATTATGTGGACTCTTCCTCCATGGTTAAAGAAACCCACCAAGGATTCCCTGCCTGTCTCTGAGGTGGCTATTATGTGAAGCTATGAAGGTGAAGCCTGGATTGCCAAGGAAACCCCAAGATGTTGGAGATGTCAGAGTCATTGGGACAGATAACTGTCAAAGAGAGCTACAGACAGGGTGTGGAACTAGCCCAAGAGAGGGAAGTGTGCGGTCAGACCGGATTTGGAGTTTGTCCTTCTGATTTTTAGTCTTGGTTTGATTCAATATTTCCTCAGTCTGCCTGTTTCTCCCTCCATTTGGAAAGCTAATATGTATGTTCTATGCCAATGTATGTTGGAAGTACATGATTGGCTTTTTGCTTTCGCTTTTACATGGCGTTACTGTTAGAAGATTGCCTGAATTTCAGAAGAGACGTGGATGGACTTTGAAGCAGTGTTGAGACTGAAATACTATGGGGACTTTTGAAGGTGGACCAACTACTTTTTGCATATGATGTGGCTTCAAGCCGATGAGGGCCAGGGAGTGGTGGTTTGAGAGGCTTACATATTTGAATGCTTGGTCCCCAGTTGGTTGAAATGTTTGGGAAGGGTTAAGAAGGGTAACCTTATTGAAGGAGTTGTATCACTGGAGATGGACTTTGAGGTTTCAAGAGCTCAAGCCATTCCTAGTTAGGCTCTCTCTGCCTCATGTTGTGTTTCTTTTTTCTTTTCTTTCTTTAATTTTTTTAAGATTTATTTATTTTATATGAGTACACAGTAGCAGTCTTCAGACACACCAGAAGAGGGCATTAGATCTCATTATAGGTGGTTGTGAGCCATCATGTGGTTGATGGGAATTGAATTCAGGACCTCTGGAAGAGCAGTCAGTGCTCTTAACTGCTGAGCCATCTCTCCAGCCCTGAGTTTCAAGATAAGAGCTTTCAGCTACTGGGCCAGTGCCATGGCTACCTGCTTCCATGCTCCCTGCCGTGATGGTCACCAACTGTAACCCTCTAGGACTATGAGCCCCCAACCAAATAAATTCTTTTCTTCTGTGGGTTGTCTTGATCATGAGGTCTAATCATAGAAATAGAAAAGTAACTAAGTTTGGATCTAGCAGTTGAGGTACTGATAACTAGAAAAATGATTTTAAAAGGGAGGAGTAGATGAACAAGAAACAAGATGTTTGGTTAAGCTTCAGAGATTACTTGAAAACAAAGGAACTGAGGATGTGAATAGCCATTTGCCTAATGAGTAGTAACCAACAAATGAGAGTAGTTTGGGAAAGCAACAATTATCAGTAGTGGAGTCTGGTGGGCTAGGATGACAGATGCTTGAATGACTTTAGAGGTTGTTCTGCACTTGAATACAGAAGGTGACAGCATGACACTGGGTATGCTGGCCTTATGTGTACCTGACGCTCTCATACTCATCAGGACTAGACCTCCTTGGGGACACATACAGGGAGATGGGCTATATATATTTTTCTACTTTGTTGGATCACGTGACTGCATTTTGTGTTTCTGAGGCACTTGTATTTATCTTCTTGCAAACCTTATTGGTATCACTCATGTTTTAATTGAGGCAAGATTAGACTGATACGTAAATATTGATTTGGGGTTCTTAAGTCCAACATTTCCATTCCTGTGTTTTAAAAATACTATATTGTTTGCTTTTAATCATAGTCTTGGAGGAGGAACTTTCTTTGGTCTCTGCTGTCTTCTTACCGGCTGTAGTACTTTTGAAGAAGCTCTTGAGATGGCGTCTCGTGGAGATAGCACCAAAGTGGACAAATTAGTTCGAGACATTTATGGAGGAGACTATGAGAGATTTGGATTGCCAGGCTGGGCTGTGGCTTCAAGGTAAGGGAGTATGTAATGTAGTAAGAAGTACAGGACTAAAATCCTATTAGGTATGTTTTATTTTAAACCCTTTCATTGACATGTAACTTATACAGTTATCTGTTTAGAGCATCTAAACTGTAGCTGAAGATGTAGTTGTTAGTAGAGTACATACTAGTGTTGTCTCTGAAGCCCTGTACTAGTGAACAGTCCCCAGCATAGTATACACTGGCTGTGGTACCTGCCCATAACCCCAGTCCTGCAGTGGAGGTAGGAGGAGCAGGAGTTTCAGATCATCCTCTGCTCCATAGTTAATTAGAGGTTAATCTGGTATACACAGCACTTATCTCTTTAAAAATGTATAATTTAGTGATTTGTTGTATATTTACAGACTTTTACAACTATTACTATAACTCAGTTTCAGAACATTTTTATCATTTTAGAAAGAAACTTCACAGCCCATAGCTATCACTCTTCTGTTTTAGCCTTACCCTTCTCAAAGCTGCTGTTTTCTATTGATGTGCCTACTCTGAACATTTCTCATATATATGGCATCATATTTTTGGCATCTCTCATGACCAGCTTATCTCCCTAGTATAATATTTACAGAATTTTTTGTTGTTGAGTATTGTTAATATGTCATATTTTATGTATTTATTAGTAAACATTGGGTGTTTCCATTTTTTTCTGGTGGTCATGAGTAGTGCTGAAGACCTGTGTGCTTGTCTTTGGACATGTTTTTAATTTTATTTTTTGTTTATTTTAGTTTAGCTTTGTTTTTTGATTCAGAGGGGTTTTTTTTGTTTGTTTTTGTTTTTTTTTTTTTTTTTTTTTCTTTTTTTCGGAGCTGAGGACCGAACCCAGGGCCTTGCGCTTGCTAGGCAAGTGCTCTACCACTGAGCTAAATCCCCAACCCCTTTTTGCTTTGTTTTTCTTTTTTTAAAGCCCTAGCTATCCTGGAACTGACTCTGTAGATCAGGCTGATCGTGTGCCTACCTCCAGAGCTGTGTAATTAAAGATGAGTGTGCCCTGCTTTACTTCTCTTGATCTCTAGGAATTATATTGCTGTGCTGCATGGTGACTTTATGTTTAATCTTTTGAAGAACAATAGACTACTTTCCAATGTGACCACACCATTTTACAGCCCCAGCAACTCTACTGATAGGCTACATATCTAGCCTCATTTGGCTGTTTTGAGACTGGGTTTCAGTGTGGGCCTGTCTGGCCTCAGACTATTGAGTCTCTTTCTGCCTCTGCCTCATGGGTGTTAGGATTATAGAAAATGTTATCAATCCCCAGCAATAAGTTTTGGTGAGATCTGTCTTTATATGTTTATCTATTTTGATTTTAGTGTCATTTGCTCCATCAAAATTGTGAGGATTCACTTTTAAGAGTTTATAATGACATTAATGTCTGACCCATTTGGTGTTAGCTTTCCTGTATAGTGTGTGGTAGAGCTCCGTATTCTCCCTTTTGCATGGTGTTTCTCCCTTGGTCCAGCTCATCCATCTGCTAAAGACTTCTTTCCCTAGGCTTTTGAGCCCTTTGTCAGCAAGCGATTGACTCTGAATGTTTCAGTTGAATTCTGACTGTCATTCTCATGCTGGTCTGTATTTTGTCTTTAGACAGTACCACAACCCTGTGTTTACTGCAGCCTTGCACTAAGTTTTTAAGGGGAGAGTGGCAGACATACAGGACACAAGCTCTTTAACTTGTTCTTCTTTCCACGATTATTTTGGCTATTTTGAATTCTTTGACTTTCTGTATGAGTTTCAGTATCAACTTGGCATCATCTGTAAAGAAGATAGATTTTAATAGGGATATTGTTGAATCTGTTGACCAGTTTAAGAAGTAGTGTCAACTTTTATTTTTAATTATTTAAAAAATTTTTTTTTGGATATATATATGTATGAGTACCCAGTATGTGCCTGGTGAGTGTGAGGTCAGAAGAGGCTTTTGATCTGGAAACACAGTTATGAGCCTTCATTTGGGGGTTGGGAATAGAACCTGGGTCTTCTACAAGAGCAAGTGCTTCTGGCTGCTGAACCATCTCTATAGACCTGAGCATTACCAGCTTAACACTGTTAAGTTTTTGTTTCAGGAAGATAGACTTCTTTCCATTTCTTTAGGTGATAGTTATCTTTAAACTGCAAAAGATTTTAGTACACCAGCATTGTATTTCTTTTGTTAAGTTTATGCCTATTTAGTTCTCTTTAATTCTATTTAAAAAAAAATGAAAGTCTTTTTCTCCATCTTCCTCTTGCTGTTTTTGAGTCCAGATTTCGTTGTGAAGCCCAGGTCTGTCTTGGTGGCTCAGGTGTTGAGATGCTGGCCCATGCCACCATGATTAGCTTGGGCTTTCTATATTTCATTCTGTTTATTTAGGTATGTAGTTTTTAAAATAATTGCTTTTATGTGTATGGGTGTTTGCCTGAATTTATATCTGTGCACCATGTGCATGCCAGGTACCCATGGAGACTAGAAGAGGCATCAGATTTCCTAGGACTGAAATTAGATACTTAAAGAAACTTAGGAGCTGACATGTGGGTTCTGGGAATTGAAAGGGTCCTATGGAAGAGCAGTCAGTGCACATAAACCGAGCCATTTTTCCAGCTCCCCTAGGTATGTAATTTTGTATTTTTGTGTTAGAGAATATGTAATTTTTGTTTTGTTCTGTTTTTGAGTCAAGATCTCACTATGTAGCCCTGGCTGGCCTGTAACTTGTGATGTAGAACAGGCTCTCCTTGGGCTCTCAGAAATCTATCTGCCTCTGTTTCTAAGTGCTGGTATTAAAGGTGTGTGTTACCGTGCACAGCAAAGTACTTGGTTTTTAATAATAGAAAAGGCATTCATGTATAACTTAACTTGCTGAGAAATAGGCACTGGATAAATAACAATAGATTGTGTTTTATTAGCAGCATTTAATCACTGGTTATCTCTTCCTTATTCTTGTCCTTGGATTTTGTTCACAGTTACTATTGTAGTCCTTCTGCTGGTCAAGAAACTTGAAGTCTTTTATTTACTTTCTAGGGCAGTCTAGAACTTCAGTAGCTCACTGTGGGCCTCAGCTGTTTTTAATTTGTTTGCCGATCAAATGAATTTTCTATACTAGATGTGACTGTGACTATCTGAATAGAACAGTTGCACAATAGGGATGACCTGCTGATAAGAGATGTCTCCCAGAACCTTCTGCTGGTAGATCAGGCAGTGTTGCCTCTCGGGGAATGTACTGGATGCTCTTGAATAGGGAGCTATCTGGTACCAAAGTTGAATTTTAGTACAAGCAGGGACTGTTACCTGCTCATTTAGAGTAATTTGTGGGCTCTTTTTAGTGGATGTTCCCATCGTTCTGTAATAAAAGACTCGCTATAAAGTCATTTTATCTAGAAAAGTAACATTGAAGTTACTGGACTGTGTTGCCTTTGTTTCAGCAGTGAAATGTCTTTCTTCCACCACAGTTTTGGAAACATGATGAGCAAGGAGAAGAGAGAGGCTGCTAGCAAGGAAGACCTTGCCAGAGCAACTTTGATCACCATCACCAACAACATTGGCTCCATAGCAAGAATGTGTGCTCTTAATGAAGTAAGGGCACATGAGATTGTTCTGTTAACTCTAAGGAAAATGCTGACTTTCCTAAATGGGTTCTACCCCAACCTTACACAGTGTCTGTCTTCTTAAAGTGTGCCCAGATGTAGTTATATGGGGTAGACTTGAAATGTGAACTTCACACTCTTCAGATTCCTCTTCACTGATTGTCCCCCATCTCCCACAATACTCTTGTCTCCGCCTGAAGATGAGCACAGCTGCAGGAGGTGAATGGTTTCTTTGAGGAGAATCTAGAGGGGCCAGGAAGAAGGCCAGGTTTGAGCTGGGGATGGGCTGAATGACGGATCACAATGGTGACTAGATGCTGTGTTTACTGGGTGCTGTTGAGGTGTGGGAAGGAAGCCACAGGAAGCCACTGGAGCTGGGAGAAGACTGAGCGGTCAGAGGAAGGCCCACCTTGGTTCTTCTCCACCTCAGCAGAGCTGTCTTCGTGCTTTCAGCTTCTTTACAGTGCTGCCTTGTAGCATTCAGGTCAAGCAGCATTGTACAGGGCTATGAAAGAACCAAGAATGGGCTGCCCTTAAGGAAAGAGGATCTAGGATCCAGTTGGTGCAGCTTTATGGCTTGTCCCTATTTATACACTTTGGTTTATAATTATTCTTTTAATAATATAGACATGTGCTTTAAAAGGAGACCTTAAGACCCAAAAGGATTTGTCTAAATTTTAATTTAGAAGTTACTATATACCAGATTTTTAAAATTCCATCTTCATTTGAATAACATCACTCTTATATGTTCTCTTTCCTGTGCTTAGGTATCTAAAATTTTAGTTGTTGTGCATACATTTTATGCTTTTAACTGAAATACATATTGTGGCTATGCTTTGTGTGTGTGCATGCTCGTGCAGGTGTGAAGGTTAGAGGACAGCCTAGGGTGTTCCTTGGGCTCTGTCTACCTTGTTTATTTTGTTTTGTTTATTTTGGTTTTGGATTTTTGAGACAGGTTGTGTAGCCCTGGCTACTCTGAAACCTCTTTTGTATAACAGGCTGGCTTCAAACTCAGAGATTCACCAGCTTCTGTCTCCCAAGTGCTAGGATTAAAGGTGTGCACTACCACTGCCCAGCTTTTTTTAAAACTGGCTAAGGAGACGATGCTGGCCTCAAACTCCTAGAGATTTTGCTGTCTCTGCTTCCCTAGTGCTGGGATTAAAGGTGTGTGCCACAATGCCTGGCTCACCTTATTTTTTGACACAAAGTCTTTTCACTGGTTGAAACTTGTTGGGTGACTGTCCAGTGAAGCCCTAGGATCTGCCTACCTGGCTCCCTAGTGCTGGGATTATAAACCCACTACCACTGCTGCTGCTTTTCTTGGTGGATTCAGGGGAATTCAACTCAGTGCCTCATGTTTGCATGGCAATCACTTACTGACTAAGCTGTCCCACTAGGTTATGACTGTATGTTTGATCAGATTTTTATTTCATTGTAATTATTCAAATAGAGCTGGGCATTTGGTTTCTTGGAAGTAGGGACTGTGTATTTAGAAGTATGAATCTGTTCTTTGGCTGTTTTACTCTTGATATGGGTCTTCTTTTGTGAGAGCAAACCTTGTGACCCTCCGTCATGGTCATGCTTAATGAATCCTAGTAGATTGCTGAGGGGCTTCGAACGGCGTGTGCCCATTTAGAGCAGCATCTTTAGCACTGATGGCTGGACAGCTTTCCTGGTGATGTGGGTGAATTTCAGTCAGTCTCTGTTAAACAGCTGTAAGAGTTTGCTTTCTTGGTTTCACAAGTGAAGCTGGATTGTTTTTAACTGTCGCATACCTTGCATAATTTGCTTTTTTGTGTCATGTCCTGTTTTGGGTTAGTTATTTTTCTCCTCGCTGTGACCAAATCCCTGACAAAAGTAGCTTAGGAGCAGGATTTATTTTGGCTCACGGATGAGGGCATAGTCCATCATGGTAGGGAAGGCACAGTGGTAAAGTGACTTGTGGCAGAGTGTGAGGCTGATTATATCTGAATGTGCTAGGGAACAGATAAATGCTGGCTCTCAGCTGGCGCTGGCGTGTCTCTTTTTTCCTTTTTTTTCAGTGCAGGATGGTGTTCCCACTTTGAAGGCAAGTCTTCTTAGTTACTCCTCGGGGATGCCCTCATAGACACGACACAGCCAAGGCCTGCACACGTGTGCTCTGATGCTTCCGACTCCAGTTACGCTGACTGACAGGCAGTATTGCCCCTCAAGCTCATCCCTTGTCAACATGACACTCAAATACCTTACTTTAAATCTAACCTTCCACTTCTTACACCTAATGTCTCATTTTTGTCATTATGCAGAATACATGTTCTCTGAGTGGCCGCAGAGTCTGTCTTTCACATCACATATGGTCCTCAGCAACTACTTTTTGTCTTTCACTGAGCCTTCTTTTACCCCAAATCTCCCACCTACTTTCATGCTTTTGTTTGTGTTGTTGTTTTGTGGCCACTGCATTTAGTTGGAGTTGCTTGCATAGTTAGGACATTATTTATTTGAGTAAGGCAGCGTGGTTCTGAAGCTGGACATAGAGAACCACACCTTTAATCTTAACTAGCATTCAGGTGGCAGAGGTAGGCAGATCTCTGAATTCCAGGTTAGCTTGGCCTACAGTGTTTCAGGCTAGCTGGGGCTACATAGTAAGAACTTGTCTTAAGAAAACAAAGCAAAACAAAGTTTGTTCTGAGACTTCCATAGTCGAATAATGGTGGGGTTCTATAAAAATCAAAACCCAAAGTACAACTTCTAGTATAGTAAGGCAGAATAAACATTTCTAGTCCATAAAGAGAAACAGGAGCATAGCGAGGAAATTACAGACTGTGGGCTCATGATTTCAGGTTCCAGCAGGCTTTCATAGTTCTCTTTCAGCTATTGTTGGTGGCAATTGTAGTTTCTCTCTTGAGCTGACTTCACATGGAGTCTATAGTTTTACTTGTCAAATAACTTGTTCCTGGCATCTCCAGTCTTTTCAAGTCTACATTGCCACGTAGACTTTCCATTCAACCCTGTCCCACATTGCTTGGCTCCGTTAGCAGTCTAGAGCCTTGGTGATTCCATAGCTTTTGCATCCTTTAAAATATTATTTACTTACTGATTTAGTGGGTATGTGCTGTGTTTTATAAAATGATAAAAAAAAAAGAAGGGGGTATGTTTGATGGAGTTGCAGTGTGGGAAGGAGGTGCCTCTGTGGGCCCAAGGTGTGAGGTATTCCTTCCCTCTGAGGGACCAGCCTCAGACAGTATAGAATAGAGTTTACTTAGGGAATGGGGAGGGGAGTTGAGGGAGTAGTAGAGACAGAGAAAGGCAGAGAGAGAGAGAGAAGAGAGTAGAGGAGAAGAGGCCAGCCATGAGCATGTGGAAAGATGCGGGAGGGGAATGAGGAGAGACGGGGAAAGGGGGAAGGGAACAGGAGTAAGAGGAGAGGAAGAGAGCAAGAGAGGGCTTGGCGGGGGGGAGGGGGGGTGTGTGGGTCAAGCAGGCCCTTTTATAGTGAGTCAGGCATACCTGACTATTGCCAGGTACCTGTAGGGTGGAGCCTAGATGAGATGTCAACAGTGTGTGTTTGTGTTTGTATGCCAGAGGTTGTGTAAGTCAGGACAACTTTTGAGAATTGGTTCCATCCTCTTACCATGTGGAATCAAACTTGGCTTATCAGGCCTCATCTTTACTACCGAGCCAGCCATCTTACCACCAACTCTGAGATTGCGATACCTGCAAAATAATACCATGCTGCTTCCTGCCTTCAGCTCCACACGTAGCTGTGCTTCATTTATAACCGTGACAGAGGCCTTAGGTGTCTGAACCTAGGAAAGCAGTCAGAACTTTTGGAGCAAGGTGTCACTAATGTGTTCAGGTAGTGTTTTTGCTTGTTTTGTTTTAGGTTTTTTGTTTGTTTTTTATGAGAGTTTCTCAGGTAAGATTCCATTGTTATGCCCTGGAGCTTTTGATGGTGTGGTCTTAACCTCAGAGTGTCTTTCTTTCTGTTGTCTTGATGTATTGTCCCTGGTTTCTCTGTAGTGGCACTAATCTCTTTAATAGAGTCACATTAACAGGATTCAGTTCATGCTCCTTTCAAATTGCCTGTTTTTCACGTTTCTTGGATGGTGCTTCATGTTCCAGCCCTCCGTGTATCCTTCCAGCAGCCCAGAATGCCTGTTGGACCACAGTCAGTGTTATCACAATGATGGCCTCACTTTTTGGTACCAGTTTCTTTTAAAGTGTAATTATTATTATGGGGTGGGAATATACATGTGTCATATCATGCTTTCATATGTCAGAGGGCAACTTGTGAAGTTGGTTCTGGCTTACAACCTTTATGTGGGTTCTGGGCCTTAAGGGTTTGAGGTAAGCATTTTTTAACCTGTTTCTCCATTTCACTGGCCCATTGGTACCAATTTTCTGGTTGCTTTTCTATTTTTTTCTCTAGAGATATCCTTCCTTTTCTCACTCCCTCATTCCGTTCTCTTCTCTTTTCTCTGTGCCTCTGTTTCTCTTTCATACATGTGAATGTGCAGCTGCATACCCGTGCTTGTGTATGGCTGGAAGCAGGGTGCTTTACCTTTCTGCATCCCGCATTGACATAGGCTCCAAGCTCTCAGATCTACCTGTCTTGGACCCCCAATGCTGGGTTTACAGGCAAGTGCAGCCTGTCTAGCTTCTTATGTAGGTGCTGAATTTGACTCAGGTCCTTCATGCTTGCAGAACAAGTACCATTACTTACTGAGGTATCTGTCTCAGTCTCTCCGTATTCCTGTTCTTGTTGGCAAATTTCTGTCAAGGGCAATTTAGGGGACGAAGTATTTATTTAAACTAGTGGTGGGGAAGGTGTGGCCATAGGAATTGCTTGTGCTGTGGCAGTGTGAATGTGAGACTCCTGATCGCAAATGGATGGGCCAGGAATGAGAGAGAACGTGTGAATGTTGGTGCTCAGCTGGCTTTCTGTTTTCCTCAGAGTGCCCCCACCCACCGATTTAAAACCCTGTAAGTACCTTCACAGATAAACCTTAAGTTGATCCTCACTCACTCACTAATGACCTAGGGTATCTTAATCTAATAGGATGGCAAAATTAATCATCAGGAATTGTACTATTTTTTTTTTTAGCTTACTTACTGTTAAATTTTCCTTAGTAATGTTGCTGTTTATCATATTTAATACAAGCTTTTTTTTTTTATAATCATTCTGTGTATACTTTGGGGCAAGCTTGCAGTGGGTCCAGTATTGTCTAAATATCAAATCTCATTAGACCTGGACTCACTAATTGAGCCAACTGGATTGAATTTGATCCATCAGTCAAATTGCTGCTGAAAAATTGCATGATGGTGCTGGGTTTAGCTTTATGAGGAAACAGAATTCAGGGTGTGAACTCACTGTTGCTTTTCTATGCTCAGAACATTAACCAGGTTGTATTTGTCGGCAATTTCCTGAGAGTCAACACAATCGCCATGCGGCTTCTGGCGTATGCTCTGGATTACTGGTCCAAGGGGCAGCTCAAAGCACTGTTTTCAGAGCACGAGGTAAGTGACTTGTTTCTGACACTGTCCTGCAGACAGGAGGGTACAGAAGGAAAGGACTGGCCTGGGCTGCAGTGGCCGGCCTGTTCTGACTATTAACTATGAAGACTTCGTTCCCAGTGTACTGAGGGGAGTGTTGGGCTAGTTTACACAGTTTTGTGGTTGTTTGAATCAGGGCCTTGCTCTATAGCCATAGTTGTACTGGAACTTGCTCTATAGATCAAGCTGGTTTTAACTTTACAGCCTCCCTCATCTCTGCTCTCCCGGCTGGGTTGAACCGTTTTCTAGGTAACTGTGGGAAATAGTGTAGTTTCTTAGGATAGCGTCCTCTCCTTCCTCTCCATCTACACAGATGAAACATCTCTGGGCAGCAACTTGAGGTTTTGGGATTAGATGTGGTGCACCAGTTAGTCCATGCAGATACATTAAAATATTCCAAACCAGAACCACTTCTGGTCCCAAGCATTTTGGATAAAGGGAATTCGGCCTGCAGTCAAAACGTCATGGATTCTGTTTCGTTCCTCTTGGTGCTTGCTCATTTTTCCCTTTTTCTTAGCCTGGCCATTTGTTCTTGGCTCCTTTGCTTATAGTCAGGCCTCTCACTTGCATGCTGATGTCTGCCCTTGCCAGTCGTTATTTGGGTCCTGAGGTACTTGTCTGCCCTCTCAAGGCAAGGCATTGGTTGAGCAGTTTGGAGGTAATAGTCTGCCTGCTTCTCAGCCCTCACCTTTGTTACCTAATCCTTTCCACAGCGGTAAAGACCCCACTGCAGCTTTTTTCTTTACTCAGTAGTAGGTCCTGGGTTTTGGTTTAATGTAACCTGGTGTGTTGTCCATTTTTCTTGTTACTTTATCTTTCATTATAAAGTAAACCTCAGACATTAGAGGCTATATCGCTTAAGGCTGACTCGCCCTTGGGTTGGGTGTGATGGGTTCCTGAGCATTGCATGTCTGTCTGTCCCTCCTTGCTTAGGTGTGACTCCTACCATTTGCCTTGGGTTTTTTTTTTGTTTGTTTGTTTGTTTTTCTTTTGTAACTGAGAAGTAGAGGAACTGGGACCTTTTTAGTTATCATATTTAGTGTGTTCTTTGGAATCCACCTCTAGGATGTGAGGATTTTCCTGTCCCAGTTGTTGTTTTGGGAGGTCCTGGGGAATCGAACCCTGGCTCTCCATTCCAGCCTAGTGGTCTGCCCCAGCCCAGCCCAGCCCAGCCCAGCCCAGCCCAGCCCAGCCCAGCCCAGCCCAGCCCAGCCGTTCTTCCTTGCAGTACTTCAATGTCTGATGTCCGACTAGAGACTGGTGTCGTCAGTTCTTCCTATCATTCTTCTGACTCCGTCCTCTTTCTGTTGGTGAGGTTTTTGCCTCATTTAATAGTTTTTATCCTTTGTTTTTTGGTTTGGTTTCTGGTTCCAGTTTGAGCCCACTCTTTACTGTTGGAGACAGTAAGGCGTGCATCTTTTTTTTTTTTTTTCTTTCTTTCTTTTTTTAAATGAGTTTCACTGTAGCTGGCTGGCCTGGAACTCTGTAGACTAGGCAGTTGAGCTTACCCTCTCTCTTCCAGTCCATTCAGGCTTCCATCCTCCATGGTTAAACTTAAGTGTCTCTTCTCACCTTCTGTCTTTGGCTGTTGGAAATGTACAGGCCCCTGCCCCAGGACAAGATGACCACTATCTGTCATTGTTAGGACTTTATTGCTGTGATAAACACCATAACCATAGTAGCTTGGAGAAGAAAGGTTTATTTGGGTCATATATCCCTCCATGGCCAGTCCGTCAAAGGAAGGGGAGGCAGGAGCTCAAACTGGGTGAGAACCGAGAGGAGGAGCTGATGGAGGCAGTGGGGAAAACTTACTTCTTGCTCTTATGGTTTGCTCAGCTTTTCTTACAGAACCCAGAACCACTTACCCAGGGGTGGGACCCCAGCAGTGGGCTGGACCCTCCCACATCAATCACTAATCAAGAAAATGCCAAATAGATTCACCTATAGGCCAGGCTAATTGGCATTTCTCAATTGAGGTTATCCTCCTCTGTCTGACTCTAGTTTGTGTCAAGTTGACAAAAATTAAAATAAATAAATAAATAAATAAATAAATAAAATAAAATAAAATAAAAATAAAAAAAAACTAAGCACAAAATCTTTGCCAGACCTGAGCCTTTCTTCCCTCAGCTGCTGTAATGTCTTCTCTTCTTGTTGGGCATTTCCCTTCCCTGCAAGAGAGTTCCTTAGGGCTTCTCCAGACTGGATAGGCTCTCTGTGCTTGGGAAACAATTGGTCAGGTGTTAAAGGGGCGTGCTAGCTTTATTTAATCAAGTAATCATAATTGTGGGAGCCAGTGACCTTACTGGGTTGGAGGGCTTGCTCACTGGCTGACAGCACATAGTGTCCTTGCAGAAGACCTGAGGTTTGCTTGTCTGTACTCTAGTTGGGTGCTGCACAACTGCCTAACCAACTCAGGCTCCAGGGGATCTGATGCTTCTGGCTTCTGTGCACCTGTACCCACATGCATACTACCCCTCCCCACACATATTTAAAAATAATTAAAAAAAAATCTTACTTTTGGTGTGTCAATTTTCAGGGTTATTTTGGAGCTGTTGGCGCACTCCTTGAGCTGTTGAAGATACCCTGACTTACCCAGAGGACTTCCTGACATCTGTGGATATATATATATTTTTTAAGAGACTCAAGTTTTATGATCGTGTACTATTCAAATCAGAGCAAGAAACAAATGTATTTTTCTAAGACATCAAGATAAATTCTTAAAGTTTTGTCTAACTTAGCATTCAGTAAGGATATCATCCCCCCCCACACACACACACACAATTCACACCCCCACCCCCACCTCATCTAGGCAGTGTGGAGATTTGCTGTTTATAAGGTGTTCTTCAGGGTAGCATAAATCCCTGAGGTACTTTGGAATCCCAGCATCACCCACTGGATATGCGTGGAGCTGTGTGGACCCCCACCAGCAGCTGACTGCTTGTGCTGTTGAAGTGTGTGAGAGTCTATCAGTCTCATCAGTATGCCTTTGGAGGTTGCCTTCCTTTTCGGGTTGGGCCATGTTTACCTGTGTTCACACACTTGAATTGAAATTGGTTATTTCAAGCTTCTGCAAACTTGGTGGATTTGTTCTGCATCTGATGTTAAGAGCTGGCCTGCATTGTAGCTGAAGGCAAGGTTGTGCCTGTCCACAGACGCATGGGGCAGGACCGGAAACCTCAGTCTCTGGCTGGAGATGCCTCTGCCATTCATTCAGCTGTGGATTCTGGTACCAGGTTTGGGGCAATGGAAGGTTCTTGTTGGTTTGGACCATGGGAACTCAGGGTCGCATTTGGCTGGCTAGTCTGCTTGATGCTTCCCAGTTCCCACAGGGATGCCGTTACCTTTTATTACAGGCTTTGGCCCACTAGGACTAAGGGTCCTATTAGGCTAGGGTCTGACACAGCACATCACACAGGATGTTGCAGGGATGGTTAGTCCTCCCCCCCCCCCCCCCTTCTCCCTGCTTTGCCTCCTGAGAGCCTCAAAATTGTATCTTTACCTGCCACTTACACCAGAAAGTTTCTCCATCCGTGGCAGGGCTGTGCTCCTCCTGACCATCTCTGTGAACTTATCTCTGGTCTGGAGACTGGCTTGCTAAGCCCCTGAGGTGTTGTGTACACCTTGGCTATTTCACAGTTGTGACCAGTGCTTTGTATGTGTGGTTCTGTCTTCCTCCATTGTTAAAGCTCCCACAGTGTTAAAAGAGCGAGCCTCAGGATCACAGTGGGTGTATGGGACTGTTCTGCACCTACCCCATCACTTTCTTCTTTCAGCCCAGTGTCATTCTGGGGATGGGTTCTTTTTTTTGAAGAGTATCTCTGGTGGTGAAGGCTAATCTCAAACTTGACAATAACACTGTACAGCCGAGGCTGGCCTTTCAACTGCTGATCCAGTTGCCTTCACCTTTGGAGTGCTGGGATTGGATGATAGGTGTGCCCTCCCTACATACAAAGGGTTGTTCAGGGCTTCATTTTATACCTAGGTCTCACCTGCTTTTCCTGCTTCCTTGGCTGCAGTCTCACTCAGACTTCCACTCCAAGCTCAACTGAGTCTCTCCAAGCTGTCCTCATGTTGGTTCCAGCACTATTTGCAGAAAAATAGACATTGCACCTCACAGCCACTTCTGAACTGGGAGCCGCTTCCAGTGGTTGTTGGAACCATCTTGTCTTTTCTCAGCTGTCCAATCCACTTCACTACCCCCACTCAGGAAGGTTTGTGGCTCTGGAGCACAGAGTAGCTTGAGGGTATCTAGTTTGGTTTGAGAATGCCTGGTTTTGAGAAGCCCCAAAGCATGGAGTTATTTGGGTAAGAGACAAAGCAGAAGAGTATTTGTGGGAGGAGTTAGTGGACCCCAGAGCATAAGGAAACAGATGGGAAGTTAAGGAGCATGTTGCAAGGAAAACCACCTGGGGTACAGGGGTCTGGGGGTCCCAGAGCAAAGTGTTAGAAATGGGTTACAAGGTTGCCCAGAGGTAGCTCCAGGGTTATGTGTGCCTTGGTGGAACCATGGGCTGAAGCTGAGTAGCTCAGAGCTGCTCACCGCCTGGAGGTAGGGCAGATTCGGGGGTGGGGTGGGGTGGGGGTGCAGACTGTCAAACGGCAAAGCTGTATACATAAGTCATCCCAAATGCTGTGGTCACAGATGGAATACATGCTGTGGTCACAGATGGAATACATGCTGTGGTCACAGATGGAATACATGCTGTGGTCACAGATGGAATACATGCTGTGGTCACAGATGGAATACATGCTGTGGTCACAGATGGAATACATGCTGTGGTCACAGATGGAATACATGCTGTGGTCACAGATGGAATACATGCTGTGGTCACAGATGGAATACATGCTGTGGTCACAGATGGAATACATGCTGTGGTCACAGATGGAATACATGCTGTGGTCACAGATGGAATACATGCTGTGGTCACAGATGGAATACATGCTGTGGTCACAGATGGAATACATGCTGTGGTCACAGATGGAATACATGCTGTGGTCACAGATGGAATACATGCTGTGGTCACAGATGGAATACATGCTGTGGTCACAGATGGAATACATGCTGTGGTCACAGATGGAATACATGCTGTGGTCTGGCAGCTTCCTGTCTCAGAGGCGCGGTGCCTTCCCCCACACTGTGGGAGGACATATCAGGCACACTAGTACACAAGTTGACAGGTACATAATACAAAGTATTTCAAAATCTGCTCTTTATTTACACGTTTGGGTCGATTACATGCATGTTTTACTTTTAAACAAGTGATTAGCAAAAAATGCATTAAAGTTTTAAAATAGCAATTAAATATACAAAAATATAGCTTACAAAAACCAATGTTTAAAAATATTCTGCTGCAGAATTCTTAGTGTACAAACACGTCTATGAAACCTGGGGCTCAGCATTTCATAAACCTTTGTTGAGGGAGTTATATCTAGTAAACAAGCCCCATAGGGCCAAACTACAAGACTAAGTGCCACTCCTCCACTTTCCTGGACATGACTTGTCTGCAGACCTAGAGCCTGGCAGGAGAGGCATGGACGGCGCTGAGGTCTCAACCACCTAAGTCGTGTAACACTGGTGAGAGGTCATGAGCTGAGTTCCATGGCATATGAAACAGCAGGGGTAGCTTCCCTGACCCTGTCATCAAAGGAGCTAAGGGCTTGGGATGCTTGCTGATCTAACTGGAATAATAAAAGCATCTTGAAACAACTTAGGTTCGAAAGCTGAACCTGTAAGTGACAGGTGTTCAACTTTGTGAACCCAGTCCTGTTAATCTGAAAAACCTTTACCTGGCATTTTAGGTCCTCACCTTTGTGCAAGAGTAAGTTAAATACTTTGACGGTTCCATTTTAAGCAGTTTTTTTTTAAAAAAAAAAATAAAGATTTATTTTTATGTGTATGAGTGTTTGCTTGCATGTACATGTCTGAGCCTGTACACTCAGATGCCAGATCTGGAACTGAAGTTACAGATCGAAGCTGTGAGCCACCAGGTGGGTTCTGTGAACCGAACCCGGATCATCGGAAGAACAGCCAGTGCTCTTAGCCACTGAACCATCTCCCCAGCCCCTCAGGAGGTTCTTAACAGTTGCAGGGGAAGATTAACCAAGCTAGAGATTGCATGAAGTGCCAAAGGGGTGGGTCTCCCCTTTTCAAGGTTCATCTTGGGTAAGCACAGGCAAACTACCCACTGAGCTGCTGCTTGGGCTGCCGGGAAGCAGGTGAGTCGGGAAGACCTTGGGTGGTGGATGCTAGAGAGCGAGGCACAGGTCTGCTTTCTCCCTTACTGGCTGCCTGTAGAAGGCAGCTTTAATTTTTTTATAATTTTTACCTTAGAAGGGAGAGGGGGAAAAAAAAGGTTAGGTGGAAGGAGAATTTGCTTCAATGACTTATTTGCAGACACAATGACTTGGCCCTGGGGACTTAGAGGAGACCTCTACTTTAATACATGCTTTCCTGCCTCAAACACACTGGCAACAACTACTAAGGAGAGGGAGGAAGGTGGCAGCTGGTCCAGGCACCTAGAGAAACTGCTTAGGGCTTGGGGGAAGCTTTGTCATCCTAGAGAGGACAAGAAAAACAGCTGTGCTGTTTTATTAGGGGTAAGGGGGGGGGGCTGTGAAGGAAGCCATATAAAAAGGAATGTAAATGCAAAAACCTCTACTGCAGGCTTCTCTTTCATACACGGTACACTTCTGGGTTGGCTCTCCGTATAAGTAACAACCCCCCCCCCCCCCACACACACACACACACATTCCCGTAAAAGACTAAAGAAACAAGAAGGTAACTATTGTGTGAATTTTGTGAAGGATTACCTATTCAAAGACTCAAGGAAGACTGAGCAACCAAGTCAAGATTCAATGTGGATGTTAGGCCTGGTTCTCTGATTTTGAGGCCAGCCTGGTCTATACAGTTTCAGGATAACTGGGAATACATAGAACCTGTCTCAAAAAAGACTGTGGTGGAGCCAGGGGAAGTCCCATAGTTGAGAAGTTACTGAGTTTGTGACCAGGAAGGTACGTGCTATCAGCAGATCCTGTTCCCCTAGTGTCTACCAGACTGGACTGGCAGATCATCTAGAAACCTTGCTACAATTCCTAGGTGGTGGCTAAGGAAAGGGGAATCAAGTGATCTGCAGAAAAGCACAAGTGGCCAATTCAAACTTCCAAGAACTGTAGAGCTCTCAGGAACTTCTATAGATATCTCAAATTCCCAGAAAGTAAGTGATGTAGGTATTCAGCACAGCCTGGTGTGGCTGTTCCAAGTCAGAGATAGAATGCTTTGGAACAGCCATGGAAAATATCTTTTTGTCAAGGCTTGTCAAAAACAGTATTTGGTGGGAGGCCCCGGTTCCCCAGCACAGAGCTCACCCAGAGGCTACCTGTCCCTGCCTGGCTGGTTTTTCTACTCCTGGTTAGGTACATGTTAAAAGAACCTTAATGATGAGGGATCGACCAAATGAAATTACACTTGGCAAAGAAAAGCTGCAGCTGTCAATTTCTTGTATGTTACAGTGACCCCCAATCCTTTAGCTACTTAAGACACTTAGTTCAGTGGTTTAAGAGTTGACCCAAGGGGCTGGGGATTTAGCTCAGTGGTAGAGCGCTTACCTAGGAAGCGCAAGGCCCTGGGTTCGGTCCCCAGCTCCGAAAAAAAAGAACCAAAAAAAAAAAAAAAAAAAAAGAGTTGACCCAAGCCCTCACACATCCACACAAAAAGGTTACCAGAAACTTAGGAAATGATGTGGAAAGGGTGGTCTCATTTTAAGTTCGGGCTCAAGTATTGTTTGGCCAAAGCTGCAGATGCATAGGAAGCACTGGTGGAGGACCCAGACATCAGGAGCAAATATTGGGTTGCCGTGGCTGGCAGGTGCCGGAAGTGGAAGCGGTGGCCAAGAAGTGGAACTGAGAAACATACTTTACAGTTGCAGCTTCCAGCCGAAGGAATGCCTTTTAGGAAGCAATCACATTAACAGTGGCTAAGCACAGAAGGTTAGGAGACCTCATTCAGGTTGAGCACAGCAAAGCACCCCAGATTCTTCCAATGCCCATGACTATTCAGGTTGCATACCCAACCACCTCAACCTATCTGAAAGTTTTGTGAGCAATTTTGCCTCTAGAAATACAGGGTTTTGGTGATGCCTGCTTTTGAGTGGCTGATTCCAAGGATAGGAAAAGCTGCACTAATGCTAAAGGCCAAGGATCTACTAAAGCTGTGAGTGGCAATAATTTGCAGTATCGATCATATGGAAATCTTTAAGGGGGGTGTCTTAATGTATACAGTTATCCAATATGAAATGGTAAACACTAGCCTGTAACAAAATTAAACCAGGAGAAGCCCACTTCTGGCATTGGTCACTTGAAGACATTTTACTGTAAACTGAGTGTGGGCATTTGACTCTGGTACTACAGAGGGACATAGATAATGGATTACTGGGGTCAATCAGGCTAAGGCTCTCAGAAAATGTTTCACACTCCCTTGCCCTGCATAGGAATCCAGCTGGTCTGCCACAAACAGAGCACACTGGGAACAGCTCATTCTTTCCAACTGGA
Organism: Rattus norvegicus; assembly: GCF_021556685.1. NCBI lineage: Eukaryota > Metazoa > Chordata > Mammalia > Rodentia > Muridae > Rattus > Rattus norvegicus. Next base: position 118,258,935 of record NC_141536.1, read on the forward strand.
TTTGTAATTTTCCAAATGGACTCTGCCAGGAGCCCCGATCCCCACCCCTGCTGTCCCCTTTTGCAAGAGGATCCCACTATGAAGCCAAGTCTGGGCTTAAACTTGTGACCCTGCCTGCCTTAGTGGGGACTATGCAGATGCACACCACCACACTTGGCTTCCACACTTTCTGGACAAATTGGAACTTTCTTCCTCATCTGATCCCAGATACTGGAGGCAAAGGCAGGTCCCCTCTCATTCTAAGATTAGGTAGAATCCAAGAACAGAGTAGCAAAGCCCTCTATCTTCTCCATGCCAGAGTGTACTTCCTGAAAAAATTTCCTCACACCTGTGGGATGGAGCGGAGCAGAGCAGAGCAGAGCGGAGCAGAGCAGTTGGCGAGGCATTGCAGTGGCACTGTTGTGACAAGGGAAGGGAGAGCAAGCTGTGTAAGAATAGTCTGTGCTTTACACGGCGAATTTACACTGTTCACAAAGCCTACTGGAGGCGATCATCTCTAGAAAAGTTGGACAGAAAGAGCCAAAGAGCAGCATGCATTTTCCCTATAAAAACACCTTCAGTTAGGGATCTCAAGTCCACAGAACTGAGGTCCACACCAGCAGAAGGCCAGCCATGCAGGAGCTTCCTCAAACTATTTACAACTCCAGTGGCTCACTGGCTTCAGAATTACAGGGAGCTTATTTGGGATAAATGTTTAAAAATGCAGTAAGACATATTTCTTATGTAGAAAAAGAGCAGAGGAGAGAGGGAGAGAAGCCAAAGTGTCTGTCCTGGCCATCCTGGTGGGAGAAGACTGGCTTTGCTAAGGAAGGGCTCTCCTTTGGAGCCATCTGAGGGCCCAGAGAGACTCCTTAGCCAGTGGGCTGAGGCCAGCAGCTGTAATGGAATCACACTACACTTGTAGTGTACTTGAACAGGCCCCTGGCCCCTGGGTTACACGGGACAGTGGAGGTTCAGGGCTAAGCTCCTGCTGGGTCTTACTGATGACTAGGAAGGCAAACAGAAGAGGAATGGCTCCTGACCAGGCCTTTCCAAGTGTTTCCAATGGCTTCAACTTGGAAGATGTGACAGCAAGTGTGAACTGGCACATGTGGCAGGGGGTTCTGCTGCTGCTGTTTTCAAAGTCTTCAGGTTCCAAGATGGCCTTATTAAAAAGAACAGAACCTGAAAAGCCTTGCAGGGTTGCCTCACCAAATACTAGCAGCCAGTTGTGCTTCAGCTGATGGAACAACTGGCTTCACTTGACTTGGGGTGCCAAGAGGACATGTGGCAACAGCAGGCTGTGAAGTCCGCACAGTAGCTGATGGGTCCACAGGTGGGGTGGCATCGAAGCCGCATTCACAGTTCTGGTCTCTGACACCTGTGCTTATCTTCCCTTTTGCTTGACATGGAGGTGCCTGGGAGACACAGGAGATGCTCAGGAAACTTCTGAAACCAACCCTGCAGGCTCATCCACTCCTTTTGGCATAGGGTGATATCAGGGTGCTTTGGTTGTCACAAAATCCAGATGCCTAGGGTCTTAGCTTGCCTGGCTCAGGAGTTCTTCATGAGGCAAAGGAAGTGACAGTGGGTATCCCAGGTAGAGCAGCCAAAATAGAGTCTGCTTGTGTTCCTCCTGGCTCCGTACTGATGTGTCCAGCGACAGTCTGATCCTTGCAGCAAGCTATACAATATTCTCTGCCCCAGGGAGGGGCTCCTGAGGGGGACCTCGGTCCTGTTTACTGTGCAACTGGGCCAGCTGCAGCACCGGCATGTTGCACAGGGGACACACTTTCCGGACTTCCAGCCACTTAACAAGGCACCTGCAGAACAAGACAGCCAAGTGGGAGACATGAGCTCCAGACTTAGAGCAGCCCCTGCCTGGGCTCTCTGCTGAGACTGTCAGTTACACAGAGCCACTGTGGGGTCTGATGTGGGTGCTCAGCCCTAGAATCCATGTCACCCTCTGACAAGCCAGAGCCTTTTACCTCCTACTGGGTGACGTGAAGTACCACTCAGTACTCTGTACTTTCGGTCACACATGACTGCCTAGGAAGTACGCTGGTGAAGGAAAGCAGGAGAACCCGAAGTTTTTAATAAAGGAAACCAAAATCTATGACCATGACAGAAAGGGAGGCGGCCCACAGCGCCATGCATACCTACGCTATTTACTCTGACTTACAACAAATGGTCTGATTAAAAAAGTGTCTGTCACGAGACAGGAAGCCCAGCTAAAAAGCTGTTTGTAGAGGTGTAGGATGAGCTGGACCTCTGCCCAAGCCTGCAGTGATGTTGTTCACTTTCCACTTCTCTGGTCCCTTCTAATGTCACGTACACATGCATGTGCCCCACCCCGTGGAGTGCTGTCAGTTTTCTGCACTACAGACCAATTGTGAGGCCATCGAGCTGGGCTGGCAGTGCCCCACAGCCCATAGTAAGTTGGGTTAAACTAAATAATTCCATACCAATACTCACTTTCTGTGGAAGGCATGCTTACATGGGCAAATCCCCAGTTCATCTCGAGGCTTGAAGTCTTCTAGACACACAGCACAGAGCTGAAAGGCAAAGTCACAGGTGAGGCCAGTGTTTGCAACAAACACAGCGTGGGTTCCTGAAGCTCAGCAAAGCAATAGGAACTCGGGCTCCCTAAGGCTGCTAGTGAGAGGCCCAAACATTACATGGAATTCTTAAATCAGCTATGTTGAGCCATGCCTACCAGCACTTGGGAGGCTGAAGCTGGAAGACTGTGAATTCAAGGATGACCTGTGCTTACAAGTGAGATCTCACAAAGAACCACTCCTGAGATCTCGTGTAAGGGTTAATCTTCACTGTCAATCAGGGAGCACACAGCTGCTGCGGCTGACAAGGTGTTCTGGGGAGGTGTAACTGATGAGGAGGACGCACCTTACGTGTAAGCTAGGTGTTCAAACTGAATAAGGAGAGGAGGAGAGGGCAGCCTGGCGAGCGGCAGTGTTCATGTCTCTGTTCCCTATGGAGGGCAGTGTAAACAGCTCATCCACCCAGGGCTCAGCTAAGCCTGGCTCGCTGCCAGCTCTTCTTCACCATGATGGGCAGAAACCCAACATAGGAGCCATGACATGTAAGTTACTTTCCAGTGTTCTATCACAGTGGCAAGAGGACTAACGTTAATACATCATATGGTATTGTCACAATGCTGCTAGAGGTGCAGGGAGAGGGGAGGGGAGAGGCCCATCTTTTTCAGCTTCTGAAAATGAAGGTATTCAAGCACACCACTTACGTTAGGAAATGGCTCAAGGAACAATTCAAATACTTAAAAGCAACTTACCTCATGTAAATTAAGTTCTTTTACTTTTTCTTTTAATATAACCTATAAGATTAAAAAAATATTTTTACACCAATGTAAATGTACAGTGAATCAGGCTTGTAGATCACTATATAGATTAGGTTAGCTTTACACTCATGGAGATCTGTCTGACGCGAAGTGCTATAATTAACATTCTTTTAAATATTCTGAAAAACACCCTTTTTGTTGTTCTTTTAAGACATAGTTTCTCTGTATAGCCCTGGACGTCCTGGAACTCACTCTGTAGAACCACACTGGCCTCAAACTCAAAGAAATGCTGGGATTGAAGGCATGTGCCACCACCAGCTGAGCTCCTGTTTAAATATAGGGTCTCGTAGCTCAGGCTGAGCTTGAACTCACTGTGTGGCTAACAATGACTTAACCTCAGATCCTCCTGTCATGACCTCGAGTGGCTGAGATTACAGGTGTGCCTATGCTCAGTGTAGGTGCTACTGAGGATTGGACTCAGGTCCTTGTGCATACTTGGCAAGCACTCCTCTGCGTTTCACCTTCAGCTATAACGTGTGGATCTTTTTAAGAGTACAGCAGGGGTTGGGGATTTAGCTCAGTGGTAGAGCGCTTGCCTAGCAACCACAAGGCCCTGGGTTCGGTCCCCAGCTCCGAAAAAAAGAAAAAAGAAAAAAAAAAAGAGTAGAGCAAATCTTGGGGAAAACATAAATTTGGTAGAAGCAATAACCTCATATTCAGTAAAGCAGTACTGGCTGATGAGAATTAGTAATTCATACAAGATTATAATGTAAAGTGAATTTTAATTTAGGAAGTTTGATTATTATGTGCCAGTGTCCTCAGAAAAATTTTATCTAAATCTGTCTTGGGCATGTGGTAACAAACATCGGTTGAAGTGAATGTAACACTGCAGGGATTCCATCAAAAAATAAAAACTGCAGAATACACATCATTAAAAAAATACTGTTTGGAGGCTGGAGAGATGTCAGGGTTAAGAGCACTGACTTCCTTTTCAGAGGACCCAGGTTCAATTCCCAGCACCCACATGGCAGCTCACACCCTCTGTAACTCCAGCTCCAGGGGGTCTGACTCTCTTGTGCCTTCTTTTGGCCTAAGGATGACACCAGGCAAACATGCAGGGAAAACACCTGCACATGTAAAATTTTTTAAGTATTTTATTTTACAAGCATGGGCCCTTTGCATGTGTATTTGTGCACCATGTGCATGCCTGCTATCTATGGAGACAGAAGACTGTCAGATCCCTGGAACTAGTGTCATGTGGTTATTAATTACACAGACCCTCTGCCAAAGCAGGAAGTGCTCTTAACCCACACATCATCTTTCTAGTGCCAACACAGTTATCATTTTGTTTGTCTGTGGAGGAGGGATTGAGACAGGGTTTCTATACTGCTCTGACTGTCCTGGAATTCACTGTGGAGACCAGGCTGGCCTCACACTCTTAGAGATCTGCCTGCCTCTGCCTCCTAAGTGCTGGGATTAAAGGTGTGCATAGGTCATTACCACCTGGCTATCTGTGCTTATTGTAAAGGAGAGAATCAGACAAGTTTAATTTGGTGAAAATGTCTAAATTTTAGATATTCAGCATTCAAATAGAAAATGATTTAAGGCAAATTTCATTTTCATAAATCATAAAGGAAGCTACCATTCAGTCATGAATGATGTGCTAAAAATCTTACTCATTTTAGAATAAGTTTACCTTTAACCTTACCTCATTAGTTCTCAGTGAATTTCACCTATTAAATGACCACCAAGGCCAGTTTCACCCTATGTTAACCTACATGCAAGCATCTGGTAAGATTTCAAGATTATGACAAAACCTAGACAGAAGGACTCATTTAGAAAACTACAGCACTCACCTGTGCTAGACCCACACTGCAGACACTCACATACCTGTGCTAGACCCACACTGCAGACACTCACATACCTGTGCTAGACCCACATAGCAGTACTGTAGAGGTCACAATAGTCATGAACAGGAGTACAAGAGTTCACTTCAAACAGAAGGATACACAACTCTAAAATACGACCTCAGTGCCAGAAAAGTTAAAGAAGCTACCTCTCTTCCCCACTCAAAAACAGCTAACTAAGGACAAAACAATTTTATGCTTGGGGCCAAAATTAAGGGAAATCTAGGACCACTGTTTGATTATGTTAGTAGTAAAATATTAATAGATGACAAATGGAAGACTAAATGACTCGTATCAGCACGGAAGCGCAGGCCTGTATGGGGCCATGACAGGGCCTTCATGTTCAGACCAGCCTGGACTACAAAATAGGTCCCAGGTCAACCTTGGACATACAGTAAGACCCTGTTTTAAAACAACAAAACATGCTAACACCAACAAAGCAAGCTGGGGTGATCAAAAGCACATGGGTGAAAGGCTGCTGACCCAAGGGCAAGAGAGCGAACATAGTAATACAGCTGGCCCCTTTGAGCAGTTGCTATTGTTCATGAAGGAGACCCATGCTGTGGGAAGTGCATGCACTCTATTAAATCAGTGGTAACTTGAAGGGTGACAGAGGACAACATTCTTCTTCAACAAATACTGGCTGAAATTCAGTCATTTTATCCTATCATCTAAATTTTCTATAGCTTCAAGTAATAATACAAGATCACGTTAGAAAATCGAATTGCTCTATTCTGTGGTATAAACTAACAAAGGAAAAGCTAAGATGAACTCATATTAAGAGTTTAAACATGGGGGGCTGGGGATTTAGCTCAGTGGTAGAGCGCTTACCTAGGAAGCGCACGGCCCTGGGTTCGGTCCCCAGCTCCGGGGGGAAAAAAAAAAAAAAAAAAAAGAGCACTGACTGCTCTTCCAGAGGTCCTGAGTTCAATTCCCAGCAACCACATGGTGGCTCACAACCATCTGTAAAGAGATCCGATGCCCTCTTCTGGTGTGTCTGAAGACAGCTACAGTGTACTTATATATAATAAATGAATAAATCTTAAAAAAATAAAGAGTTTAAACATAATCACAGTTTAAACTATGAATGGACTCACAGTCTCAAAGTTTACTGAAAAGCACAGTAAAAGCTACTTGTAATTAAATTTCTTACCTGTTTGTAGGCATAAAATTCTTTGTGTGCTTGATGTCTCAGCCTAAAAGACACAAATGAGCGGTGAAATATAGAGATTTGGGCGAGAGTACCCACTAAACCATGGGATATCACCCACTGTAAGTTCTAGAGAAATCTCATTGAAACAGGAATCTCAATACAGCAGACAGTGTAACAAAGATAAAGATTTTCATGTTCAGCAAAGTCTTAGTTCAATAATTTGTCTCATCCTTAATTAAAAAATTCAATAAAGTGCAAAGACTAAGTACATAGTTTAGAAATGAAAAACATGTGTCTGTAGGAATAATTATCATCTATATCAAAATATAGGTTCTTCTGAGGATCCCTGAAGTTCTGAAACGTTCTTTCCCAATCATCGCCCACCTAGAGCTGGTTCTGTGGCCGAATGTACATTAGCTGTGTCTGCTTCTAGACGCACATCCATGGCTGCTTGGTGCAGCCTCCTTTGTGTTTACTTTCTCCAATCCTCAGTCCCTAAGATTCTTTTTGCATCCAGTAACAGGAATGTCTGCTTAGCCAAAGATTAAGATAATTCTCCTGGGGTTGGGGATTTAGCTCAGTGGTAGAGCGCTTGCCTAGGAAGCGCAAGGCCCTGGGTTCGGTCCCCAGCTCCGAAAAAAAGAACCAAAAAAGAGCCAAAAAAAAAAAAAAAAAGATAATTCTCCTGAGCCAATGTCTGGAGACAAACGTGTTATCTCAGCACTTGGGAGACAGTAGTAAAGGGATCAAAAATTTAAGGTCTTTCTTGGCTACAGAGAATTTGAGGCTAGCCTGGGCTACATAAGACAGTCTCAAGACAATGCCCCGTATTCTGAAAAATCATGTACTATTTTATCTACTTCATTTAGGTCTGAGACCCGCCTGAGCCTACACTTTATGTGTGTTGTAAGGTAAGGTCTTAGATCCTTTTTATCCCTGTACTGTTTCTTACTGGCCTCATAACGTTTACCTAGACATTGAATCCTGTCCCAGTGCTCTATCTTCCTGCCTTTGCATATAAGGGCATCCCTCAAAACCTCTGAATCCTAGGTCTGGTGTCGCTTAGGCAATGGGAGGGAGAGGGAGGAAAAGGGCAGGTGACCAAGTGACTGCAGAGCAGTATTGCCAGTCAAGGAAAGCTAGGGTTTGCTGGTCACTACCAGAAACTAGGAAGAGGCTGGCGTGGATGCCCTCAGAGACACTGTGATTGTCTGGACTCATCTGCTTCACACTTGAGAGGGCGAAACCTAACGCCCTGTGTTGTTTTTTAATGTTTAATTCTAAGGGCTAGAGAGATGAGAGGACCAGTGTTCCGTTCCCAGCACCCACATCAGATAGCTCACAAGTGATTTTAATTTCAGTCCCAACACTATCCAGCCTTCACTGGTACCAGCACACATGTGGTGCACAGACTCATGCAGATACATACACATAAAAAAACACAACTTTTAATCTAAACTAAACACATAAAAGGTAAAGAATCCGCACATACTTTTGATTTGAGACAATGTCACTATGTAGACCAGACCAGCTTGGAACTTAAGAACTTCCTGCCTTAGGACCCTGAACCACCATGCCCAGCTCACACAAACTTTTCCATGTTTCTCCAATGCTTACAGTTATAGAAATATAGTAAAGTTACAACATAACTAGAAAGTGGCCTAACCCTGACAGGACATCGCTGACTATCACCCATTTGAATCCACAAGATTTTCCACTCATGCCCTTTCCTGAGCAATAGTCCAACTTACGACCCCATTTTACACCTAGTTATGCCTCCTTTAGCCTCTGTTGTCATGGCAGTTCCTTAACTGTGCAATCCTTTGACGCTCACCTTTCATTGGTTAGTTAGGTTAGTTCAGGTATTGTCAATCATAAAGTGCCTGTTGTACCATTTCTGACTCACATCTTGGGGGGATAAGTTAAAATCATATCCCTATCTTACTCTTTGCTCAAGCTTCTTTCCACTAACATAAACATCCACCTTTCTCTTGATAGTTAATCGGGATTCACACACAACATGAAAACAGCCATTATGGCAGCCCACAACTTTAATCCCAACACTCAGGAGGCAGAGGCAGGTCAATTTGGAGCTGGAGGCCAGCCTGAGCTTCAAAACAAAACAAACTCCGGGCTAATTGAGGCTACAAATGAAGATCATGTTTGAAAAAAAAAAAAAAAAAAAAACCAAATCCCCAAGTTTACACAATTTACATAGGATGCTCTGTGGGCTAAAATTTAATATGATCGTTATTTGTTGCTCAGGCATATTGGGACTACAGTTTAGTGACGGAAGGCTTGTCTAGCATACAAGGTGGAGGGGACTCGGCTTATGATTCCCTTTACCGATCCCTGATTAGAATGCTAAGTTTCCATGCAGCAGTGGTTTCAAACCCTTCCTACTCTCAAGTTTTTAATCACATCCTCTACCCTCTTCTTTGAGACAGGTTCTTGCTGTGTAGTTCAGGGTGGCTTTGAACTCGGGATTTACTTGCTTTGTCCTGAGTATTATTCTGGTTCTCCTATTCTTCTTGTGAGGCAGACAGTCTTCCTCTACGGGAAATGACAGCCAGGAGGCTCCTACCTGTAACCAACATTGCACTCAGAAGCCTAAAGCGAGGAACAAGGGTTATGGCTAGTCTGAGCTGCAGAGGGAGACCCTGTCTCAAAACAAAACACATAACCTTTGCTTTTAATTTCCTATTTTTTTAACAAAAAACAAAACACAACAACAACAACAAAAAACCTCTTTGAAGACCATGTAACAATGTTTTTAATTGTTCTGAGACAGTCTCACAGTGTAGCTCTGGCTCACTATGTAGACTAGGGTGGCCTCTGAGAGCCGTCTACCTCTGTCTCCCCAGTGCTAGGATTAAAGTCTGTGCCACTACACTGGGCTTCACGTAACATTTTAAATTATGGTTTGATATAGGGCCTCACTATGTACTTTAGTTGGCCTTAAACCCTTGACCATGTTGACTCTACCTCACTAAGATAACAAGTGTCTGCTACTACACCTGACTTGCATAAAAATTTTAAAGTCAGTTTTGGCTTTGAAAATAGGCTCCATTTAATAATACAAAGGGTAAAAGTGTTTAGATAATAACAAGTCAGCAGGCATGAAACATTATTAGCAAAAGTTATCACCCCAGCCCACATGAGCTGACTTCTTCAGCCCGTGTCTCTATGCATACTGAATGTGTGGACTGTTTAGTGTATTATGCAGATAAGTAATCACACAACTATTTCTGCCTCAGAGAGGGGCTTAAAGACTGGGAAGATCAGAGGCAAGTGGCATTTTAAGGCATGGCTCCTGACTTAAAACGCTGTCTTCTGACCTGTGATGATGTCAGGTGACAGTGGTGCAAAATGCCTTCTACCAGAGCAATTTCCAGCAGACTGAACCAGACTCCGGAGGCAGAGGCAGGTCAGTCTCCATGAGTTCCTGGCTTGCCTGGTCTATCTATGCAGTGAGTACCAGGCCAGTCAGGGACGCATAGACTGAGGCTCTGTCTCAAAACAAAACAAAACAATACAAAACACAACTTAAAACCAGAAAGTAGATTAGATCTTAAAGACAAGGGTTTAAGTGTATCAGAATGGGGAGCTAATACTGTTGAAAACTACTGAAGACCAATTCTACTACAGAGTAAAACACCTCATCAGCAGTCAGGACTGACAATTACACAAAAGTGGGTTACTAAACACCAGCTCACAATTAAATACTGGGCTACTATGGCTTTAGAAAACTGGCCCATTCTTAATGTTTTTTGCCCTTATTTGTAGAAATGACTGTTTCAAGTATTCTGAAATATTTGTGAAATATTAAAAATTGATTACCTAATTAAGTAGCAACAGAAGAGTAAACTAAGGATAAAGACAAACACAGCAGTGCCGAAAACCACGATATATATGTTGAGAGGCAGGTTCTGGAATCCAATATTAGGCATCCTGAAGTTATAATGTGGGAAATCTGAGCTCATGGATGAACTGTGGGGAAAGAAAGAATGGAAAAGAATTAGGTGTGGACAGGTATTGCAGTGCATATCTGTAATCCTAGCCCTTGGGTAAATGAGGCAGGAGAATTGCTAGATGTTTGAGGTTAGCCAAAGTTACATAGCAAGACTGTAAAAAACAAACAAACCAAAACCAACCCCCCTTTGGAACTAAGATAGCATTATATATTTATACACGAGAGGCAAAAGTTTTTTAATGCCTGACCTGAACTAAAATAAGGTAAAGTATTAATACTCTTATCTTCTTTCTTGCATTCATTTGTCATAGCAAATATTTACCAATTTTATTAGATTCAAAATATAGAGCAATTTATATTCAAAAGGCACTACGTGAAATGATGTCAGTAATTAATCAACATGGAAGCTTTTAAGTGCATAAAGAAAAAATGTATTAAAACTTCGCAGATTATCTAACTTAATTCACCCATTAATATAGAAATATTCACCTCTTAACTTACCAGTACTTATAGTGGTAAACATAAAAATAACTCACATGGACTGGCAACATAGCAAGACTGACAAGCCGTCCCATGCCTGGAACCATATAAAGGCTAGAAAAGAGACTACCTCCCTCCTATGGCACTAACAATAACCTCAGAAAGAGAGGACTAAGTAATTACACAGCATCGAGTGTTACCGTTTGGTTATTTCTCAAAAAGTTTAATAACAAACTTGGGCCTGGTAATGCCCAGTTTTAATTCCTGTGTTTGGAGGCAGAAGTAGGTAAATTTCTGTGAGTTCAAGGCCAGCTTGTCTACACAAGAAGTTCTAGGCTATCCAGGAGAAATATACAACCAACATTTGAGAATCTACAAAAACAAAATAATACAAAACACAATGAAAAACGCTATTGGATTATCATGTGATCCAACAATTCTAGTCCTAGCAATATCACAAAGATCTGAGAACAACAGTTCAAACAAATCCTGCATATAAACACTTTAGCAGCACAATTCATTGTTGCTCAGAGGTGGAAAGGCCTAGATGCCTAATGAGATGAACAAGTAAACAACTGTGTTTGTCACCTACAATGGAGTCCAAGTCAGCCATAAAAAGTGGACTGAATTCCCTGGGAACCCACTGGCCAGGGAAGCTCTCAATCTGGTTCTTACCCTAGCACTGTAGCAGCAGCCACCTGCTGTGCCCCTCCCTCTCTGCCCCATTCCTAGGACACTAAGCAGATCCTAGGCCAACACCTTGCTTTCTTCCCTTTTTTGGATCCCTTCAAACCACCCAACCCTATGCTCATTCCTAAGATCAAGAAATACATTTACCTGAAACCCCCAATGTGCACACTTGGCAGGATCCCAGAAGAATCCCCTTGTAGGCAACAAAGGGCACCACACACTCCTAAGGTGCAGAAAGGGCAACAGAAAACAAGGAACAAAACACTACCCAAAGACAAGACTGATGTCAGAGCTTAGAATTATGATCATCGCAAACCCAGACACCTAGACACAGCATAAAAACAGTAATAAGGACAGTGTCTCCAATACAGTCCAGCATCCCACTACAGTAGGTCCTAAGGCTTGCCACCATAGCTGAAGGTCAGGATAAGAACTTTAAAGTAGTCTTTATAAATCTGACGGAGGACCTTAAGAAGGAAATGAGTAAATCCTAAAGAACTCTAGGAAAACAGACAAAAGTGAGAGGAAATGAGTGAAACAACCCAAACCCATAAGTGGAAATGGCATCGATAAAGAAAGCTCAAACATGTGAGGAACAGCTGGAAATGAAAAATTTAGGAGCTTGAATGGATACCTCAGAGGCAAGGCTTTCTTGCCAAGAGAATAAGAGATGGAAGAGAGAATCTCAGGCACTGAAGGTATGATATTTGAAATGGATACCTTGGTTAAAGAAAATGTTAAATAAAAAAAAAAAAAATCCTGGCACAAACAGCCAGGAAATCTGGGACACTATGAAAAGACCAGATCTAAAACGAATAGGAATAGAGGAAGAAACCCAGGTCAAAGGCACGGAAAATAGGCCAGACCAGAAAAGAAATTCCCCTAGACACAACAATCAAAATACTAAGCATACAGAACAAAGAAAGAATACTTAAAAACTGCAAAGGAAAGAGACCAAGTAACATATAAAGACAGACCTATTAGAACAACATCTAATGTCTTAACAGAGACTTTAATGTTCTATAGATTGAGACCAGAGACACTGTCCCAGACTACTATACCCAGCAAAACTGTCAATCGCAACAGATGGTGGTCTGGGTGGGTAAAGCACACCGAGATGACCCCAGACACCCATAGGCTCCAAGTGTCTAAGATGAGCAAGCATTGGTGGAGACATGGAGACAGAAGTAGGATGGTGTATGCACAATGAAGAGGGGCTGAACCAGAGACCTGAGGGCGGTAAGGAACAGCCTGGCATGAGTTGCCAACAATGTCACCTGAGGCCATGGTGAGGTCCTGCCCATGCTGCTGTGGACCAAAGGCCATGTGGACATTTCTGAGGGCTGTATGAAGCTGGTCCACCCCTTGCCTCAGCATTGTGGGAGAGGAAGCACCACTCTGCATCAGCTGCAGCACTTTAGAATGTGCTCACGCCTCACCTGGGCAGCACAGTAGGGCTGGTCCTGGTGTGGGTGTGAGAACAAATGAGCTGTTTCTGCCCCTTGCCTGGGCAGTGCTGGAGAGCTGCCCTGGTGGAGTAGCTGCAGGTGAGCCAGCCTCGGGGTGGGGGGTGGACATGAATATAGGAGAGCTGGAGGGGAGGTCTGTTTATATTAGTGGAAAGAAGCTAGAGCAAAGAGTAAGATAGGGATATGATTTTATCTCCCCAAGATGTAACTCAGCTACCACCCGGACTCAGGGCTTGGAGTTGGCCTACACCCCAACATGTACCCCAACTATGAACTGCTGGACCATTTGAAGGGGCTGGTGCTGCAGAACTAAAGCTGAGGGATCTCCATGACACAAGACAAAAATAGGGTAACTCCTGGAGAAGTCCCAGTGAGGATCCAGTATTGATAGTGTAGAAGAAGCCAGAGGCCCCAAACCAGACCAAGGATTCTTGCAATGAACATTTGCATGAAAAGCTGTTTTAGCAAAAGGTTGTACTGTGTGACACACTGCACTTTCTACACCAATATTTTGTTTGTTTTCTGTTTGGGGGAGGATGCAAGGGTGGAGAGGGAGGATGTGGAGGGATGGGAAGATGAGTGGGATCGGGGTGCATGATGAGAAATTCACAAAGAATCAATCAAAAGTTAAAAAAAATAGAAAAATGAGAATTTTATGATAAAACCAAATTTAAGCAGTATCTATCTACAAATCCAGCCTTATGGAGGTATTAGAAGGAAAACTTCATGGGCTAGAGAGATGGTTCAGTGGTTAAGAGTGGATCTGATGCCCTCTTCTGGTGTGTGTGAAGACAGCTACAGTGTACTCATATAGAATAAATAAATCTTAAAAAAAAGAAAAAGAAAACTTCAACCTAAAGAGGTTGGCCATACCCAAGAAAACACAAGGGATAAAAACCCAAACCAGCAAGGCAAAGGCAGAGGCAACCATGACAACAAAATGGCAGAAATCAACAAACACTGTTCACTAATACCTGTCAGCATGAAGCCTCAACTCCCCCATTTAGAAAAACAAAACAAAAACAAAACCACAAGCTTATGATTTGACTAGAAAACAGGATCCATCTTTGTGCTGCATCCCAGATAGTCATCACCTCAGAGTAAAAGGATGGAAAAAGATGTTCCAAGCAAATGGACCTAAGAAGCAAGCTGGTGGCCATTCTAATGTCGTCAAACCAAGTAATCAGAAGAGACCAGGAAAGAGAGACTACATACATAAAGGGAAAACCCACCAAGAGACTACTGCAATTCTTTTATGCACCATACATAAGGGTACCCCTGTTCATATACTACAGCTTAAATCAAACATTGATCCCCATACAGTGACAGTGGATGACTTCAATACTCTACTCTCATCAATTAACAGGTTATCCAGACAAAAACTAAGCAGAGAAATGCTGGATCCAAATGATGTCATGAGCCAATGAACCTAGCAAAAACACATAGAACATTCCATCCAGACAGAATATACTTCCTTCCAAAAAGTATATGAACACTCCAGTCAAAAAGAATACACTTGTTTCTTTGCAGCTCTGGAACTTTCTCCAAAGCTGACCGCACACTTGGCTATAAAGCAAGTCTCATCAGATACAAGAAAACTAAAATAATACCCTGCATCCTGTATGACCTCCATGGAGTCAAGCTAGATATCAACAACAGAACAAGAGAAAGTTTACAGACCCATGGAAGCTGAACAACACAGTACACACTACTGAATGAAAAATGGATCAACACTGAAATTTGAAGGAAATTAAAGGCCAACGATTGAATGAAAAGTACAGGACATATACAAACTTATGGGACACAAATACAGGACATATACAAACTTATGGGGCACAAATACAGGACATATACAAACTTATGGGACACAAATACAGGACATATACAAACTTATGGGACACAAACACAGGACATATACAAACTTATGGGGCACAATGAAGGTGGTTCTACCAGGCGAGTTCAAAGCCCTAGGTGCCTACATTACAAGAACTAAATTCAAAACCAACCAACCAAAAAAAAAAAAAAAAATGGAGATCCCAGTAGTAAACACCTGAAATCTCTAAAACTAGAAGAAATCATACCCAAAAGGAGAAGATGACAAGAAACAACCAAACTCAGGACCAAAATCAATAAAATAGAAACGGTAAAAAAACTAATACAAAGAATCAATGAAACTAAGAGTGGATTCTTTGAGAACATCAGTAAGACTGACAAACCCTTAGCCAAATTAACTATAAGACAGAGAGATGATGCAAAATAGTAAAATTAGACATGAGATGGAGGACAAAACAGACACCAAGGACATTTAAGAATCCTTAAGGGGCTGGAGAGATGGCTCAGTGGTTAAGAGCACTGACTGCTCTTCCAAAGGTCCTGAGTTCAAATCCCAGCAACCACATGGTGGCTCACAACCATCTGTAATGGGATCCGATGCCCTCTTCTGGTGTATCTGAAGACAGCAACAGTGTACTCATGAACATAAAATAAAAAAATCTTAAAAAAAAAAAAGAATCCTTAAGGACAGGCTGGAGAGATGGCTCAGTGGTTAAGAGCACTGACTGCTCTTTCAGAGGTCCTGAGTTCAATTCCCAGCAACTACATGGTGGCTCACAACCATCTGTAAAGAGATCTGATGCCCTCTTCTGGTGTGTCTGAAGACAGCTACAGTGTACTTATATATAATAAATGAATAAATTAAAAAAATCCTTAAGGACACACTTTAAAATCTTGTACTCCCATCATATTGGAAAATCTAAAAGAAATGGATAATTATAACCCCTATTTATTACTTCTATTTAGAAGCAGTAATTAAAAGTCTACCAAAACAAAACAACCCCCAAACCACAACCAAGAAAAATAAAACAAAAAAAGCAACCAAACACCCAGGGCCAGATGGTTTTAGTGCAGAATTCTACCAGATTTTCAAAGAATTATTGCCAATACTTCTCAAACTATTCCACCAAATAGAAACAGAAGAAACTTTGTCCAATTTGTTTTATGAGGCCAGTTATTCTGATACCAAAACTACATAAATATCCAACATATAAAACTACAGACCAATTTTCTTTTGAACATAGATGCAAAAAAAATTCAGTAAAATACTTGGAATATAAGTACATAACAAAAAGATTATTAACCATGATCAGGTTGGCTTTATTTCAGAGATGGTACAGCACATGCAACTGATAAATATGATCCACCAGATAAATGAACTGAAAGAGAAAACTACATGATTATTTCAGTAAATGCAGAAAAGGCCTTTGGCAAAATCCAACATCACTCCATAGTAAAAGTTCTGAAGAGACAAAGAATATACCTTTACATGAAAAAGGCAATTTAAATTGGCAAAGCTAATAGCCAATGTCAAATTAAAATAGAAACTCCACTGGGAAATTTCTGCAGCTGATACAAACTTTCAGCAAAGAAGTTGGATACAAAATCAACTCAAAACAATCAGTAGCTTTCCTGTATACAAGTGACAAATGGCCTGAGAGAGAAATCAGGAAAACAGCACCTTTCACAATGGCCTCAAATAATTAAAATATCTTGGGATAACTCTAACCAAGCATGTGAAAGACTTGTGTGATAAAAACTAAGACACTGATGAAAGAAACTGAAGATAGCAGAAGACCCCCCCACCCCATGCTCACAGATTGGTAGGATTAACACGGGAAAAATGGTCATTCTACGAAAAGCAATCTACAGATTCAATTCAATCTCCATCAAAATTGCATTCACAGGTCTTGAAAGGATAAATTTTGGCCTCATATGGAAAGACAATATACACATGCACACACAAACAGTACAGCTAAAATAATCCTAAATAATAAAAGAACTGCTGGAGGTATTAACCATCCCTGACCTCGAATTGTACTAGAGCTATAGTAATAAAACAACGTTGTAGAGGAGTTTTAATCCAATAACATGGCAACTCTGGCTAGAATATAGTAACACCCTTAGTACCTTTAATCCCAAACAACAATGTCTAATTGAAGGAGAAAGTGAACGAATCATCGAAAAGACTTAACAGAGTAGGGTATGCCCAATTCTTACCAGGACAGGAAAAGAGTCTACTTAAGAGCAATGCCAGGGAGTCGGAAGTCAGTCAATTGTGAATCAGTACAGTGAGTATATTACAGTAGGAGTGAGTTCATTTGTAAGTTCATACACTTCAATGAAGGACCCCAAAGGCAGCTGAATCCAGAATAAGGAGCTAAAAGATTAGAATAAATTGACAGTTAGTTTGAGGCACAAGCAGAGCAATAAAGTGAGAAGCTGAGAGAAACCAGTATGAATCAGTCAGCTTGGAGAGGTGTTTGGGCTGGAATATCTGAGTTGAAACAGCTAGCCAGAGTTTAGAAAGAATTAGAAAGAATGAGCTTATTCAGTAGTAAGCCTCTGAAATGACAAATACATCAGGAGAATAAAAATTATATTTATTAGCATGGTATTAGTACAAAAATATATATATTGATCAATGGAATGGAACTGAAGACCCAGATATAAATCCTTATACCCAAAGACACTTGTGGGTTTTTTTTGTTTGTTTGTTTGTTTTTTTTGTTTTGTTTTTTTGATAAAGTCAAAGACACACATACAAGGAAAAGGCAGAAACTTCAACAAATGGTGTTGGTCAAACTGGATGGCTGGATGTAGAAGAATCCAAATAGATCCATAGTTATCATCACCATGGACAAAATTCAACTCCAAATGGATCAAAGACCTCAACATAAAACCAGATACACTGAACCTGATTGAAGAGAAAGTGGGGAGTAATCTTGACTGCACTGGCACAGGAAAAGACTTTCTGAATAGAACACCAACAGCACATGCACTAACAGAATGGGAAAAGATCTGTACTAATTATACATCCAACAAAGGGTTAATACCAAAATATATAAGGAACTCAAGGGGGAAAAAAAGCCAAACCAACATAGACATCAAGAAAACAAGTAAAATTTAAAAATAAGATCTAAATAGAACATTCTCAAAAGAGGAAACTCAAATGGCTGAGAAACACTTAAGTGTTCATCCTTAGTCACCAGGGAAAGGCAAATCAAAACTCCTTTGAGATATCATCTTAACCTGTCAGAATGGCTAAGATCAATAAAACAAATGACAGCTCATGCTGGCATGGATATGGAATAAAAGAAATACTCATCTATTGCTGGTGGGTCTGAAAACTTGAACAGGCACAATGGGATTCAGTGTGGTGGTTCCTCAGGAGGAGGGAAATCAATCTACCCCCAGATCCACATCTGGGGCATATACCCAAAGGATGCTCATCCTAAAAGACACTTGCTCAATGTTCATTCCAATAACCAGAAATCAAAAACCTCGATGTGCCTCAACAGATATCCTACAGTCTTTCCTTTATACTATCAATTTTAAAAGAACAAAAAATGCTGGAAATGAACTGGATAATTAAACTTTAGAAGACTAAATCATGTAAGCCAGAAATAAGGGAAAAGACAAAAATAGATTAAGAAAAAAAGAAAAATCAAGTAGGTTTGAGTCAACTAACCAAACCAAACAAAAAATTTTGCTATTCTGAGATCTTTAAAAACTAACGAGAATTTGAATATTAATTTATAATTTAGATTAATATATTTTATAGGCATATAAATAGCCAAAGTGGCTCAAGAAGACATGACTTTTTAAAAAGCTATTGTCGCTGAGGACCTTGAGCATGCTAAGCAAGCACTCCACAAAAGCTGTATTCTTGCATGGCTGCTTGGGGCTGCATGGCCATTCTGTAGGCTGCTGTACTGTTGTATAACTGGGTGGGTGGCGGTAGCATTTTTACAGTCTACAGAATGCCTGTGCCTCTGAATGTATGCCAGTAAGTTCCCACTAGTCAGTTTTCACCACTTCCTGTCATTTATTGTGTTTCTGTTGTTATTTTCTCTAAAGAGATAATATTTCTGCCTGTATTCAAATGAAAGATAGGGAAGAAAAAGAAAGAAAAAAAAGGAAGGAAGGAAGGAAAGAAAAAGGAAGGGAAGGAGGGAGGGCATTGTGACTTTATCTTCTGTGCAACAAGCAGGTCTACCTTAGGTCCTTGTCTGGCTGGTCCCTTCTGCCACTAAATCTGTCATCCATCTTTTTTTTTCCCCATTGGTTATTTTATTTATTTACATTTCAGATGTTATCCCCTTTCCCAGTTTCCCCTCCAAAAACCTCCTATACCCGCCCTGCTTCTATAAGGGTGCTCTTCCACCTGCCCACCCACTCCTGCCTCAGGGCCCTAGTGTTCCCTTACACTGGGGCATTGAGCCTCCACAGGATGAAAGGCCTCCCCTCCCAGTGATGCCCAACAAGGCCATCCTCTGCTACATACGCAGCTGAAGCCATGGGTCCCTCCATGTGTATTCTTTGGTTGGTGGTTCAGTCCCTGGGAGTTTTGATTGGCTGATATTGTTCTTCCTATGGGGTTGCAACCCCTTCAGCTCCTTCAGTCCTTGCCCTAACTCCTCCACTGGGGTTCCTGCACTCAGTCCAATGTTTAGCTGCGGGCATCTGCATTTGTATTAGTCAGGCTCTGGCAGAGCCCCTCAGGGTACAGCTATACTGTGCTCCTGTCAGTAAGCACTTCTTGGCTTCAGCAACAGTGTCTGGGTTTGGTGTCTGCAGATTGGATGGCTCCCTAGGTGGGCAGTCTCTGGATGACCTTTCCTTCAGTCTCCACATCTTTATTTTTTCCATCTTCCCAGACTGATTAAAGAAATGTTCACTTATATTCTCTTTTCTCATTTTTATGGTTTTATTCCTTAAATTTAAATGTTTAATCCACCTTGAACGTGATATTAGAAAACACTGATGATTATGATGCCTAGTGCTTCGTATTAATTTAAGCACATTAGTATTTCATCCAGGGTGAAGCAGTAGTTCCTTTTTAATATCTCAAGATTATTCTTACATAATCTTTTCCAGGTATGTTTATTTTTAAAGACTTATTTTTAATATGTGTAGGTGTATGTGTCTGCATACGTGCATGTGCACATAAATGCGAATGAGTGCCTGAGGAGGCCAGCGGCACTGGACAGCCTGAAGGCAGAATTAAAGACCCACCTGAAGTAGGTACTGGAGACCTCTGGAGGAGTAGCAAGTCTCTTAATCTCCAAGCCATTTGTGAAGTCCTCAGATTTTAAAGTGTTCTCTTAGGCTGAAGAGAATATCAGATGCACAGTTTATATAAGAACGGGTCTTGTTAAAGTCCAAATTTCTGTTAAAGTTAAATTAAGTTGTTATTAACAAGCAAGACCTTTGAGAGGCACAAAGGGAGACCTATCACTTAACAAAGATCTCCCTTTGCACTCCTTCTACAATCTTCTGTGCTACTTCCTTGCTGGAGACAGATATCCATTCTATCAGGGAATAAGATCTCAGCTAAAAAATCTTTTATGCCTCAAGTGCAAACAGCTAAGCAAGACAACTGCTGGTGTTTATAAACATTTCTCTGGTGAACTGTATCTATACTGTTTGAGTTGATCTGAGGTCATTCTTATCATTTATTCTCTCTGCTGAAGAAGCTGCTGGCTGACCATCTTGGTCATCAAGGCCTGCAACCCCAGCAATGTAGAGTCTGGGGCAGGGCACTGTGAGACCCAAGTTGGCCCAGGCAATGGAGTGAGACTAGATATCAAAAACAAAAAGGAAGAAAAGAACCAGGGACCATGGTTTACTGTAGAATGCTGGGCCAGGTCCTAGGGTTAGTCTCCAGTATTTAAAATCAACCACCCAACAAATGATGGATATCTGGGTGTTCTGTCATCAAGTGCCAAATCTGGAAAAGAAAAGGAGTCTTGGGCTGGAGAGATGGCTCAGCAGTTAAGAGCACCCGACTGCTCTTCCAGAGGTCATGAGTTCAATTCCCAGCAACCACATGGTGGCTCACAACCATCTGTAAAGAGATCTGATGCCCTCTTCTGGTGTGTCTGAAGACAGCTACAGTGTACTTATATATAATAAATGAATAAAAAAAAAAAAAGAAAAAAAAGAAAAAAAGAAAAGGAGCCTTGCCACAAATTCAATAGGCTAACAGAGACTTCTCTGCAGCAACTGGTTTGACTTCCCCCTTTGAATTCTTAGCCCATCCCCACTATTAGAGAACTGGAAAACAAACCCCTACAGCGACTGCAATGCCATATCCTAGTCACCTGTCTCATCTCTATTTCAATGTGGACTTTTCCCATTTACTTCCTTTATACACACCTCACTATTTTGACTCTACCTATTTTTATTAAAGAATGTCACGGGGGTGGGGGAGTAGGGAGTGGAGAGATGGCTCAGTGATTAAGAACACTGACTACAGCACTGATTGCTCTTCTAGAGGTTCTGGGTTCAAATCCCAGCAATCACATGGTGGCTCACAACCATCTGTAATGAAATCTGATGCCCTTTTCTGGTGTGTCTGAAGACAGCTACAACAGTGTACTTATATAGAATAAATAAATCTTTATTTTTAAAAAAAGGAGAATATTACAGGGGACTGGCAAGATGGTTCAGTGGGTAAGGTTGCTTGCTGCCAAGCCTAATGACTTAAGTTTCATCCTTGGAACCCACATGGTAGCAAAGAGAAAACAGACTCTTATAAGTTGTCCTCTGACTTCCATATACACACAAATAAATAAGTAAATGTAAAATAACAGTGACAATGTAAAGCAGAATGCTACAAAGTTTTATTTGTTTGTACTTTGCTTTTAAAGACACTTAAATTCTAAACAGAGCTGGTTCTGGTGGCCCAAGGCTTTGTCCTGGTACTCAGTAGTCAGAGACAGGTGGTCCTCTGAGTTCAGGCAGCCTGGGCTATACTGTGAGAGCCTGCTTTTTTTTTTTTTTTTTTTTTAATTGGGGTTGGAAAGAGGGTTCAGCTGTTAAGAACACTGACTGCTCTTCCAAAGGACCTGGGTTCAATTCCCAGTACCCACATGGCACTCACAACTGTCTGTAATTTCAGTTCCAGGGGGCCTGACACCCTCACAGAAACATACATGCAGGAAAAACATCAATGCAATAAAAATAAATCATTTAAAAAAAAACCCAAGCAGCTGCTTTAATAGTCGTGGGCGTCCCTGCTCTGTAAATGGTGGTGTGGATCCCTCTGCGGATTCTCGCTGCTGCCACTGATTCATCTGGGTGTGTGTACAGTTGTGTACAGTTCTCTCCTTGGCTGGTCCTGCCCAAGTAATCAAGCCTGGGCTGCTGTCTTTAATTTGTGTGCCATAATTGCAAGCCTGGATATTTGTATTCTAATGGTTCTTTTATTCTGCCATATTCCACGGGTTAATTATTTTGTTGCTGTTTTGTTTTTCAAGACAGGGTTTCTCTGTGTGGCTGTGGCTGTCCCGGCACTTGCTCTGTCAACCAGGCTGGCTTTGAACTCAGAGATCCACCTGGCTCTGTCTCCTGAGTGCTGGGATTAAAGGTAAGTGTCACCAAGGTCCAGGTGAAGTGTCAGTTGTTCTATGTTTCAGTTCATAAAGACACTTGCCCATCTTTTTACATAATTCAGTCTTTATTTAAAAAATTTTAAGAATCTCACCAGACCTTTATGAAACTTCACTGTGGTAATGATGAGGAATCAAACTTGTAATCTATTTTCTGATCTGTTTCAGGCACACAGTACATACACTATAATATTAGAAAGAATCTATCAGTTGTTAATTATTGGATTCTATTTAATTCATGGTTTTACAATTAGCTTGGTGAAAGTTCTTTTTTGTTTGCTTAGTTTATTCTTTGAGACAGGATGCCCCTACATAATCCCTGGCCTTAAACTCACAATCTTCCTACCTCAGCTTCCCAAGCACTGAGGTGTACACTTTTACACAGGGCTCTAAGTGCAGAATTTCTAAAACTCTATCCATCCATCAATTTTGAGACAGGTTCTTCTTATGTAGACCTGGCTAGTCTGAACTCCTATATGTAGATGAGGCTAATCTCAAATCACAGAGGTCTGTTTTCCTCTGCCTACTGAGTACTTAGATTAAACACATGTGCTACCACATCTAAGGACAGAATTTTTAATTGTTAAATTGTTTAAAATAACAAAAACAATAACACTAACACGCTACAATGCTCAGAGCACAGAACACGAATTGTAAAGGAGGGAAAGACATGTTGAGCTTCACAGTCAGTTACTCAAGGGCACTGAAAGTAAGCAGGCAGAAGAGAGTGGCCAGCCCTCTTCTCAATCTACAATAAACTCTAGACATATAATCTGCTTAATCTTAGACAAGGCTCTTTTGTTCCCAAGAAAACAGTATGTCTTTCTCAACAAAGGAAATCAAAATAATGACGATGTCAGTAATAACTACTCTTATTTACCTGTGGATATCAATCTTTTAACATCTCTCAAATTCAATGGGACCAGTACTTATCTTTTTAAAGCTGGATATTAGTCTACATTGATGTGCATCAGCTCCTGGCTCTTATACAGGTGCAGGGCACAAAAATAACCGTATTTTTAAAAAATTCTGTAAGACTGTTATATTATAATACAAAAGGTACTTTTAGTTGGTTTAATATAATCTACATACTTACTAAAATATAAAGACAGATCATGTAAAGAAAATCTTTAGTATGAATTGTTTGGCTCGATCTGGTGTGGGTAACAACTGTTGCCCACAGCTCTCTTCCCCACCTACCAGCTCTCATTCCTCCTGCCTGCTGAGCGCTGGACAGTGTTGGGGATGACATGAATATATACGATTCATACACAGCTGAGACCTCAGTTATTTTTTTTTTTTCGGAGCTGGGGACCAAATCCAGGGCCTTGCGCTTGCTAGGCGAGCACTCTACCACTGAGCTAAATCCCCAACCCCAGTTATTTATACTGAACAGTTATGCGTCTCTGCATTAGCCACTACCCACTCCTTAAAAACCCTTCTCTGACCAAAGTTGAAAGCACCACAAATCTTTGGGTGTAAACATAAATATTTAGAAGGAAGTCTAACAGCATGACTAATAAAACTATGGGTTCTCCCCAGGGCCTATTTCTCATCATTTGTCTTAAGATTTCTATTTCTAGAATAAAATGCCATGGCCAAAATCAACTTGAAAAGAAAGGGATTTATTTCACCTATACTTCTAGGTAACAGTCCATCACTGAGGGAAGTCAGGGCAGCAACTCAAGCAGGCAGGAACTTGGAGGCAGGAACTCAAGCATAGGCCACGGAGGGGTGCTGCTTACTGACTTGCTCCTCATGGCTTGCTCAGACTGCTTTCTTATATCCTCCAGGATCACCTCTCTTTGGGATGACCCCGCTCCCTTTGGTATTAGACCCACCCACATCCAATCATTAATCAAGAAAATGACCCACAGGACTGCTAATCTGGTGAGGGCATTTTCTCAACTGAGGTAGTTTCCTCTTCCTACATGACTCTAACTTGTGTCAAGTTGACATAAAAACTAGCTAGCATACCAGGTATGGACTTTTGATTAGGTTTACAGTAGGAGGCCTGAAATACCTTCTGGGAGGTGACCCTATGACCTCAGAAAGCTGCTGGTTACCCTCATAACCATTATGCTGCTATTGTACCAGTAAGTACAGACAGCTTCCTGGGTAAATGGGTATTGTAGTATACACAGTCCAGTGATAGCTGAGACGGGAAAGGTTACACAGAAAGAGTCAGCCTATGTAATCATATGCAATCCTTTATGTAACAGAGTTGTGTACATTACTATCTTTAAGACAGTAATCAGAATGGGCACTCTGCATGGTGCTTTACAGTCTATGAGTAGGGTTTGTGTATGTAAGCCTTTAAGACTTTATAGTCACCATATTGAATATTATACTTTCCAATATGTAGATGAAAAACAAAACAAAAGAAAACAACAACAACCAGATTCCAAACAGTAAAACTGGCTTACCGAGCCTCTTACTTCCCCAAGATCCTACTGTCTCGGTGGACTTTGCAAGCTCGGGTGAAATAGCCGGTGCTGCAGCCGGTGCGCACGGGAAGTCAGCAGACTCACTCACCCCAGCTCATTCATACTGTCTGTATTCACACAGCCTCAAGAACAGCCCATATCGAAATTCTCTAATAATTTTGAATGAGGTATATATAATTTCTTCCTAAGGTCAGGTGTGGTGGTATGTACTTTTAATCAGAGCCCTCAGGAGGAAGAGTCAGGAGGCTAGCCTGGTCTACATAGTGAGTTCCAAAACACCCTTGGCTATTTAAACACCCTGACTCAGAGGAAAAAACAAAACAATGACAACAAACCCCCAAACATTTTCCCACACTCTCCCCTTAGCATCCCCTAATATTAAATAAAATCTTACATTAGGAAAGGAAAGCAAGACGGAGTCAAGTCTATTAAATAAACGATAGACTTTATTCAAACGTTACTGGTTCTTCCATTATTGTTTCCCAGTTTAGTCTCTAATCCAGGATCATACCCTGAATTTAGTTCTAACTCTTTATTCTCTTCCAAAATATGACAAAGTCTATGTCTTTTAAATTAAAATTAATCAAGGTTCATCTTATTCTGAAAATACCATGGTATTTCAGAATACTAAACACTAGCTTTAGCAGTCACTAGGCCTATGTGATAACTAAGGAAAGGCTGTGACATCAGAGCCTGTGGCTCTCAGGACAGAGAGGCCCTTAACTTTTAACCTTGGTCAGTGTGTACTGGAGGAAATGATGTGTGGAGGTGGATGTGTGGTGGCCACAGTGCACATGTGGAGGTCAGAGGACCACTCTGTGGAGTTTGTTCTCTCTGTCCACATCTTCATGGGCTCCAGGGACTGAAGTCAGTTTGCCAGGCTTACACAGCAAGAACTATTCCCATGTGAGCCATCTCACAGGTCCCTAGAGCCTTTTTCTAGTAAAGAGAACTGACTGTGACAACCTAAATAGGTC
Organism: Rattus norvegicus; assembly: GCF_021556685.1. Lineage (NCBI taxonomy): Eukaryota > Metazoa > Chordata > Mammalia > Rodentia > Muridae > Rattus > Rattus norvegicus. The sequence continues at coordinate 118,284,772 of NC_141536.1, forward strand.
AACTACACTTAAGATACCTGTCAATAAAATAAAACAAATCAACAGTTGGTCATAAGTTCCTGGAAAACCACAGGTCACCAGATAGAAATCAATACAACTTTGTTTAATGGAACAGTCATGAAAGATTTAATTTGTTTTTAAATTAAAGAACTTGACTTTGTTCAGCCTCTAGACAAAGTAAATTGATAATTTTATTAATAAGTAAATAAGCATGCACAGGTTATTAAAAGGCATTATGTTTTCTCTTTTCTTACTGGCAGCATTAAAGTTGCCTAGCTAAGTGACTCTAATCAAACTCTGAACCCTAGGGAAAGTTTAGTCTTTATATAATATCCCGTTATTATGTGTAATACATATATATCCAAGCTACTTTAAAGTGTTTAAGATCCTCTATGATGCTCGATAGGTTCTCTTATTTTTGAGGCCCAGGCTCTAAGCACAGTAGGCTCAGGCCTTTATTGATGAATCTCCTTTCTGGCAATTAAACCCAGGGTTTTGAACATGCTGAGTATGCATTTGTTCTGACACTGATTTATAAGCCCAGCCCCACTGGTGGGTTCTCAATTCCTAGAAAAGGTACTAGTTTTTCAGAATTCATAAAGGGGCTGAGAATCATTGGAGAGAAAAAGTACTGAATGTGAATAAAGCACATAACTAAGCAACATAAAGTCTAATTAACCATAATAACCACATTTAGAATGTATGAAACAACAACAAAAAAAATATTCTGTCATCTGACAGGCTTAAGAAAAAAAAAAAAACAGAAAGCAGTGTAAGCAGTGTTTTAGAAACTGAGCAGCAGTAGAATGAGGGTTGGTAATAAGCTTCGTGGAGAACTTAGAATCCGAGCCAAGGGTTCACAACAGCTAGGCCGTGCTTCAGCTCACTGCTCTTTTTCCAGGGACGGTAGCCACAGGGCAGTCCTATTCCCTACTCCCAGACCAAGAAGCTACAGCAGTTCCCTGAGCCATGTGCCTGGTGAACAGCAAGCAGCCATCATTGGTATCAAGGTTAGTTTTGGTTTGCAGATGCAAGGTCAGCTGGTCTTGGGAGTGGGAGTGTAGTTAAATAAATGTAAACTTCCCTGAGTTAGCAATCATTTGGCTCAATCACATCTTCCTGGCCTACTCTGGCTCACAAGTAGACATCCTTCTAAAGTGACTGGCTTAGAGTATGAAATTTTGAGAAACAGGCATTCATTAAAGTTTTTTTTTTTTCAACAAGTTCTAGATGGCTAATGTGCACAAACTAAAAACCTTGTTTTTAAACCTTAATCTGTAGAAAGAAAGTCTATGGACTAAAACAACCATCTAAGAGGCTCATGATTAACTCAGCAAACCTTAAATGGCTATAAATCCAGAATTTGAAGGCTGCTTTTTATGTACTGTAACAGTTGGTGATAATTACCTCGAGTTTCTAGATATTAAATCCTAGGCACTACACCCAAATATCTTTTTGACTTCTTGGGTCACTGTGTTCTTTTACAAAAGATCTAGGAACCTTTTATATGTGTATGTGTACTGAGGACTGAACCCTGGGTCTCTTATAAGCCAGGCAGGCACTGTACTGAGCCACAAACCCAGCCTGTTTGCTTCAGACATTTTCAGACAAAGCCTGGAATTACTGGGATGATGGGGAAGGACGAAATGTGTTTGTTCTAAGTTTACCTGATTCACTTTTATGTTTTAAATCATCCCGAAGAGGTCATAACCATGCCAGAATGATGAACAATCTCTTTCTAAACAGCTTTTGAAAGAGACAAGTCTTGCAATGTCATTAATCCTGAAAGTTTCATTCTCTTTAACATTTAAGAAAATATTTACATGATCAGTATTATAACCTTCTTCACATAAAGCACCATTATTTGGATTTTACAGATGCCTATATTAGAAAATTCCAAGTTCCTCCTGCTACAAGATTAGGACTGATAAGCCTTAAAGGTAAATGTCCTCGGTGAGGTCACTGTATGTGGGATGGGTCTATTCCCTACTGACCCTAGGAGTTACTGAGCTCTGTGGGAAATTCACACAACTTATTTTCTAAAAGGCTGGCTCATAAGTCCTCTCAGGTCTAGCAAGTGTCTTTCAGATTATCCCTTTACAGTAACCCATTACAGAAAAAGGAACAGTTTATTCTTTTTGTGCTTTACTTTGAGACCAAGTCTTGCCATGTAGCTCTGACTAACTTGAAACTTAGAATATAGACTAAACTGTCCTCAAACTTGCTATTCTTCCTCAGTCTCACAAGTGCTGGGACTACAGGGGCTAGACACCACATCTGAGAATGACATATTCTTTTTGTTTTAAGGTTTATTTTCATTACTTTTAATTACCTGTGTGTGCCTGTGTGTGTGCAGGCATGAATATACAAGTCCAAGGGTTCACGGAGGCCATATATCCCCAGCATTGGAGTTTTAGACAGTTGTAAGCTGAATGACATATGCTGGGAACTGAATTCCCATGCTCTACAAGAGCACAGTACTTATCCCTAATAACTGAGCCCTCTTTCCAGCCCTGCAATGACATATTCTTAAGAAATATTCATTAGCCTTTTATTCTCTAAAAGAATAATCTATTTAGAAAAACACTATCAAATAGTAGAAACATTGAATCTTTCTTTAGAGGAGGAGATATAATAAAAAATGTCCTTGGGGGGTTGGGGATTTAGCTCAGTGGTAGAGTGCTTGCCTAGGAAGCGCAAGGCCCTGGGTTTGGTCCCCAGCTCCGAAAAAAGAACCAAAAATGTCCTTGGGTTTCTCTTTTATGAGTAATAAGATAGTAGCATGGGGTTAGAGAGATGGTTTAGCAGTTAAAAGCACTGTCTTCCCTTCCAGAAGACCTGAGTTCAAGTCCTAGCACCCACAAGCAGGCAAAACACACAAAACACACACACACACACACACACACACAATATGTAAATAAATAAAATGCTTAAAAATAGTTTTTTTAAAAAGACTGTATGGAGGATGATGGTGATGCTTGTCCTCCTCCCCTGCCATGTCTGTCTTCCTTTTTTCTGTGTAGTTAGCATTTGTAGGTGGGCAGGCGTCTACACTTCCCAACTCTCCTTGAAGTCACACTTGACCACATCTTAGTTAAGACACGTGCAATGGATGCACAAGAAAGTGTCTGGAAATCGTGGGAATTGAGCACTGTTTTCTACTTCCTACCTCGTCCCTCTCTGTACATTGTTTTCTGTAATGTGGGCACTATGACCAATCTACTCAAGGGCTGGAAATATAGCTCACCGGTACAGCGCTCACCCAGCATGCACGAGTTCTGAGTTCTATTCATCACATGACACATAGAGAAAGAGGATGGAGTTACCCACAACTTGTGAAATGGCAAGAAAGAAATGGGGGTGTTTAGTATGAGGTCCCTTACTCCATGATTCTTCATGCTAGACCTGTAACATTTGCATTCATGAAGAAATGATTTTTACTATTTTTTTCTTTTTTCTTTTTTTTTTTCAGAACTGGGGACCGAACCCAGGGCCTAAGCGCTCTACCACTGAGCTAAATCCCCAACCCCAAGAAATAATTTTTAATCTTTTCCTAACATTTGTTTTAGGAGGTTTTCTGTACAGGTAGCTGATCCCATCTCAAACATCTAGGTCAGTACTATTTTAAATTATTTTGTATTCTCAGACATTCAGGAAACCAGACCACAGATCCCAATTCTAGTTCAGAAAAATACACTTTTTGCTAAGACCATATATAACTCCTGGTGATACATTCTGACACCATAATTAGAGCACAGAAAATTTGACATTACAGTGGTTTTTCTGTATATACAGGGTTTCTCTGTGTAGCCCTGGCTGTCTTGGAACTTGCTCTGTAGTTTGGGATAACCTCAAACTCAAGGAGATCCACCTGCCTCTGCCTCTGCCTCCCCAGTGTTGGAAATAAAGGTGTGCACCACTTCCTTAGCTGGCTACACTGTAATCTTAATGTGACAGCTGAAGTAGTCTGGAACCATCAGCAATACCTTTATTAATTACCTCCACAGAATCACAACACTAATGATCAATTACTTCTGACTTTACATCCAGATTCCAAAACTCCATTTATATTACAGGTTGAATATCACTTATATGAAATGATTGGGACAAGAACTGTATCAAGCTTTGGATATTTTTTTTTCAGATTACAGAACAACCTCTCTACCCCCTCTCTGTGTAGTTGTGCAATGTAAATACTGGGGGTGGGATTCAGGTCTAAAAGTCATTTGTATTTTTATGTATTATATTGAATACACGTGACTAAAGCCACTTTCACACAATTTTCTTTACAGTCTCTATTTTCTGACTGCAGCCAGTCACATGAGGACTGGTATCAAAAGTCTCAGCTTTGGGAGCATTTCAGACTTTCAGATTAGGGATACACAATTTGTAATATACACTAGTTGGTTGTTCAAACTAAAACAACTAAGTTTTCATCACATAAAACTTACTTGATAACTACAAATGTAATGTGTAAGAAAGTATAGAAATTATATAATAATGTCTGAATTATGGAGAACCCAGAAAAAGTTACAAGGAGAAATACACAAAATGAAACTGCCAGTGGCATAACAGTTTTGGTTACAGTAATTTTAGGGTCTCATATTATCCTGCATATGGAAAAATACATTGACAGTCACACATTATCCATGCACACAAAGGAGTGCAAAGGAACTAGCCTTTCCCATTCTCTACCAGAACACCATTGTTCACCCTACAAAACTACTTAAAGAGCAAATCTCATCATTCGTGACTGAGGTGAGTCATGGCACACAAATTAGTTTTCACTATTAACAAAAGTCATTCCATTTATCCCTCCTATAGGTCCTGTGCTTCTTAGAAGCTTAATATTTCAAAATGATAACCAAAATGAACCTTGAAAATATTGTTAGGTCAAGCAAACTAGTCCCAAATGGACACACAGTATGTGACTGTTTATATGAAGGACTGAGAATAGAAACAGAACACTGACTTAGTGTAGAGTGTAAGGAACAGCGATGGCCAGAGAGAGATGTCCTCTTAAGACAATGACAATGAACACAGCCAGAATACAGCAAATACAGAGGCGAATGCCAGCAGCAAACCACTGAACTGAGAATAGGACCCCCGTTGAAGGAATCAGAGAAAGAACTGGAAGAGCTTGAAGGGGCTCGAGACCCCATATGTACAACAATGCCAAGCAACCAGAGCTTCCAGGGACTAAGCCACTACCTAAAGACTATACATGGACTGACCCTGGACTCTGACCTCATAGGTAGCAATGAATATCCTAGTAAGAGCACCAGTGGAAGGGGAAGCCCTGGGTCCTGCTAAGACTGAACCCCCAGTGAACTAGACTGGTGGGGGGAGGGCGGCAATGGGGGGAGGGTTGGGAGGGGAACACCCATAAGGAAGGGGAGGGGGGAGGGGGATGTTTGCCCGGATACCGGGAAAGGGAATAACACTCGAAATGTATATAAGAAATACTCAAGTTAATAAAAAAAAATAAATAAATAAAATGTAAAAAAAAAAAAAAGAACTCATCTTAAAAAAAAAAAAAAGACAATGACAATGAAAATGTTCCCAAATTAGGATAATAAGTGCTCAACTCTAGGAACAAACTAAAGTCCAGTGAATGTACGTTTAAAGATTTATTTGTATGTGTGTGCCTACCTATGTGAGCTTGTCTATCACATGTGAGCAGGTACCCACAGAGGCCAGGAGGCGGTACTGAATGCCCTAGAACTGGAATTGCATATAGCTGTGAGCTGCCTGACATGGGTGCTGTGGGAAACAGTAAAAACTTGTTCGGTTGTTTTAAACTTTTATTAGTGATTTTATTTTATGTATGAGTGTTTTGCTTCCATGTCTGTATGTGCACCACATGTGTGCGTATGCTTGCAGAAGTGAGGAAGCATCAGGTTCCCTGGAACTGATGTCATAGACTGTTATGAGTACTATGTGGACACTGGAAACTGAATCTGGGTCCTCTACAAGAGCAACAAGTGCTCTTAATGGGTAGGCCATCTCTCCAGCCTAGAACTGAAACATTAAACAAACTATAAAGATGGGAATTTGTCAATAAAGCTATTCAAAAGAGGGGTGAAGAACAGACTTTAAAACAACTACCATGAATGATACATATAGAACCCCAAAAAAGATGTAAAAGAATGAAATGAAGTAGGAACAAGCTTTTACATCCTCCGATAATCGCTAGAATGAACCTCTGACCAGGCACACTTCAGCAGCCAGGAAGGCAAGGCTGGTTGGGTAACTGCAAAGGCTATCTGTTCTGCGCTCACTCTTTCCAATGTCTAGCCCTTGCACAGCAACGATAATTATTAGGACAGTACTTTGTAAAAGGAACTAAATTACATTCACGGTATTTAGCTGTAATTACTTCCACCTGAGGCTAAGACCACCGTTAGTAAGAGAGGCCAGGACTTGCTCAACTACCATATGCTATCCTTATATTACTCTTTTCAAAATACCATTGCAATTTACTGTGCAAAAAATAAATAAATAATGGTTTGATTTTGAAGAGAGTTGGGAATTAGCCTAATGAAAGTCAAATGCAAGCTCTACCTCATCTCACTGCGATATAGGAAGTAGCCCACGGGAAGTATTAAAATGTCTCAGAAGTTCCTGTTTTAAGTTTTACAGGACTTTTCAGTCAGATCATATGAAAAATGTAAGGAAAAGAATATTAAAGTGACAATTGCAAATCTAATAAATTCTGATTTGAACTGTAACTCAATGAATCAGATAAAAGTGTTATCTACTTATACATTCAATTAGATGATGCTTGGCACATAAGATATGATAAATAAGACATGAATAAAGACAGTAAACCCAAGCAAAAATGTTAGATGGAATAATGGGAATTATAGAGATAATTTTGGTTTCTTTAAAAACACAGAAATAGGAATGTGCTTTTGTTTTAATCCCAGTTAAAATTTACAAAGGTATTTATTTACTGTGTATGAGAGGGGCACATGCATATTGGAGTGTATGTCATGGTCAGAGGACAACTTGAAGCTTTTGTGTCTCTTCTTTATTACGTAGGTTCTGGGGACTGAATTCAACGTCATGGGGATTGGTGCTAAGTGCCTTTACCTACTAAGCCATCTCACTGCCCCAAGTGACATATTTACTTAAAAAGATTAAAAAATGTACACTTGTCTCTTGGGGAACGTAGCTTTGTGGACTCCCAAGAGCTTAAGGCTGGTAGGTATTGTGGTTCACATTTTATAGGTCTCCTCGCCGCAAAAACAATCAGTCGGACAATGGCTACATGGTGACGTCTACACCTTGTGGGATCTGGTTGCATTAAAAGAGGGCAAGGACATGAGGCAATGAAGTGGTGACACAATTTCCTAGAAGGACTCTATAAAAAGGAAGTGTTTCTTATCTGAACCCGTGCACTGATCCCTCTGCTCAGCACCTAGATACAATGGCTTGCACATAGTGGCTGTTCTAAAGCAACTGTTGAACTTGGCAAGTAAAAACTTCATTTTCAGCACTAAATCCCTTTGGCTAAGATGCAGAATAATGGTTACCTGTAACGCCTGGCTCACCTGACTAAGGTCAACTATGTTGATTTTATTTATGATTTAAGACTGTTTCTAGTTGTTCACTGTGCTAGGGATGGAACAGGCCTCCGGCATCCTAAACAAGTACTCTACTACTAACATTCACCAGCTCTTCTGTATACAACCCTTTGTTTTTCAATTTTAAAAGTTAAAAATATAATTGCATCTTTCCCCCCTCCCTCTTTAGCGTATAACCCTCCCATGCTACCTCTTGCTACCTCTCAAACTGATGGCCTCTTTTTCTTTAACACACACACACACACTCTCCAAAACAACAAACCCCACAAGCGTGACCTGGTGAGTTGCTTATATGTATACGATTTCAGGTATCAGATGACCAACTGGATGGACAGCAGCAACCATTCTCCCTCCCTCAGGAGTGACTGTAAATGGACCGCTTCCATGATAGCATGACCACTGGGTTGTCATTGTTCAAGTCTTGTTTAGGCAGCCACGTTGTTGAGGTGTCAGGAGTGTATCTTCCCTGTAATTTCTAGGAGACACAACTGTGAAGCTTGCTGACCTTCTGCCCCTCTTCTTTCTGAGGTTCCCTGAGTACAGGAATGCTGTTGCAGATTTATCACCTGGGGCTAGGCACCCCACTATCAGTCCTCTAGTTCTGACCAGTCGTGGGTTTCTGTAAAGATCTCCATCTGCTTGCAGTCTTTTACTGGCATGCTGCAGTTTTAGAGGACAGCACACAGTATTATTCCTTGGGAGTAAACGCATCCATAGCAAGGGTCCTACATGGTACTTGTGATGGCCTTCTCAAACAGTATGGTTAGAGCCTGTCTAGAGATGGTGGCTAAGCTAAGAACCCTAACCTACTTAATGCTCCTTTGGAGTCAAGGCTACTTTCCTGAGAACAAGGATTCAGGGAACAAGTAAAAATAAAAGGTGTTGGGGCTGGGGATTTAGCTCAGTGGTAGAGCGCTTACCTAGGAAGCGCAAGGCCCTGGGTTTGGTCCCCAGCTCCGAAAAAAAGAACCAAAAAAATAAATAAATAAATAAAAGGTGTTAAGTAAGGTAAATCAGAGTAGGACAAAATTAGTGAGGCTTTCCTCAGCAATAAAGGAATTGAATAAAGGATTGGGAAAGTTAAATATCAGGAGAGGGGGCTGGAGAGATGGCTCAGCGTTTAGAGCACTGACTGATCTTCCAAAGGTCCTGAGTTCAGTTCCCAGCAACCATGTGGTGGCTCACAACCACCTGTAACAGGATCTAATGCCCTCTTCTGGTGTGTCTGAAGACAGTAACAATGTACTCATATAAAATAAATAAATCTTAAAAAATAAATAAATAAATGTCAGGAGAAATGATCAAAGAACTCTTTAATATAATTTTTTTTCCCCAAACAGGGTTTCTCTGTGTAGCCCTGACTGATCTGGAACTTGGAGATCCACCTGCCTCTGCCACCACTGACCAGCTGATAAAGTAAACAAATAAAAAATATTAGACAATGACAAATTTCTGCTTTAAGATTTTTTTTAAGTGTGCAACCTTCATTTTCTTTAACTTATGCATAATTTCATAAAAATGCAATCTTTTAGGGACACATACATAAAAAGCCCAATAGTTTTGGGAGAGAAGAAAATATAAAACAAGGGCTAGAGAGATGGCTCAGTGGTTAAGAGCACTGACTGCTTTTCCAGAGATCCTGAGTTCAATTCCCAGCAACCACATGGTGGCTCAAAACCATCTGTAATGAGATCTGATGCCCTCTTCTGGTGTGGCTGATGACAGCTACGGTGTACTCGTGTACATAAAATAAATAAATCTTAAAAAAATATATAAAACAATAAAAATGCAAAGCATATCCTATAGCTTTTATTTCTATCTTTATAGAAGATATGTACTTCACAGTTCTGACTTCTCAAGTACTTTGTACATAATAAATTTAAACGAACTTAAAATGGGAAAACAAGGACTGGAGAGATGGCTCAGTGGTTAACACTGACTGTTCTTCCAGAGGCCCTGAGTTCAATTCCCAACAACCACATGGTGGGTCATAACCATCTATAATGAGATCTGATACACTCTTCAGGCTATGAAGGCAGAGCACTTATTTACAAAATAAATAAATCAATAAAAACAATGGGGAAACAAACTATCAACTAGATTATGTTCAAGCTAACAGGCCTCCAACAATCCAAGTCTTAGAGTATTAGATTTGGTTACTCTGCAATACTTCTAAGAAATCTTAAAAACTGAACAAGTGAAGTTCTTTTCAGTATTATACTTTAAAATATGAGGGAAGCAGAGCTTTTTATAGTCCAACTAGCTTTAGATTAAAGGTTTGATTCTCTAAAAATAAAATCTTGCTTAAGAAATAAGTATGTCCTCTGTGGATGTAAAATAGCTTGTACCTGCTTTATGATACGTAGTAGTGACCGTGCTTTATCAGAGCTGTTTTTAATGATGTTGCTCAGAATGTTTTCTTTCCAGATGATGATTGAGAAGCTAATTTAAAAAAAAAAAATGGTGCCAGGTACCACAAGAGTAACTGAACTGTGCTGTTTTCTCGGGTTTTGTTTTTTTACTTTTTTTTTTTTTAATGGAGTGTGCTGGATGTCTCTACAGTTTTGTTCAGATGACTGCAGAACCTGGAAAAGCTGTTGCTGCTGTTGATGCATAACACACTGCTATTATTGGTCTTTTTATATAAATATAAATATATATATACAGATATATAACTTGAATTTTTGGAAACTTTAGCTGTGCTGTCAACTTTGGAAAAAAGTATCCCCGTTTACTGTGTTGAGTTGGCACTGTACAGAAATTAACAGCCATATTGGTCTAGAAATGTTGAACTTAAGTTTTTTCCATTTGTACAGGGGTAACGCACTGTATTAAATATGTAAGGTCTTATCTACGTGGGTTTGATTACAAAAACTAATAAAGTATTCTCTAAATTTAAAAAAAAAAAAGAAGAGAGCATCAGATGCCAGCTATCCTGGGACAGTGATTACAGTTGGTAGCTACCATGTGGGTACTAGGAATCAAGCCCTGTCTTCTGGAGAAACAGCTGAGTCAACTTTCTGGCTTTCACCACAGTCTTTTTAAAAGGTATCCACCACATATGGTGACCAGATATACATACAGGCAAAGCATTTACATACATAAAATAAAAATAAAATAATTTTAAAACATTAAAAAAAAAGAAATAAGTATGTCTAGAAAAAGATATGCAAGTATCTGTTTTTCATATGATGGAGGAAATAAATTTAAAGCCAATGTCATCTGTAGTATTTATTTATCTTGTATTTTATTGCAGATTTGTTATTTCTTGGAAGCTTAGTAACATTTACCAAGGACCAACCCATGAAGAACGAGTGGAATGGACAGACAAGACATTCAGTTGCATCTGAGGAAGGACTGGGTCAAATAAACTCTAGGAATCTGGACTTTTTATCTTAGCCTGGTGTGCTTTCCTTCCACTGACTAATTAAAAAGAACTTTCATATGTTCCCATCTTTAGCTTGCAGAGATATTAGACTCTGTCAATTTTAAAAGAAATATAATTCATATCTTGATGATACTCAAACAAAGGCAGAACCACTATCATAATAGATCAAACCCTCAATTCAAACAATTAAATTTCCCTTCTTATTAAACTTGTTTTACCGAAGAATACAACAGTATAAAGTTATAGTGAAAGCCTCTCACATAGAGTGTATCTTATGGCCACTTTGATGAGGGGAGCCCTTTGATGAGATAGTCTTAAGGAACTCTTGCTAACAAATTAAGAAAAGTCATCGATCATTACAACCTTGATGAAATGCCTTATACTATGGCTATCATTCTGGTCTCTTTTGCAATACCAGAAGTAGGATAGATAGATACATATGGCCTCTAGATATGATACAATGTTGAACTTGATACAGGGAACAGAAACAAACTGCAGCATGTGATGAAGAAGCAGACAGCCCAAATGTGAGTGGGGTGGGGTGGGGTTACAGGACCAGGACCCAGCTCCTGTGATACTTCAAAACATAAAACAAAATGAGGAGGAACTAGCCTAAAAACAGCCAGTGACAAAATGACATGGGCTTATCTTTAAAATATGTCAGGGAAGGAAGGGGAAAGAAAAAACTAAGAGAATGAAGCCTGACAAACAAGCCCTGTAACTCAGTGCTTCTCAACCTTCCTAATGCTGAGACCTTTTAACATAGCTCCTCATGAGTAGTGACCCCAACCATAAAATTATCTCATTGCTACCTCATAACTGTAATTTTGCTACTGTTATGAATTGTAATATAAATATCTGTGTTTTCTGATGGTCTTCCCAACAAAACCTAAACTGGCTGCAAACAGAAATCAGAGAAGCAACCAAAGTTGAGCTGGGTGTGCTGGCCCAGGCTTGTAATCCCAGAACTCAGAAGGCAGAGGCAGGCAGGCACAGCTGAGTTTTAGGCTACCTTGGTATGGAGTGCGTTCCAGGCCCTATCCCAAAAGACAACAACAACAAAAGCACCAGCAGCAACAACAAAAACAAAGACAGTTAAGTCTATCAAATAATATTAATCTCAGGCTGAAGAAAATAAAGGGAACCCATGGGGGAAATCCACTGTTTTCTTCAGTGTATTAAAGTAGGATAAGTTGTTATATGGAGAATATCCATTTCTCCTTTAAATAAAACAGCCACACAGCTATAGAACACAAGTATTGTTTTATACTTGAAATACATTCTTTTACTGCAAATCTGTAACACAGAACAAGGAGTTACACACACACACACACACACACACACACACACACACACACACACACACACACTGAGAGGAGGAATCTCAAAATACAAACATCCATTTACAGATGAGCCACCCAGTCCTCAGAATTGTGCTGCTCTCAGAGAATTCTGGAGTTGTAAATGATGACAGCGGTAAACTGAGCAGAGAACTGAACCACACAAAACAGAGGTCAGAGCTGCATTCGGAAGAGAACGCTGGTTTTCCTTTGCCGGCATTCCATCACTTCACGTCTTTTCTAAGATCACATCTTAACTCACAACATTCCCAGCATATTCCACACATGGTACTGACTAAGGCTCTGTGGAGCTCACTTTGTAAATTCTCTTCTCAAGACCTTCAAAGTAAAGCAGCAAGAAAAATCAATAGCCTTCCAGAAATATCTTCAAACCACAAAACATTCTGCTTCTAACAGAACAACGGTTGTGTAGCTCTGGAGGCTGTTTAGGGAAGTATGCCACACACTTACACCCCCTGCCCTGCAGCACTTTTTAAATGCATCTCTTTTAAAAGCGCTATTTCCTTCTAAAAAATCTATAGAAAAAATTCCACAGGGCTGCAGAAATGGCTTGGTGTTTAAGAGCACTGGCTGCTCTTCTAGAGGACCTGGGTCTGATTCCCAGCACCCACACGGCCGCTCACAACTGTAATTGTTCCAGGGAATATGACATCTTCTGTCTTCTGTGGGCACTGGATACAGGTGGTGCACAGGTATGTATCCAGGCAAAAACCACACACACACACACACACACACACACACACACACACACACACACACACAAAATAATTTTAAGAATCTACAACTAGGAGCGGTAGCTCATACCCGTAACTCTAAACAAAGGTTGTGCCACAAGGTTGGGGCTTGAGCTCTAGGGTGAATTTGAGGTAAGCATTGACCTTCTCTTTCAAAACTAACACTACACCAAGTACAGTAGTCTATGCCTGTGATCCTAACACTTGGCAGGCAGAGGCAGAAGGCCTGCGGCATAGTCAAGGTCAGCCTAACGCTATATAGCAATACCCGTCTCAAAAACAAAACAGGGGCTAAGGAGACGGCTCGGTGGTTAGAACTCATATTCTTGCAGGGGATTACAGTTGTGTCACAGCACCCACATGGCATCTAGGAGCAATCTGTAACTCCAGTTCCAGGGGACCCAATGCCTCCTCTGACCTCTGCAAGTTTCTGCATGCATGTGCTACACACATAAAGTATTTTAAAAATAAAATGTAAACAAAACAAAAAACCTCTACATGGTTTTATAACATCTCTGAAGACACGTTAGAAACTTAACATGTGCTTATGGAAAGTGACTCTGAGCAAATCCATCTACACAGTACTCTGGACCTTGCGTGAATTGGCCCAGACTTGAACCTTACTCTCCACTATTTCTCAAACAACTACACTGTAATCAGGTGCATCTGTTGTGGTCCCCTAAAGACACCTCCCTATCTTTGTTTTTGACTGCTTCTTCTTTTTTTTTTTTTTTTTTTTTATCTAGGGGGGTTTTTTTGAGTTTTTTTTTTTTAATTAACTTAAGTATTTCTTATTTACATTTTGAATGTTATTCCCTTTCCCGGTTTCCGGGCAAACATCCCCCTAGTCCCCCCTCCCCTTCCTTATGGGTGTTCCCCTCCCCACCCTCCCCCCATTGCCGCCCTCCCCGCAACAATCACGTTCACTGGGGGTTCAGTCTTAGCAGGACCAAGGGCTTCCCCTTCCACTGGTGATCTTACTAGGATATTCATTGCTACCTATGAGGTCAGAGTCCATGGTCAGTCCATGTATAGTCTTTAGGTAGTGGCTTAGTCCCTGGAAACTCTAGTTGCTTGGCATTGTTGTTCATAAGGGGTCTCGAGCCCCTTCAAGTTCTCCCAGTTCTTTCCTGATTTCTTCAACGGGGGTTCTGTTCTCAGTTCATTGGTTTGCTGCTGGCATTCGCCTCTGTATTTGCTGTATTCTGGCTGTGTCTCTCAGGAGAGATCTACATCCGGCTCCTGTCGGCCTGCACTTCTTTGCTTCATCCATCTTGTCTAATTGGGTGGCTGTATATGTATTGGCCACATGTGGGGCAGGCTCTGAATGGGTGTTCCTTCTGTCTCTGTTTTAATCTTTGCCTCTCTATTCCCTGCCAAGGATATTCTTGTTCCCCCTTTTAAAGAAGGAGTGAAGCATTCACATTTTGATCATCCGTCTTGAGTTTCATGTGTTCTAGGCATCTAGGGTAATTCAAGCATTTGGGCTAATAGCCACTTATCAATGAGTGCATACCATATGTGCTTTTCTGTGATTGGGTTACTTCACTCAGGATGATATTTTCCAGTTCCAACCATTTGTCTATGAATTTCATAAAGGCATTGTTTTTGATAGCTGAGTAATATTTCATTGTGTAGATGTACCACATTTTCTGTATCCATTCCTCTGTTGAAGGGCATCTGGGTTCTTTCCAGCTTCTGGCTATTATAAATAAGGCTGCTATGAACATAGTGGAGCATGTGTCTTTTTTATATGTTGGGGCATCTTGTGGGTATATGCCCAAGAGAGGTATAGCTGGATCCTCAGGTAGTTCAATGTCCAATTTTCTGAGGAACCTCCAGACTGATTTCCAGAATGGTTTTACCAATCTGCAATCCCACCGACAGTGGAGGAGTGTTTCTCTTTCTCCACATCCTCCCCAGCATTGGCTGTCACCTGAGTTTTTGATCTTAGCCATTCTCACTGGTGTGAGGTGAAATCTCAGGGTTGTTTTGATTTGCATTTCCCTTATGACTAAAGATGTTGAACATTTCTTTAGGTATTTCTTTCTCAGCCATTCGGCATTCCTCAGCTGTGAATTCTTTGTTTAGTTTTGAATCCCATTTTTTAATAGGGTTATTTGTCTCCCTGCGGTCTAACTTCTTGAGTTCTTTGTATATTTTGGATATAAGCCCTCTATCTGTTGTAGGATCGGTAAAGATCTTTTCCCAATCTTTTGACTGCTTCTTATGCACATCCCAAGTATCCTCAGTCATGTAATTAAAAACATCTGTCCACTCCTCATGTTCCATCTCCAACATCTCTCCTACATGAGATCTGCCTGATTCCCTAATCATTCCCATGTTCGGTCTTCTGTCCTTCTCTACTTTCCCTACCTCGTATTGCTCTGCTGCATACCTGTCAAATCTGAGGTTCTGAGTCGCACGGCACTGAAATTAAAGGAAGTTGTTACTTTCTCATAGGAAGAATGGTTAATGTCCAAACGAAACCAAACCAAAAAAAAAAACCTGTCCTAGAAACCAAAATGTGACCTTAAAACAAAGGGTCTTTGCAGATGTAATTAAGGATTTGAAGCTGGCTCTGGTTGTTTAATCTCAGAAACTGGGAAGTAGAAGCAGGAGACTCAATGTGCCTGGTTTACATTGTATTTCTAGGCCAGCTGGGGCTGCACAGCAATTCTGTCTCAAAAAGAGTTAAGGATTTAGAGATGGGATCTGAAGGCTCTGTAGATTATATATGTATTTACGAGTGTTTTTTCAGAAACATCTAAAAAAGTTAAGGAAGATTTTTCCTAGAGTCACTAAAGAGCTCAGCAGCCTGTCACCTTGATTTCCACCTTCTGGACTCCACAACTGTGAGGAGTAAATTTCCGTTGACATAAGCATCCGCTTTTTAGTCATTTGTTATGGTGACTCTAGGGAACACCATCATGCTCTGTCCCTTTCCAACTGTGATGGTTTTTATTCCCATCCTTTAGCTGTTGCAGTAGCTCTCCAGCAGGTCTTTGCAAAGAACCCTGAACTCCTCCGGTCCTCAGCACTCAGCTCACTTCTCTCCTGGGAGTTGGCAGCATGGACTCTGCTAGGAGGTGGCTATGGAGATGCCTGTGCCCTGCCTGACTGCTCAACCTCAAGAGGCTGCTTCTTTGATCTTTAATTTTATCATCCACAGGCCATGATTTCAACACAGCTGTAAGGAGGAACTAAACAACGCCTATATTGCCACAGACATACCATGTTTTCAGAGCAGCCTAATCCAGGTAAAAGATTATTAGGTAATCCACATAAAGTTATCTGGAGCTACTGATACTGCTTTGTGATTTAAAGAAAAAAAATTGCTTTAAATTTCCTTTTGGACCAGATTTGGTGGTATACAGCTTTATTCCCAGCATTTGGGAGGCACTGAGTTCAAAGCCAGCCTAGTCTACATCTACAAAGAAAGTTCTAAGACATCCAGGGATACATAGTGAGACCCTAAGTAAGTAAGTAAATAAATAAATAAAGTTTTTAGCTTGTTTTCAGATAAAATTGAAAAATAGAAAGATTAAAGAAACTTTAATTGTAGCCATTGTACATAATTCAGTCCAAGTTGTAGACACTAGATTTTAAGTTTAAAGCACAAGTATAATTTTACATGCTCATATTTCGGAGAGAATAAAAAGAAATGTAGGTTAGTTCATAGTGAGTTTTGGTTTGTTTAGATGAACTTAACAAACAGGTAATACAGAACCATTCAATCTCCAGATTGGGAAAAACAAAAGACAAAAAACAAAACAAAACAAAAACAAGCAAGCAAAAAAAACAAAAAAACAAAAAACCCACCAAAACCATATAGGTTTCTTTTTCTGTCAAAGGGAGTTTCCCCACCATCATTCCATAAACCTCCGAATGATAAGACTTGTTTTAAACAATGTCTGCCACCACATCCCACACCCTTGAAGTCCCAGACCTCGATGGCTTGAAGTACTGACCCCCCTTCCCCTTCTGCCTTCCCATCATCTGCTTTTCACCAATTCTTTTAAAACTAGCCAGGCATTAAAGGCTGTGAAGTCTGAATGACTATCAACACTGAGGACGAAAAGGTAGCCATCATCTGATGACATGTCTGCTCGCACTGGCGGTGCCACACTTACACTCCCTTTGCCCTCAATTAAACTATACAGCAAATTAGCTCAAGGATAGAAAGAAATGCCTGGTACAAGTACCTGACTAATGAGGACAACATTGGTAAATAAAATGAGACAAGCTTTCAGATGACATACATAGTTAGCCCTCTATTGAAGCCAACGGTTAATAATAATGTAAAATTTTTTACTAATCCAAAGGATGCAAATTTTAGAAGTTAAAGATGAAAATAAGGAAGTCCCAGTATAAGACCATTCACTCTTATTGACAAGCCATTCTTCTGTCCTTAGCACTAAATTCATAAAAATGAAGGTTGCATTAAGCTTTCCCAAAGCAATTCATAACACAGGGTTCCCTTCCAACACAAGTGGCTTCTTTTCCTTGACACTGCAGGCCGCTTCACTCCCTGAAGCAGATATCACAGAGGGAGGCCTGGCATAAGCAACTAACTCTGGCCTGACTATCCTTAGGGTAGATGGAAAACCCAGGCTGGCTTTCCAAGAGTGGCCAACCCAAAATAAGGCCACTGGCCAGCTATTCATGGTCCAGCTGGCATGGTACAAAGTGTCTCGTTCTTACCTCCAGAGCAGAGAAGGCTTATCCAGCTGGCTTTCAAAGGCCGGCACTAGCTGGGGTGCTCACAATTCCTTTTCAACCATCTGGCATTCTTTTAAAACCCACAATTTACACAGCACTACATTCTAAGGTTTGAGACGCTCAGATTATAAGAGTTCCCATTATGCATCTAGATAAGAAAAAGTAGAGTAACTACCAAATGAATCCAAGAAACCATTTCGAAAACTAAAGAATGTTTTAGCTTAAAAAGGCCATGGTTGTTAAGTAAACTTCCAAAGTAAAAAATCAAGACAAACAATGAGAAAAACTAAAAAACAAACAAAAACAGCTTAACACATAGAAACAAATTCTTTAAGTCTACTAAGACCTAGTCCTTTCTAGCAGGACATCTACAGCCTGTTCATATCCTTCACGTGGCTCTCAAAGTATGTTGAACTGCTGCATCTATCATTCTGCCTAGCTTGCCATCAGGTAAAAAAAAACATCTTACAGCTACTCAGGGAGGGGCAGGGGCGGGGTGCTGTTTGTCAGGTATGATGCCATTTATCTATAATCCTAGCACTTGGGAAGGTAGAGAATCTGGAGTTCAAGGTCATCTTTCCAAACTCAATGCTTGTCTGGAATCAATTAAATACTGTCTCAAATAACTAAAAGAAATAAGTAAATCTGTTTGATGATACACTGAACATTTGAAAGTTTTAGCACGTGATTATAATCGTTTCACACAGGTGGCAGAGGTAGGAGGATCATTCAAGCTGGAGGCCAGCCTTGTAGACACAGGGAGGTCAGGCCAGCCAGTGCTACACAACAGGGAAACTGTTTCAAAAGAAACATAAAAGTAATAACAATGGAGTAACACGAAGAAGGAATCTTGGAGCAAGTCAGATAAACATTACCTGGCTCAACACTAAACTTTTTTAAGATTTCTTTTTGTGGGCATTGGCTTTTTTCCTGCAAGTGTATCTATGAGGTGCCAGATCTCCTGGAACTGGAGTAACAGACAGTTGTGAGCTGCCATGTGGGTGCTGGGAATCTCACTCCAGCCCTCAAAATTAAACTATTTTATCAAATGAGCAAGATGATTTATCAACTGGCCAAACTGCTATGAAGTGCTGTAAGCTGCTCACTTGTCAACTGTAGATCACTTTATTAACCTAACACATGATGCAATCCGGGGAACAGACAGGCAAAAAATTGGAGGGATGCAGGGAAAAGGAGAGAAAGGAAGAAAAAACAAAAACCATATTTATGACCAATATATGTAGAAGGATATAAGTATTCTAAACAAAAATATTAAAGCGATGGCTCTGAATATAATGGTGTTTGCCTCCAAGCCTGATGATCTAAGTTCAATTCCTCGGGCACACTGAGAATAGATTTCTGTTGACCTCCACATATGCCCCATGGCATATGTCTACCACTCACACAAAAACAAATTTAATTTTTAAGTATTAAAACATTATGTTAAAGTGAAGTATAAATTGAAAAAGGATGTAACAATTTTTCATTGAGTTCATTTCCATCCCGAGTACCAAAATGAGTATTTTTCATTATCCCATTTGGTCCACAGGACAAATAAATGGAGTGTGTGCTCCTATTCTCATCATCCAAGTGAAGAAACTGAGGGGTTAAGAAACTTCCCAACCTGGGTGTGGTAGAACACACTGGTCATTCTGGCACTTAGAGGATGAGGCAGGAGAATCTCAAGTTTGAAGTCAGTGAGACCCCCTTCATCTCAAAAAACTACTAAAATTTTGACATATCACATGTCAAAAAGTAAAGAGAGAGAATTCAGTTCTAACCAGTCTGATGCCAGAATCCAGCTCCAAGAATGATAATATTAACATACAAGAAATTCAATGTATGGTAGGGGAAAATATCAATATAATTATCATGACATTTTAACTTTTTTTTTTTTTTTTCCGGAGCTGGGGACCGAACCCAGGGCCTTGCGCTTGCTAGGCAGGCGCTCTACCACTGAGCCAAATCCCCAACCCCGACATTTTAACTTTTAATGAGACTTTTCTCTATGTATCATATCAGCCCTAGCTATTCAGGGACTTGTTCTGGGACAGGCTGAGTTCTGGGTTTAAAGGCATGTGCGCTTACACCAGGCTAACGTTTTAACTCTTAAGTGTAGAAGAAAAAAAAAAAGAATAAAACAAAAATGAAATCATTTTCTTCTAAGAAAAATTAAAAGACAAGAGCTACCTGGTGAGGCTAAAAATGTTGGTCGTGCTTTCTGTTCATATATCCTGTAGGCTCTTGAGTTTCAGAGCAGATAAGGTTCTTGTCCCTGGCATTCTAGTGGGGCTAGAGTCAAGAAGGTAGCCAACAACAGCAGTCAAGGATGGCAGGTGGTACTCGAGGACACAGGAGGGACTGGTGGCAGGCAGACACAGTTTATCAACTTGGGCATTCTGTCTGTAAAGACGACAGGGAGAGAGCTTGCTATGTGCTGACATGGAGAGACCTGCATAAAGTTTATGATGCCTGAGAGAGGGCACAAATTCAGGGACAAAGAAAGAGGGAGGAGGGTGCTTTTTGATGTGAGGAAGACACAAGCAGGAGACCTAAGGACAGGCCTCTAGAGCTGCTGAGAGGAAGGGAAGGGGCTTCTGTCTGAGATCTTCTAACCTTTACAGGCAGAAGGAGGGAGGGGGGGAGGGAGGGGGGGGAGGGAGGGAGGGGGAGGGAGGGAGGGGGGGAGGGAGGGAGGGGGGAGGGGGGAGGGAGGGAGGGGGGGAGGGAGGGAGGGAGGGAGGGGGGAGGGAGGGAGGGGTGAGGGGGGAGGGGGAGGGAGGGAGGGGGGAGGGAGGGGGAGAGGGAGGGAGGGGGGAGGGGGGAGGGGGGAGGGAGGGAGGGGGGAGGGAGGGGGAGAGGGAGGGAGGGGGGAGGGAGGGGGAGAGGGAGGGGGGGAGGGAGGGGGGGAGGTTTAAAACTTCAGTTGTGCCAGGCAGTAGTGTGCAGGCCTTTAGCCAGCACTTGGGAGGCAGAGGCTAGCCTGATCTACAGAGCTACTTCCAGGACAGTCAAGGCTACACTCAGAAATCCTGTCAAATAGCAAGAACAACAAAAATTAAAATTCAGCAAGGTATAGTGGCACACAACTTTAATCCCAGAACTCAGGAGGCAGAGGCAAGTGGATCTCTAAATTGGAGACCAGCCTGGCCTACAGAAGAGAGTTCAAGGACAGCCTAGGCTAGACAGAGAAACCATGTCTCCAGAGAAAAATAATTTATTCTACATTGTGAAACCCAAACCTATCAAATTATAAAAATTAGCCTTTACTAGTTTAAGGTCTAAAAAAAAAATCACTTGTCTAAGGCAGGGCCATTTTTCCATTTGCACCCCCTTCACCTGATAAATGTTTTATGTGACCTCAGGAATAGAGACTTAAATAAAACTGGTTTTATTTTACCACGAATTAAGACAAAGGCAAATCTGCTTATTGACATGGATATGCCTTGACACTGCACAGAGCATCATCTTTTTCAGAGGTGATTTTTGGACTTTACAATATCAGTGCTGACATGCTGCTGTGTATAAATACACGGTACAGAAGGGAAGAAGTATGCTCAGGCTCTGACGGTTCATGTTGACTTTCAATTTGATGGGACTCAGAACCATCATGAAAACACCTTCTGGATGTATCTATAAAGGTGCTCCTTGCCCATAAAGGTTGGGCTGACGAGGAAAGACTGGGCTGAAAAGTAGCCCAGCAGTTAAAAGTTCTGCAGTTCAGTTCCCAGCACCCATATGGCAGCTCACAACCGTCTGCTACACCAGCTCCAGAGGATCTGATGCTCTGGTACCAGGCAAGCACTCTGACAAAAAAAGTTTTTTTAAAGAGCCTAAAGTTAAAAGGCTGAACCTGAATGGCAGTATCCTCGCAAGCTGGAAGTAAACTGAGGATCAGCACAGGTCCCTCTCTCTGCTTCTCAGCTAGACACAATGCAACCAGCAGCCTTACATGCTGCCTTGGACTTCCCTACCATGATATCCTCAAGTAGTCAGCCACAATGACCTTTCCCTGAAGTCGTTTTTGTCAGGTATTCTGTCAGAGCAATGAAAAAAATAACCAACACAGGGCCATCCATGTCTGAAGTTGTTGGAAATGTAATCCCAAGCCATATGTTTTTGGATAAAATTCAAGTTAGCAACTCAAGCAGCTTTCGTTTTGAGACAGGGTCTCACTATGTAACCCTGGCTGGCCTGAAATTCACTTTGTAGACCAGGCTGGCCTTAAACTCACAGAAATCTGTCTGATTTTTCTTTTCTTTAATTGCTACTTCAAGCCAGCTGTAGTTGTAGATGACTTTAATCCTACCATTTGGTTGATAGAGGCAGGAAGATAGATCTCTGTGAGACTTAGTCTACATAATAATTTCCAGGTCTATTCAGTGAGATGGGTCTCAAAAAAAAAAAAAGATAAATATTTAAACACAATACAATCCAAATTTTTCTCTTTCTTTAACATTTTTTTTTTGTTGTTTTGGCTTAGCTTTGTTTTAGAAGACAGGATTTCTCTGTGTAGTCCTGGTTGTCATGGAGCTCATTCTATAGACCAGGCTGGCCTTTTCTTCCCAAGAGCTGGGATTGAAGGCATGGACTAGCAGTCTATGTGGGTGTGTAAGCTTACTTGTCAGAGCAGATGTACTCATTGTCACTGAGCAACCTCTTCAGCCCCAGATACAGTAATGCTACACTTACATGCTGAGAGGAATGACAATGGGAAAATATTAACCCCTTTTTTCCTTTACTAAACCATTATGACTTTTATTTGTTTGAGACAGGGTCTGTATTATGTAGTTCTGGCTGCCCTGGAACTCAAAGAGATCCACCTGCTTCTGCCTCCTGAGTGAGGAGATTAAGGGTGTCCACCATACACCCAGCTTTAAATGTTTCTATAAGATCATAAAACTTCCTGTGTTCAGAAAAAACAAAAACAAAAACAAAACCACTGTGATTCTAACAGACAATAGCCTAGAATCTGAGCTGAGGCTGTTACGGCAGCATTCACTGGCATAGTGTAGTGTGACTGCATGTGAGGTACCAGGCCTACTGAAGCAAGGCTGCAGTGAAGTCCTGTTTCCACACCAGTACTGATGCCAGCACATTACAGATCTATTATGTGTTTGGTTGTGAATTATTGTTTTAGCAGGGTCTCTTGTATCCCAGACTGGCCTCAAACTCACTATATAGCCAATCTCCCAAAGGGAGATGGATTACAGGTATGGGCCACCAAATCTAGTTAATTCTGTCCAAGGGATCAAACTCAGGGTGTTGTGCATGCTAAGCAAGTACTTCACGTCTAGTCCCTTGAATTAATTTCTGATCACTGAACATTCAGAAACTTTTGATTGCTAATTTTTGTGACTCCCACATTCACTTATGCAATCCCATATTGGCTTGTGACCCACAGTTCAAGAAAGATGCATAAAGCAAGAATTTCACTAAGAATAATGGATTGTCATCTAACCAGTGGAAACTTTTCTTCAAATTAAAAGCAAATGTTTCAAGCAGAGTCTATACATAAACAGATGTTGTGGAGGTTTACATGTCATTCTGTACTGAAATTTTACTAGGAATGAAAATATATGTGACTCAGAAATAAGTAATCTTGAAGAGAATCTTAAAGAAAACTGAACCCACTCAATTATTCATATATAAACTCGATTTTTTTCACCACCACTATTTTGAGTCAAAAGATCACAACAAAAATATTTCAGAAATGTGCTTTTTCACTCTACAAAATTAGAAGGGTAAAAAAAGAAACGAAAATATCATTATACAATTAGAGTAATAACTATCTTCTAAAATTCAAATAATCTTAGCCTAAAACAATGTAACAAGGAAAAGTTTGTTGTTTATTGAGACAAGGTCTCATTCTGTGTTACGGCCTGGAAATTCCTATGTAAATCAGACTGGCCTTGAAACCACAGAGATCCTACTGCCTCTTCCTCCCAAGTACTGTGATGGCATTTGCGGCCACACCTGCCTATTTTAATTACCTCTTTATGTGGCTAAGTGAACAACAGACAGGCTATCCTATCAAGCTAAAGCTCAGGGAACCCAGCAGTGCTTCCTACCCTCTTTGGGGGCGGAGAAGAGGGGGAGACCAGGAGAGGGGCGAGGGGGAATGAAGACAAACAATGGAGGAAAAAAGGGGTGTTTTCTGATAAGTCACGTAAGATGATCTGTTCAGCTAGGCTGCACAATCAAACATACGAAATTCAGATCAAAGCCAGGGTGCATACCAGGGTAATATTTAGGTAATATCCTTAGCCAAAGCATTAAGGGGTGCGGGGCGGGGACGGGGGCGGCGACGACCGGACAGACAAGAAGGTGGAAAGAACCTGCTAGACCACCTCTTATTAAAGCAGAAAGACAAGAAACATAATCTGCCTGCATGGAAGAGTGGGGAAAGCAGTGCCCTAGATAGATTGGGAGTATTCCTATAGATAGGTACACAGCACAAAGACCTATTATCAATGATCTAAGCAATGTTTAGGATGTTGGCGTACCCCCTATACGTAAATATAACACAATTAATCCTAAAAGAAAAGTGTTCTAAATATACAGAGACATAAGAATGCAGACTCACTTTCAACGAACAGACCCACTGGTTTTACAACGAGAAACAACGAAACACCAAAAAATCCTGTTATCTGATATAACACCAGAGACGAAGGGGGTAAAGATGAAGTTATCTTTACACGTCTTTTCCTTCTGCCCTTTTAGACGATCTCAGACCGTCTCATTTCACAGGACACACACCCCTTGGGTCTCCGGAAACAAAGCAGGGTCATTAATTCTCTGGCCTGTGGGTGCACGCACGCCCCCCACCCACAAATGATGAGGCCGCCATGTGACTTTCATTAATAAATAAGCCAACCGGAGAGGTCTCAGTGTGCCTTGCACAGTGTGACAACCAGGCGCCACAAAAGAAGGAGTGGCTCCGGACCAGAAAAGCACTGCCACACCGCACCCCCGAGACGCGCGTCGGTCCCCAGCACCGACGCAGAAGCAGCGGCTCCTCCATCCTCCGCCCATCCCGCCTCCCCCGCCCGGGCCCAGCCCGAGGTGACCTCCGGGTGACAGCCCGCGCAGCCTTTTGTGCCGGTGTGTGGGGACTGCCCCGCGGCCCCCCGGTCTCGGAGGGGGTGCGGGGCCGGCGCGCTGCCCTCAGCATCCCGGAGCCGGACCTGCGGAGCCTGCGCTTCAGCCTCAGCCTCCGCCGCGCGGCCCTCAGGCCCGGCCCTCCCCTCACTCACCGGGGCGGCGGGCAGCGGGCTTGCGGGCGGCGGTGCCCGGAGTCAGCTTTCGTGCGGCGAACTGCTAGCGAGCCGCGTCCGTGAGAGTCCGAGCCGCTGAGCTGGCGGTAGCGACTGCTTAGCTGCGGCCCCGGCGAGGGGCGGGCCCGGCGGGGGAGGGGCGGGCGCCGCGCCTCTCATTCATGCCGCGGGGGCGGGGTGTGGGACCCGGATGCCCGGGCAAGTCCCGCCTTCTCCCTGAGGGAGCGCGGCTTCATTGTGTGCAGTGCGCAGGCGCAGCGTTCCTTAGGCTAGGCTACTGGCCACTCTGTAGGATTGATTCATGATACCGAGCTATAAGGTTCATATATTTTCAGCTGGATAGTGTTTTCCGTGTCTATGGACATTCTTAAGAGTTAAAAGAGTTTACTTGGCTTGGCTTCTCGTAGCATCCGACCCAAGAGTCCTCAAAGGTGAGATACCCCTAGTTAGATACTCCACCTGCTGCAGGCCCATTGCCAGCACAGACAATGGAAGGAAGAAACAGTGTATCCTTTATTTAACTACATCTACCCATTACTTTAGGCCCCCAGCTCCTATTTTATTTTGGTTGTGAGCCTAGCCTTTAACGGCTGAGCCATCTCTCCAGCCCAGCTCCTATTTTATACTACAGAAAACTAACTCGGGATTTGGGGGCACTGAGCCCTCGTAAGAGCAAGGCCTAAGTTCTAGCAGATCAGTGAAAGCATGCAGGAGTTCTCATCATTACCACGGCTAAAATTTATTAGCAGAGGGTGTGGGTACTGCACCTTAGACCTGCTTTAACTTACTATTTTTCCGGGAGGTATCCCCTCCTCCTCCCCTAATAGATCTCATGGAAAATGTCTACCAAGCCATTCCTCCTGCTTTTCAGTAAACCATAAATCTCCTAGGAAAGGGAAAGTAAGAAGGACTCAGTGAATATTTTACCACAGACCCTCTGCTCAACTTCCTCTCTCCCCAAATCAGGCCACACGAGTGCAATCTGCCATCCCTTCTCTCCCCGCCCTCTCCCCACTTCCCCTCCTCTCCCCTTCCCTTCCCTTCCCTTCCCTCCCCTCCCCTCCCCTCCCCTCCCCTTCCCTTCCCTTCCCTTCCCTTCCCGCCCCCAACAACACCCTGTTGTGTTGTTGCCAGCTTAAAGACCTATCTAATTCTGTCAACTTGGCACATAGGCTAAGGCAGATTAGTACCCAAAAGTCAAGGTACAATGCTTTCATATTCTTGGTCTCTTATTCAAAGTATTGAAATAAAAGCCTACACAGATGTGTAAAAGTAGCAAGAAAATTTAGTTGAAGCAAAGCAAAGCAGAAGGGGAGTGGAGGAAGCAGCAAAGCAAAAACAAAAACAAAAACAAAAAAATAGAAAAAAATGTTCAGGACACACTGCAAGGGAGCGGCAGGCCACGTGAGTGAAGATACTAAAGGGCTTGTATTGTGTGAGGCTTTCTTACTGCATTCAAGAGAAGTGTCACACAAACTAGAGTTGCTGGGGAAGAGGGTACCCCTGTTGAAGAATTACCTCCATGGGGCTGGACCGAGGGCACATCTGTGGGGCACGTTTTTTTTTTTTTTTCCGGAGCTGGGGACCGAACCCAGGGCCTTGTGCTTGCTAGGCAAGCGCTCTACCACTGAGCTAAATCCCCAACCCCTTCGTGGAGCACATTCTTGATTAATGATTGATGTGGGAGGACCCACCCCTTGTAAGCATATCACCTGTCACTGACTGTAAACCTATACTCATCAGGAAATCTCCCTTGGAAAATATGTCAGCGGTCGTACTGGCTAGAGTTTTATGTCATCCCCACACAGCTAGTGTTATCTGGGAAGAGAAACCTCAGTTGAGAAGATGCTTCCATTAGATTGCTTGAGGTGAGTCTGCAGGACATTTCCTTGATTAATAATTGACATGAGAAGGCACGAACCACTGTGGTGATATCACGCCTGGCCCGGTGGTCCTGGGTGCTATAAGAAAGCAGGCTGAGCAAGCCCTAGGAAGCAAGCCGGTAAGCAGCACCCCTGGAGCAAGCCGGTAAGCAGCACCCCTCTGTGGCCTCCACATCAGCTCTTTCCTTCTGATCTCTGCTTTGAGTTCTTTTCTGACTTCCCTCAATGATAGGCTATTTATTACCTATAAGTGTAAGCCAAATAAACCCTTTCCTACCCAAGTTGTTCTGGCCATGGTGTTTTATCACAACAGTAGAAAGCAAACTAAAACAATGGTCTTGCTCGGCACAGGATTATGTGCTACTACACTGATCTGTCAGTCGAGGCCTTCCTACTGGTGTGATAGCAATATAACTGTTGTGGTTTAACTCAGTACTTTCTGATTGGACTTGAGGCCTGCCTCACAGGAAGAAAGTCATACTTGATACTGTAAACCTGGTCAAAAGCCAGTGGCTTGGGAGGTCACAGGCCCTAGGGGAATCTAAATACTATTGTTCTGCTAAATGTTCATGTCGTCAAGCTGCAGTCTAAATATTTATGTTTGTACAGATTAGTGCTGCTCCCAAGATTGGACAGAGAACATTCTGTTTGCAGCGGGAAGCAATTAATGCAGAGATCCGTAAGTGGTCAAAGAGCTAAGAATAAGTGACTGTTGGACACTTAATCCTAAATAGGACATCTGTTATTGCCCCAAGGCTCAGGGAGTATATTGTAAGCAGGGGCAAAAAGAATGCAGAGGCCAATGAATGGGAAGGAATGCTGTGAATTGCTTTCCTCTGAGCATGACATGGTCATGGCCCTTGTGAACTTACAACCATTGTGCTTACCTGCATGAGATTTAGTCAGTGAACATTCCAGCATGGGTGGAGGGGGAGTTCACAAGGCCCCACCCTTAAGTGAGAAGCTCTTGGCAGTTGATGGCTGCTGGGGAAAGGGAAATCAATTTTCTTTAGGGATTTGTCTGCTAATATGTCGCATGATCCAGTGGATGACACCATATCTACACCCTTGTGGGTAGTACTTGATTAGGCTCAGTGAGCGGAGAGAGAAGGGAGAGAAGAGGGAGGGAGGGGGAGAGGGAGAGGGAGAGGATGCATGTACCTGGGAAGGAGATGGATTTGGGAGTTTAAGGGAAGTGGGAGAAATTGAGGGGAAGATATGACCAATATACATTATATACATACATGAAATCATCAAAGAATAAGCCAAAAATACTGTAAAAAATTCTTCCTTGTTTGGGGTGATCTGAAGACTCTTTCCCAAATGCCTGCCATGCTGGATGTGACTGCTCTGTTTTCTGTTCTTCCCAGTTGAGCTGTCTCTAAGCATTAGAAGGGCAGACTCTACCTCTCTCTTTGAGGTCTGGTCATGTTGTCTCTGAAGGGATGAGCTGTCTCTACTGATGTTCTCTTGCCTTAAGCCTAAGAATGGCCCTCCATGGTCTTGAGGCCCTCTCTCCTAATAAAGCTTATTCTCAACCAACCTGCTGAGACCACTTCCTCCCTTGCCCCTTAAACCAGGATCCCCTCCGTCCTTGCTCTTAATCCCAGCAATTAGCAGGAAGGTCTTTTGGACACAGGCTTGCTGATGTCACCTTTCACTTTGATATAAACCAGACCTCCTCACCTTTCCCCTGGGTTGCGGCTGACTTTGCAATCCATTCTCATGCAAATCATCCTCTCTTTTAAGCTCTCTCTCTCCAAAACGTCTCCTCCGTGTGCCAATCTGCTGTCTGTTTTCTTTCATTTGCTTCTCCCAGTCTGGCACTTGAGCCTTATTTTTTTTTTTTTTTTTTTGGTTCTTTTTTTTCGGAGCTGGGGACCGAACCCAGGGCCTTGCGCTTGCTAGGCAAGCGCTCTACCGCTGAGCTAAATCCCCAACCCAGTTGAGCCTTATTTTACAGCTGTTTCTAGAGCAGCACAGCACTATTTCACTCTGCAACTGTCCCTCTACTAGAAAAGCAACACTTATCCAGCAACACAGGAAAACAGCAGCAGCAACAACAACAACAACAAAACTGGTTTTCTTTTAAAATCCACAGGGAATTTTTAGAGCGCCCCGTGACCCTTGTGATGGCAGACACAAGTCACACATTCATGCAAACCTGTAGAATGGATGGCAACAAGAGTGAAGCATGGATTCTAGATGGTAGTGACATACCAATGATGGGTCATCAGCTGTGAGTATTCTACTGCAGTAGAGGTTAAGGAGAGGGAAGCTAGTTAAGGCACAACTTCCCAAATTGTGGGTAGTGATCCACACTGAATGAAGGAGTCATGGAAAAATTGGCAACAGTCAAAGGTTTCTGAATATGCAATCGCCAAAAAATTCCCTTCAAAAGCTGGCACGTAATGAGTCTGGGCTATTTCTGATATGCCTAACCCATGTTGCCTCACACAGCTTCACTGCAGTCTTAATTCTGAACACACAACATCCAACAGTTTCTGAAATGGCCTCAAACATATGTGTGCCATTTGGTTCTATGTATTTATGCAACATGACAGTGTCAACATGATGACTATAACATGAAAATAGCAGTCAGACTTCAAGATGGCTCAGTGGGTGCTTGATACACAAACCTGATGACCTGAGTTTGACTCCTGGAACCCCAGAGGAAGAAAACAGACTCCTGAATGTGATCTTCTTATCTCCACATACATGCTGTGACACAAGTACACTCTCATTCTCACACATATACCATCATACATATGTACACAATAATGATAAATTTTTTTTTTTTGGTTCTTTTTTTCGGAGCTGGGGACCGAACCCAGGGCCTTGCGCTTCCTAGGTAAGCGCTCTACCACTGAGCTAAATCCCCAGCCCCAATAATGATAAATTTTAAAAACAAAATGAAGAATCAATAAAAAGTGTTGAAGGATGTCCCATGTCTTGTAAAGTCAGATATTAGGCCAAACTTTATTCTTATCTATTAATAGTGCCTACAGTATTGGGGAAGGGGCCTTCATACACCATGCTGTGTCAAGGGCGACTTTAGGAATCAGTTCTCTTCTTCATAGCAGGTTCTAGGTATCGAGTTCAAATGATCAGGTTTGTATGTCAAACACTTTTACCCACTGAGCCATCTCCAAGTCTCCCTTAAGGTCAATTCCCTATATAAAACATATCATTGTAGGAGGCAAACTTACTTTTGTCCTTAATGAATGGTAAAATTCCATGTGTACCAAAGAATTGCTTTAAAACAAAGAATTGTATTGATTTATTATAATAAATAAGTGGTGTACTTACATATCTGCACTGATTACCTATTCCATGGGATTGCATAAAAAGTCTTAGGCAAAAAGGGATTGTGAGTGAGAAAAGTTTAAGAAATCTTGGTATAAGGAAAATCTTTGTACTTTCCTCTCATTTTTGCTGTGAACCTAAAATTACTCTTCAAAAAAAAATAGTTATTTTAGTATAAAGTGTGTCTGTGTTGAGGTTTGGTCATTTGCTATTTATTGTAATGCTAAATATTGGTCCCCAAGGCTTGGTTGCCCACAAAGAGGAGACAATCTATACTAGATCCATGTGACTCTATGTGACCTTGCCCCCCAAGTTATCCCTGATTGGTAAGTGAAAGGCCTACAGCCTACAGCTGGGAAGAATTTGTCAGGTGAGGCTTAGGGTTCTCAGGCGTGGGGTCTGAGGAGAACCACGAGGAGAGAGAGACGGTATCGAGAAGGAAGACGCCACGCCTTAAGTGAGTCATGAAAGCATGGCCAATTGAAGTTAAGAGCAGCCCAGATGGAGCATGGCAAATTATAATTTGGGGTTATTGATGGAAAAATAGAGTCTAATAGTGTAGACAGTAGATATCTGCCCAGCTCTAGTGCTCATTAAGGCTTATTATAAATATGAATGTTATATGTCTTTTATCCAGGAACTCCGTGGTCAAAGGCAGAGTAGAAACCCTGGATGGAGATAATTATTTTCTACAACATCTGTGTGTATATGCATGTGAGTACAGATGCCCCAGAGGTCAGAAAAGGGCACTCAATCCCTGGAACTATAGTCACAGGTGACCTGAATACTGCAAACAGAACTCAGATTCTCTGAGGAGCAGATGTGCTATGAACCACTGGGCCATGTCTCCAACCCCCTAAAACTATTCTTAACAAATTATTCTTAAACTTTTTTAAAAGACTAATTTATGTGAATGTATGTGTGCCTTGGTGTGTGTGTGTGTGTGTGTGTGTGTGTGTGTGTGTGTGTGTGTTACTTACATGCAGGAGTCCATGGGAAGAAGAGGGTTCCAGATCACCAGAAACATGTTACAGATAATTGTAAGCCACCATATGGGTGCTGAAAACTGAATCCGAGTTTTTTGCTAGAGCAGTAAGTGCTCCTAACCACTGAGGCATTTCTCTTGCTCCTCTAATTAAGTATTTTAGAACAACGCATTTTATGGTTATTGTTGTTGTTATTTTAGTCTGGGTCTTACTATGTAGTTGACCTGGAACTTGCTATGTAGACCACGATGGCCTAGAATTCACAGAGATACTCCTGCCTCTGGCTCCCCAGCCCTGAGATTAAAGGTGGTGCCACCTTTAATGTTGCTTTAAATGATGTCTCTTTGCTTCCAACCACCGGCACTCACACTCCCCCTTTTTTGAGAATCTCCACTTGTGTTCATTTCTGTCTTGTCATTGGGCGCCCTTTGAAGTCTCTACTCAGTTGCATATTGTCTCTCCCATTGGACTGTGAACATTTCAGTTACAGAAGCAGGACTGTCTCCTCAGGATACTTATGTCCTCAGACTGGTGAACAGTGGACATATGGTAGTTGTCTGTGGAGGTGATGTTTACTGGTAGCTCAGAAAGGCTCCACAGAGAGGAAGGCTGAGTTATTTTTCTCTTAGCCCCCACAGGTGTCCTTTAATAACTGAACCATACATAGACTCACACACAAGTCTATGGAGGCCACACCTAGCTCTAGCATAAAGCAAAATACATTTAATCCAACTTCAAAACTCCCCATAATCTATGACAGTCTCAAAGTTAAAAGTCCAAAGTTCTAAGTCTCCTCTGGGATTCATGCAGTCTCTTAACTGTAATCCCCTATGAAATCAAAATAAAAAAGCAGACCACATATTTCCAACATCACAGGATGTTATCATTCCAAAATGTCACGGTGCGGAAATAGGAAACCAGCTGGGCAAACTCCAAACTCTCCACCTCCATTTTGATGTCAAAGCAGTCTTCATATTTACAACTCCCTTCATCTTTGTTGACTGAAACAACTTCTTTCTCTTGGGCTGTTTCCACTTCCTGTTAACAACTTTCCCCAGCAGATAGCCCATGGCTCTGGTATCTTTTTTTTTTTTTTTAAAGATTTGTTTATTATATGTAAGTACACTGTAGCTGTCTTCAGACACACCAGAAGAGGGCATCAGATCAGATCTCATTACAGATGGTTGTGAGCCACCATGTGCTGGGAATTGAACTCAGGACCTCTGGAAGAGCAGTCAGTGCTCTTAACCACTGAGCCATCTCTCCAGCCCGGCTCTGATATCTTGAACATTTTGGGGTCTCCAAGTCAACTTCAACTTTAGCTTCTTTTTTTTTTTTTTCTTTTTCTTTTTTCAGAGCTGGGGACCGAACCCAGGGCCTTGCGCTTGCTAGGCAAGTGCTCTACCACTGAGCTAAATTCCCAACCCCCAACTTTAGCTTCTTGTTCCACTGTCTAGGAATGATCTTCTGTGCTCCTCCAAAGGGCTTAGGTCACTTCTCCAGCTCTGCCCTCCGTAGCACTCTAGGCTCTGACTCCACTCCGCTGCTGCTGCTGTTCTTGGTGGTCATCCCATGGTACTGGCATCTCCAATATGCTGGGGTCTTCTGCTGCAACTAGGCTCTTTTCATGGTGCCAAGCCTCTTGGCCTGACCCCTTCAGTCCTGAGCCATCAACTGCAACTGAGGCTGCACCTTTACCAGTGGTCTTTCCTGACCTCTCCATGACCTCTTCATACCTTCAAAACCAGTACCACTTGGATGACTCTTACACATTACCAAGTCTGGCTTTTATCTCTGGAACACAGCTTCTTTGTGCTCTCAGTAAATACTTCCCAGATTTCACCTCAGTAATACTGCTCTCTTCTTAATCACCCATAATATCCTAGCTCCAGTTAACCAGCATCAATTGTCCCAGTAACCCCTTCTGTTCTTGACTCAAAAGTCAAAACCATACAGCTGAAGCTGCTGAGTTCTGCTGCTTACTGGGGCTAAAACATGGCCCCCTTGTTCTATTACATTATCACCAGCTTTCTGTTTTCCAACTCCTTCACTACCTATACTTGCTGTCCTGGAACTTGCTTTGTAGACGGACCTTGAACTCAGAGATCTTCATGGCTCTGTCTCCTGAATGTTAGGATTAAAGGTGAGTAGCACCATGCTTGGACCTAAGCTTTTATTGGTAACTATGCCTCAAGATCCAGATCAAAAGTTTGTGTCATCCCATGACAATTTGACACATAATCATATCTCCTTGTGTTAAATGAAAGCAAAAACCAGGTCATAATAATATAACTTTGTGTTGTTCAACTGCAAACATATAAACAATAAGCTTAGCTGGGTGGGATCTTGCCCCAAAGTCACCACCCCCTTAATCTGTTTATTTCCTTGAACACAATATTTAGCTTCATTGTGCTTCTTGGTGCCTTTTAATAACTGAACCATACAGTTTGCATTTTTCCTTTTTAAGCTTGCTACATTTGATTAAAACACTTCACGGGAGTAAACCAGAGGACAAAGTCTATGCTGTAATTTTTCAAGACTTCCTTTGTTAGTACAGTTAATGTGAATCTCTTCACCTTAACCTCAGGTAGAAGCTTCAGAAAACAGCAAAAGAGCAGCCACATTCTTCACCAAAACATCATAAGAATGATCTCCAGGCAACATACTAAAATTCCTCCCCTCTGAAACCTCTAGAGCAAGGGCTACACAGTTCAAACCACCCTCAGCACCAATGTCTTTCCTGTCTCTACCAGGATGGTCCATTAAGCCCCATGTAAAGCATTCTGCTGCTTCCCAAATCCACATCCCTCCAAACAAAAACATGGTCAGGCATATCACAGTAATACCCTAGTCCCTGGTACCAATCTCTGACTTAGGATTTCCATTGCTGTGAAGAAACACCATGACCTAGGCAGCTTTTATAGAGGACATCATTTAACAGTTTCAGAGGTTTAGCCCAGTACCATCATGGTGGGGAGCATGGCAGCTTTCAGGCAGACATGGTGCTGGAGAAGGAGCCGAGAGTTCTCCATCTTGGTCCTAAGGCAGGCAGAAGGTGACTGTCCTCCAGGCAGCTAGGAGAAGGGTCTCAAAGCCCACCCCTACAATGACACTCTTGTTCCAACAAGGCCACACCTCCTAATAGTGCCACCTCTGGGCCAAGCATATTCCAACCATCACATGGGGTCTGGGAGAAAGCCTCCTGTGAGACAGGGCAACCTCACAGTTCCCACAACATATGTTAGGGTTGTACTTTTTGTGTGCAGTAATGAGTGGTCTTTTATTTATCTTGGAGGAGAATTGGAGATTTTGGCCTCCTTGCATGTCTGCTTAGAAAGTCACTTGCTCATTTGTGATTCTGTTTGCACAGTGTTACTACATAGGATCTTTTTATTTACCCACCAGTTCCAAGTGTCCCTACTCATTGAGGCTATCTTACCTTCTTGGTCCACAAGGGAGAGGTAGGGAAGACTTTACTGTTTAGGGGTACAGCGATTTCTATTGCTTGTTATGGTTTGAATATGTCTCCTGAAGTTCCCAAGCTGGCTGTAGTAGCTAATACAGCAGTTTGGAGACGTTGTTGCTGGAGGTAGTAGGTCACTGTGTGTGTTTTTAGAGTGTAGAGTCTCACCCCATTTCCGGTTTGCTCTCTGTGCTTTGTGCTTGAAGTAAGCATTGTGATCTCTCAGCTCCCTTCTCCCACTGTTATACCTCCCTGCCATAGTGGACTCTCAGCCCTCTGGAACTGTACACCTCAATACACACTTCTGTCTCTCAATTGCCTAGTCATGGTCACTTGACCACATAATTATCCAGAGCTCTTAATGATCCCTTCAAGGGTCAATTATGCAATGCTTTAACCTCTTAGACTGCACCAGCTAAATGAACCCATCCTTTCAGTGAGAGCCAGATAGTATCTTTCTGGATTCCCCAAGTCCTTACATTCTAAGAATTCAAAACAATAAATCCCTTCTGAGGGTGCTCCTCTCCTTGAAGGCCATGTGGACTTCTTGCTGATTGTGACTCTTGTGTCTAGAGAGATTAATTGCTTCTCAGTGTAAGGTATGTGTACATGACTGAGGCATTAGCACTGGGGAGGAATCCTAGGCACATATGTACATGATGTCTTTGGTCCAGGCTATGTACCATACCACCACCACTACCACCACCACCACCACCACCACCACCACCACCACCACCACTACCATACCACCACCACCACCACCACCATGCCACCACCACCACCACCACCATGCCACCAACACCACCACCACCACCACCACTACCATACCACCACCACCACCACCACCACCACCACCACCACCATGCCACCACCACCACCACCACTACCATACCACCACCACCATGCCACCACCACCACCACCACCACCATCACCACCACTACCACCACCACCACCACCACCATGCCACCACCACCACCACCACCACCACCATGCCACCAACACCACCACCACCACCACCATCACCACCACTACCACCACCACCACCACCACCACTACTACCACCACCACCACCACCACCATGCCACCACCATGCCATCACCACCACCACCACCATGCCACCACCACCACCAC
Source organism: Rattus norvegicus (assembly GCF_021556685.1). Classification (NCBI taxonomy): domain Eukaryota; kingdom Metazoa; phylum Chordata; class Mammalia; order Rodentia; family Muridae; genus Rattus; species Rattus norvegicus. Next base: position 118,320,613 of record NC_141536.1, read on the forward strand.
CACCACCATTTCTTCCTCCCTGATTTTCCACCCAACTGCCATGGCCTTTTGGTTCTTTGGCCTACTTGGTTCTTGGGTTGAGTTCAAATGGAAGAGGAGGACAGAGACAGGGAGTCTGTTTTCCCAGCCATCAACAAGCCACCTTGCTTTCTTGGTATACACACAGGTCCAATCACCTAAAAAGAACTCATAATCCCTGAATCATAATATGGTCAGGGTCATATTTGGGAGCTTCCTAATCCAGACTAGCTACAAATGCAGAAAACTGATGAGATAATCTTCCAGGAGTGTCTTACTTGGTGTTTTACTGCTGTGAACAGACACCATGACCAAGGCAAGTCTTATAAAGGACAACATTTAATTAATTGAGACTGGCTTACAGGTTTAGCGATCCAGTCCCATATCATCAAGGCAGGAACATGGCAGCATCCAGGCAGGCCTGGTGCAGGAGGAGCTGAGAGCTCTACATCTTCATCTGATGGCTGCTAGGAGAATACTGACTTCCAGGCAGCTAGGGTGAGGGTCTTAAGCCATGCCCGCAGTGACACACCCACTCCAACAAGGCCACACCTCCTAATAGTGCCACTCCCTGGGCCAAGCATAGACAAACCATCACAAGGAATGACACAACTGCTTAGATTCTCCTTTGAAATAGACACTTGTCTTCTCGTGGATTCTCCAAAGAACTGACCCTGAAATGGGGACATAGATGCAGAGAATTTATTTGGTAAATGATCTCAGGATACAGGCATGAAGAAACCAGGAGAGGGAGATATGGAAGGGAATAAAGACAGTAAAGAAAGAGTACATTCATGGTCCAGTTACTGTGGGGACCAACTGGGACTCAGTCCTTCTGGGAACTTACTAAGCAACTTTGTGGAACAGCCCTCAGCATCATTTTCCAGGATGATGATGATGAAGCAAACTGTAGCCTCTGTTGACTTCTATCTCTCCTTTGAGTGCCAGTGACTACCTGTGAAAGCCAAGCAAGCTGTCTACCTCAACTCTTCTAGCCATGCTGCTCCTCCAACTGACATCACCCTTAGTATACCACTATCGCCAACATTTCTTCCTCCCTGATTTTTCTACCCAACTGTCATGCCTTTTCTTCTTATTTGGTTCTTGTGTGGAGTTCAAATGGAAGGAAATGGAGTGGGAGGTACCTATCACCCACAGCTTACGCCAGGAAAAGGAACTATGTGGTAGGTTTCTTCTTCCTCCAATTCAGTCTGTCTAACCTGCTCACGTAACTCCCAGTCACTGCAGCTCATTTGAAAGCAAGGGAAAGGAGAAACAGGAAGAAAGCAGACAGCTATCTGACCATTCTCCAACCTTTGCAGGTTGCCATCATTCCTGGATGTTAGCTCTTCCATTGTATATAATTGAAATTGAAAGGTAGCCCTCTCTGTCTTCAGGAGTTGACTTACACAATGACCAAGAGAAAGAAGACTGGAAGGGAACAGGATCTCCAGGTAGACACAGCTCTCATGTCAAGTCTTAGGCTTTAATGCTAGGCATTTCTTACTTGCCTGCTTGTCATCCCAAGAGCTCACGAGAAGGGAGGTCCTGAGCACTTATGTCTTTGAAATAGCACTGAGTTTTGTCCCCTCTCCAGTATCCCAGGCTAAGGTAATAAAATAGTCCAGGCATCTACTTTTTGTTCCCTCCTTGATCTTACACAACTGCTAGATGGGTTTGGAATTAGAAGTGGAGGGGAATGTGAGCTCAAGAGGACAGAGAAAACAGGAGGGCCAGTTGAGAAGCATTTTAGAGGCTAGGATGCAGGGATGGATGATAATTAACTTAGAAACGCTAAGAAAGCTGAGACCCAAGGAAAATTCAGAACAGCCTCGTGTGCATGGAAAAAGGAGTGAGGTGGGGATAGAAGATTTGAATTAAGTTTTAGATGCCTTTGGAATTGAGCAAACTGAAATCAGGAGAATTAGGGAGAGGTGACTGAGGCATGGTTAAAGTATTATTTATCATGGTAGTTTGAAGGAGGCAACCCTACACCCCGCCCCCACCGCCTTAGACTCTGGCTTTTGAACATTTGTTCCCCAGTTGGTGGCACTATTTGGGAAGCTTAGAAGATGTGGCCTTGTTGAAGGAAGTCTGTCTCTGGAGGTGGATTTTGAGAGTTCCAAGAGGTGCAGTCTTCTCTGCTTCATGCTTACCATGAAGGGAGTGAGCGCTCAGCATCCCGCTCCCACTTCAGTACCTGCTGCATGTTGAGCACTCTTCCCTCCTGTGATGGACTCTTGTCCCTCTGAAAGCCTAAGCCAAATCAAAATCTCCATTTAGTTGCCTTGATCATGGTGTTTTATCACAGCAACAGAACAGAAACAGACAATTGACATGCCCTTCACCTAACACTGCACACCCTTCCCCACACTCCTACCATTCTACCCTCCAGCCCAGGGCAGAGCTGAACGTTTAGCCCCTGCAAAGGATAAAGTCTAAAGGATTCCTGGACTAGGGCATGAAGGTGCCCATTTAGGATGAAGGTGCTCTGTTGAGAATAGGGACATGAATAGAATAGTTTTTCATTGCTTCCCAAGTGGGGCTCCTCCACCTCTGCACTCTAGAAATTCTGATCAGCCAAGTAAAAACTAATGATATGATCAAAATGCAATATATATATATATATATATATATATATATATATATATATATATATATATATATATATAATCTCAAAGAATGACTAAAAGGTTTTTTTTTTTGAGACAAGGTTTTATGTAGCCCAGGCTGGCCCAGCGCTCCCTATGAAGACAGAGGATGACCTTGAACTTTGGATCCTTCAGTTTCTGCCTCCCAAGTGCTGGGATGGCAGGCCTACAGCACTAGGCCTGTTTTACACAGTGCTGGGGATTGAACTCAGGGCTTCTTGCATCTAGGCAAATGCTCTACCCACTGAGCTACATCTTCATCCAAGAGTAAAAGTTTTTCTTAAAGAACTAGTGATATAAATATTAGAGATCTCAATAAGCAACCCCTGTCTTCTCCATGACATTCAGCATGGAGGAATTTAACTCTTGTTTTCAAAACTTTTCAAGATGTTACCCACCCAGTCCTGTCTTCCTTCCTTCCATTCCTCTCCTTCCTTTCTTCCTTTTTATTTATTTTAGTAGAGCTTGGGTCAAATGCTACCATTGATCTACATCCCTACTCTTGGCCTGTCCATTTATTTTTAAGCAGGATCTTACTAGGTAGCCCAGACTGGCCTCAAATTTATGATTGTGTCTCTGCCTCCCAAGTGCTATGATTGTAGGTGTGTAGAATGTGCCCCGACAGATTCATGCTCTTAATCAAAAGGAGACTGCCAAAGATGGTTATATTACTTTTCTGATTGATGTAATAAAATTCTTTCCAAGTGCCACTTTTTTTAAATTTATTTATTATGTATACAGAGTTCTGCCTGCATGTATGCCTACAGCCAGAAGAGGACAACAGATCTCATTACAGATGGTTGTGAGTCACCATGTGGTTGCTGGGATTTGAACTCAGGACCTCTGGAAGAGCAGCCAGTGCTCTTAACCACTGAGCCATCTCTCCAACCCCCAAGTGCCACCTTAATGGAAGGACTTATTTTGACTCAGCTAAATGAAATACAGTCTATTTCCAAACTCAGTCATATGAGAGTGAATGGACATGTTTGCCCCTTTGGCATTTCCAAGCCCAGTTACATTGGGGGTTTTAAGTGAACGGTGGACCAGTCATATGGGAGAAAGACAGTTAAGGATACTTTGGCCCCATACTTTTCAGAGTCCGATCATATCAGGAGTGTATGTTAGCCACTATGATCTTTCTGAGCCCTTCTGTCCACCACCCCCATGACATTTCCAAGTGATGTGGGAGGATTGTGTGGGCACATTGGCTCCTATGCCGTATGCCAGTCATTTGGGAGGGTATATGCACATGTTGACCCCATAGCATTCCAAAGCCCTGTCATGTTAAAGGGTATTAGTTCACATGTGATTTATGAACACGAGGACCATTATATGAGATGGCTAGTCTTGGTTGTCAATTTGATTCCATCTGGAATTAACTAAAACCCGTGAGGGATTTTTCTTAATTAAGTCACTTGAAGCAGGTAGATCCATCTCTAAGCCAGATCTTTTGAGGAGGGAAGATCCATCTGTAATCTGGACTGCACTTTCTGCTGGCAACCTATAAAAAGGACATGGAAGACAGAAGATTCTTCTCTTTGCCTATTTGCCCTCATTCTTGCTGGCAAGTCCATTCCTTCATTGGCATTAGCACCTACTTCTTTGGGATTCCAGTGCATGCTGAAGACCAGCCGAGACATGTAGTGTCGTAGGCTGAACAACGGCCAGATTCTTGCACGCTCTGTTGGTAGATAGCCATTGTTGGACTAGCTGCACCACAGCCTGTAAGGCTCTTTGTAAGTTCTGTTCCTCCTGAGAATCTTAACCAATACACACATGTTGGCCTGTATGTCATTTTTGAACTCAGTTAGACAGAGGTGTCTGGCCTGTTGTCCCCCAGGCCATTCCCAAGCCTGGTCATATAAAGAGGTGTCTTAGAGTTCGTATTGCTGTGATGAAACACCATGACTGAAAGCAATTTTGAGAGGAAAGGGTTTATTTGGTTTACAGTTCTACAATGTAGTGCATCATTGAGGGAATTCAGGACAGGAACTCAAAGAGGGCAGGAATGTAGAGGCAGGAGCTAATATAAAGGCCATGGAGGAGTGCTGCTTACTAGTTTTCTCATCAGGCTTACTCAGCCTGCTTTCTTATACCACCTAGTACCACAAGCCCAGGGATAGCACTGCCCACAATGGACCGGTCTACCCCCCCCCATTAATCACTAATTAAGAATATACCCTACAGCCAGATTTTATGAGGATGTTTTCTCAATTAAGGTTCCCTCCTTTCTGATGACTCTAGCCTGTGTCAAGTTGACATAGAACTATCCATCACAGAAAGTGTATGATCAGGTTGACCCCATTTCTGAGCCTAGTCATATTGAGGGGTGGATGTGCATGTTGACCCACAAGCCATTTTTGAGTGTGGTCATATGGGGAAAGGTTATGGCTCTGTTGGCCCCTATGCTATTTGTGCTCTCAGTTTTATGGGGATACAGTGTATGGGCATTTTGTCCCCTGTGCCATTTCCAAGCCTGATCATATGGGCTGGGGGACACTTGCCATATGGGGGACTGTTGAGTACTTTATCCCCTATGCCATTTCCACATCTGGTCCATGTAGGTGTGGTAGGAGGCATGTTTGCCCCATGCTATTTCCAAGCAAAGACATAGGGAGGTGGGCTCCCATGCCATTTCCAAACCTGATATGGGGGCGAGGATAAATGGGTATATCAGCCCCGTTAGCCTTTCTGAGCACAATCCTTTAAATGTATGTTTACCCCCATTAGGTTTCCAGGAGTGGTCCTATGTGGGAGTGAAAGGGCATGTTTACCCACTTGGCACTCCTGCCCAGTCATATTGTGTGTGTGTGGGGGGGGCTGTTATATGTGTGTTGACCCCCTTGCCATTTACCCATCTTGCCATCAACTTCAGACTTGCTCACACTCCTTTCCCTTCCAAGCTGCCCTCCCAGCCCCCTGCTACCACTATCTTTCTGCTTTCAATCCTCACTGTGAACTGTGGATAAGTGCATGCATCAGTAACAGTGCGTCTGGCTTCTCACATAGCCTGACTGTTTGTCCTCTTAAGATTTCCTCTGCCAAATAACTTAGTTCAGGGGCAACAGATATTGGTTAAGAGCACTGGCCACTCTCCCAAAGGACCCAGGTTCAATTCCCAGTACCCACATGACAGCTCACAACCATTTGTAACTCCAGTTCCAGGACTTCTGAGGACACCAGGCACATATGTACTGCACAGACATACATGAAGACAAAACACACATTCATATTTTTTTAAAAAAATAGCTTAGTCCATTACTTCTTCTTTTTTTTTTTTTTTCCGGAGCTGGGGACCGAACCCAGGGCCTTGTGCTTCCTAGGCAAGCGCTCTACCACTGAGCTAAATCCCCAGCCCAGTCCATTACTTCTTAACTCATGCTCACTCCTGTTTTTGGGACAGGGAAGAATACAGTCAGATTCTTTGTCACAACGTAACAGGTCCCAATAGGATCCCCAAATTAAAACAAATTTGAGATTTTTATCACACAGTTTCCTCTGTGACCTCCTGAACTGAGACTTTACTATGCCTCAGAGTACACTACAGCTTTTCTAGTTAATAGGTCTTTTTTTTTTTTTTTTGGAGCTGGGGACTGAACCCAGGGCCTTGCGCTTGCTAGGCAAGAGCTCTACCACTGACCTAAATCCCCAACCCCCTAAATTCATTTTTAATTAAAATTTTAAATTAAAATACAACTACATTACTTCCTTTCTTACTCTGTCCAATCCCTCGTTTCCCCCTCATTCCTTCCCAAATTAATGGCCTCTTTTTGATTATTGTTAACACACACACATAAACACACACATGTACACACACATAAATTAATCAGTTTAGTGTTGTTTGTGTGTATATGACTTCAGGACTGACCCCTTTGTGTTAGATTACCAATTAGGGGCCTCATCCCATACAGGCTACTTCTTTTCTCAGCATTCATTAGCTGACTTTAGTCTTTGTCTAGAGATGGGATTCCAGGATACTTCCCCCTTCTACATTAGCATGTCTTGTAGATATTATCATTGTTCCTGTCTTCTTTAGGCCACTGTATTGTTAAGGTATCTCGAAAAAAATTCTCTGTCAGCTACAGAAAACACAATCTCCCAGAAGACTGCCTGGTCCTCTTTCTGCCCTCTCTTCCATGATGTTCCCTGAACCTTCGGTGTGATTACCCACTGGGGTTGGGCTCCACAGTATCCATCGATCTCTGCATCATGACCTGCTGTGGTTTTCTGCAATGCTATAAAGTGAAGCTTCTTTGATGAAGAAGAAAAGCTACCTTTATCTATGAATATAAGGATATATTTTAGAATGTAGTTAGTTCAAATCTCTGAAGAAAGACATCTAGGAAGAAAAAAATGAAAAAAAAAACCTACCATGGTCAAGGATCAGTAGAATTAATATTGTAAAAAGGACTATTCTAAGGGGCTGGGGATTTAGCTCAGTGGTAGAGCGCTTACCTAGGAAGCGCAAGGCCCTGGGTTCGGTCCCCAGCTCCGAAAAAAAAAAGAACCAAAAAAAAAAAAAAAAAGGACTATTCTACCAAAATCTGTCAATGGCATGGGTTTTTGAAACCTTAGAGTTCACTCCCGGTGGTACACCTCCTCCAGCCAGGGCACACTTCCCTCCCAAATTCTTTTCCAAGTGGGAGCCAAGTGTTCAAATTTATGAGCCTTTGAGGGTCATTCTCATTCAAACTTCCACAGGACTTCATAAAACTGAAAAGTTTCTGAACAGCTAAGGAAACTTGAATGAATAAGATACCCAAAGAGAATCTTTGCCAGATTACATCTATACGTACATCTGCATCTATATATCTATATGTCATCTGTATATGGCAGAAGATTAACATCCAGAATATATAAAGAACTAAAAAATCAAGTCAAAACAAATGAACCAATTAAAGGGGAAGGGTCGTGAATCTAAATAGAGAATTCTCAATAGAAGAAATAAAAATGGCTAAGAACGTATCAGAAAGTGTTCATTATCCTTATCAATTAGGGAATGCAAATTAAAACAAATTTGAGATTTTTATCACACTCCAGAGAGAAAGACCAAGATAAACAGAGCAACTGACAACAGATGCTGGAAGGGTGTGGGGAAAGGGAGAATTTCAAACAGGTATAGTGGCTCTGGAAATCAATATGGAGAATGTTCAAAAGTTAAAAAACAAATCAACCGTATGACCTAGTTATTCTCCTTGGCAAACGCCCAAGCAAGTTGACATCATACTTCAGACACTCGCTCAGCCGTGTTCATTGCTGCTCTATTCACAATAGTTAGGAAATGGAAAAAACCTAAATGTCCTCCAGCCTATGAACGGATAATGAAAATGTGGCACACACAATTGAATACTAGTCACCTCTAAAGAAAAAAGGAAATCATGAAACTTCCAGGTAAATGGGTTATATTAACTGACATAACCCAGACCCAGAAAGCCAAATGCCACATGCTCTCTCTCTCATCTGTAGTTCCTAGAGATTTTGAGATGCAAATGTACAACATGGAGTAACGGCAAACCAGGAAGGTAAGAACGGACCATAGAGTTTGGTGGAGAAGGTAGTAGCAGGATACAGGTAATATGAGTTATGAAACATAAAAACAAAGAGGAATTTCTATCTGGGAAGCTGGAGGGGGACAATAAAGTAAGAGAGAGTTGGAGGAGGGACACATAACACCAATGATGTTTGACATTCTCAAGAAATTATATTATTGTATATTAGTTTTCTTAATATACTATACATATATTTTATGTGCGTGCGTGCACACACACACACACACACCATAAAGTCTCTTGGGCTTACAATGTTCACCACAAGAAAAGAGCCATCAACTGAAAGCCACAGTACCAAGCATGAGAAGGCTCTGTTCAAGTTGTTTGTCAGGGGAGCCCAAGTGACTGTCTCTCAGAAGTCGAAAAATAAGTTCCTTTTGCTGAAGACAGCACACACTTTGGACACAGGACTCAGAGAATTCATGCTAGTTCTAACATGAAAGCCTTTTTTCTGTAGTGCCAGAAAATATCACATAAACTGCCAAGGGAGGAAAACTACCAAGCTGTGATGGCAAGACATCTCTAAAGGTGCAGTAGTGGCACTCACATCTTGGAGGTAACCAACAGCCGTCTAGTAGAACTTAAGGCCCTCTCAGTAGGAGGGAAGTCATACCTGGCACCAGAAACCTGAGAAACTGCTTGGGTCTAATGAGGTCCTGGATCTTAGGAGACAACCCATTACCACCCCTTTACTAGACCCACATAATTCCTGTTTCCAAATTCTTACAAATTCCTTCTGCAAATCAGTCAAAGGCCTATAAACTATATGCTAAGTTATTACAACAGTGTTTGGAATCAATTTTCTTTATCACTTGCTTTTATTGTTTTTTTGAGAAAATACCTGATGAGGACTAATATAATATGTGACCAATTCACTTTGGCTCACAGTTGAAGAGGATAAAGTCCACCATGTAGGGAGAGCAGGGAAGTGGGAGTGGAAGGCAACTAACTAACTAGTTACACTGTGTTCACAGTCAGAGAGCAGCAAGAAATGAATGACAGTGCTCAGTGTATTTTCTTTCACTTTTTACTTAGCCCGAGACCCAGCCATGGAATGGTGCTGTCCATGTTCAAGGCGAATCTTCCTTTCCTAATTACATTTTTCTTGGAAGTGCCCTCCCAAACATGTGGGAATGAGCCTCATAATTCCAAAACCAATCAAGGCAGCGGTGAAGATGAATCAAATGAGGTGCCCTGTGCAAGTGATTCACAGAGGGCAGGGACTCAGAAGAAGCTCTCCATTTTCACTGTCAGAAGCCCTGGAGACAGGAGACTGAGGAGGTAGCCTTGGCTGAAATTTGGACTCAGACTGATCCACAGGGAATTCTGAAATGGAAATTATATCAAAGTTGATCTCATCTCGGAGCAAGAGAATGACTGATTTCTTTTCTTTTTTAAGATTTATTTAATGTGAGTACACTGTCTTCAGACACAACAGAAGAGGTTACAGATGGTTGTGAGCCACCATGTGATTGCTGGGAATTGAACTCAGGACCTCTGGAAGAGCAGCCAGTGCTCTTTTTTTTTTTTTTTTCCTTTTCTTTTTTTCGGAGCTGGGGACTGAACCCAGGACCTTGTGCTTGCTAGGCAAGCGCTCTACCACTGAGCTAAATCCCCAGCCCCCAGCCAGTGCTCTTAACCATTGAGCCATCTCTCCAGCCGGAGGACTGATTGCTTATATACAGATGTTAATAGATCATTGGCCACTGACTGCAAAGAGAGTTCACAAAGTAGGAAAAACAGTTTCTGGTCAAGGATAACTCTCTATAGAAAGGAGAACAGCATCCAGACACACACGGCAGTTGGGCATGGGTAGGCACCGATAATATCTAGTATAGATTATTAGATTACCAGATATCTAAGGAAATCTGGTAGCATAGAAGAGAACAAGGAACAATAAAACAAATTATAGTAATAGAAAAGAAGCAACTTAGAAAGCATCAAGACATATTTCATGGATGATCAACCGTAACCATAAAACAGGAACAAGACACTATCTTAAGACAGAAATAAAGGCAGCGTTACAATAAACGTACATTCATGCTCAGTACCAGAAACGGGAAAGCCAATAGAAGATGTGAGGCAAAGTCAGAGACTTCATAGGAAGCAAATGCAAAACACATGGGAGGAATAGTCCGAAATCGTAGTCCTTCCAGAAGGGGAGAGAAGGTAATAATGAATGAGATAATTCAAGACAGATTTCTCAAAGTGGGAAATAAAAGTTAGCCGGTCAATAGATAAAACAGCCTCAACTAAGACATGGGAACTGTGAAATTTCAGACCCTGGCACAGAAAGATTCCACAGATTTTAATGGAGAAAATTAAGTCATATAGCAATTCTCAAGAATCAGAACAGCTCCAGACTTCTCCCCACCAGACAGCTGGCAAAAGCTGGAAACTCCTGGCGTTTCTCAGTGTACTGAGGAGTCCCGTTCAGGGTCTTGGGGGACCTTGACTCAGTTGTACCTCGATCCTTGATAATCCACCACAGGAGAGATCTTCAGGACAAGTCAGAGTAAAGCAAAGTGGGCAGGTCTACTAATTAAGCAAGAAGACAAGACACATTTGAAGGGAGTCTATGTGAACATTAAGAGAGAAACACAGAAGTGCCTCAGTAGAAGCAACATTTGTGACTTTGGAACTCTGAACTAATTTTAAATCTGTTAGGGAAGGTAGTGTGCTGAACTTTCTCATTCACAGAGTTTTGTCCTTCAAGAAGAGTGTTTTCAGGTGCAGCATTTTCTCCCTGCAGCCTGAGGGAGAAGGGCTGGAAAACTAGAATACCAAGTAGACTTTGACACATGTCTAGGTCCCCAAAGGTTGCTCAAAAGGCCTCAATCGTTAGCATCTTTAGCCACCTCATTTGCAATGTTTCTCACAGAAGGCAGTACATTGCTCTCTGCAAGTGGTCTGGCCAGTCAAACATGAAAACAAAACAAAATGAGGACAGGAAGCCCTCCTAGGGTAGTGATGGCTCCGTGGTGACAATTGGTCTGGCGACAATTGATTGCTACTCTTTCATGAGGACTAGAGTCTAGATCCAAGTCTAGATCCAAGGCATCGGTTCCAAGGGACCTGACACCCCCATTTGGCCTCTGCACAGACACATGTGGTATCTCCTCCCTCTCCCCCTACACACACACACACACACACACACACACACACACACAGACACACACACACACACTTTAGAAAAACCTTTTAAAAACAATTATAGTGCAAAGGACTGAAATAATGTCAAAAAAGAAATTCTGGCTATTAGCCAGTGGGAAAGAGAAAAAGAACAAAGTTGGAACCAGGAGAATTAGGGGTAGGGGATACATTCCTCTCCCATGGCCTATTTCCTAACAAGCTATTATGCCTCTGAACTATTTTAGCAACACTGGAAGAATATTAGAGAATATCTGCAGAGTTCTAAAGGGAAATTGTTTTAATCTGGAATTCTATACCTAGTAAAACTACCAGTCAAGTATTGCATAGCATGAAGGTGATTTCAAATATGTACAAACTCCTGTTTCCTTTTCTAGAAGTAATTGAAAGTTGTACTTGCCGAAGCAAAAACAAAAAACAAACAAACAAAAACAGAGCAAGACTGAAGGCATAGGAATTGGGATATCCAGCATGGGGGAAAGTACAGGGAGTCTCCATGAGGCTCACATAGGGTCAGCCCAGGAAGACTTCAGAAACTAGTTAAATATTTGCATGGAGCCCCCAGGAAGTTTAGAGGTCTGGTGGGGTCATCCTTGTGGAGACTGGGGATGGAGGGATGGGATGTAGAACAGTCGGGGGTGGGGTGTGAACCAGGAGGGGAATAAAATCTGGAGTGTAAAAATAAATAAATAAAAAAAATTAGCAAAAAATTGCATCACCAAGAGTACTACTATATTTAGACCATTGTCATAAACATACTTTTTTTTTTTCCTTTTCTTTTTTTTCGGAGCTGGGGACCGAACCCAGGGCCTTGCGCTTGCTAGGCAAGCGCTCTACCACTGAGCTAAATCCCCAACCCCATAAACATACTTTTAAAAACAGATTTATTTTTATTATTTTAAAATTATACGGATATGTCTATGTGCCCATAGATGTCAATAGAGAGCATCAGATTCCCTGGAGTTGGCGTTACAGGCGGTTAAGGATTGTGGGCTGCCATGTGAATGCTGGGAACTGAACCTGGTTCCTCTGAAAAAGGAACAAGAGCTCCTAACTTATGCCTCACCTTTCCAGCCCCATAATCAGGCGTTCTTAGAGGTACAGACCTTCAAGTACTACTTGTCTAAGAGAAAGTGATCCTCAGTGGGTGTTGGAAAGAGCTCTATATTGTACGACTGAGGCTTAGTTCCAGTTTTAACTCTGTCTTGAAATAGATGTCAGACTTGGCTGGGCCACTTGCTTTTCAGGACGGTCTCTGTAAATGTTCAGATGGGTTTAGTGACTGCACATGTCCTTAAGACTGTCCGTTCCGGGGCTGGGGATTTAGCTCAGTGGTAGAGCGCTTACCTAGGAAGCACAAGGCCCTGGGTTCGGTCCCCAGCTCCGGAAAAAAAAGAACCAAAAAAAAAAAAAAAAAAAAGACTGTCCGTTCCTGGGTTCGGTCCCCAGCTCCAAAGGGGGAAAAAAAAAAAGTAAAAGACTGTCTGTTCCTCTTTAAAATTTACTCAATATAGTATTCAGTTCTATGAGTTTTTTTTTTTTTTTTTTTTTTTTTTTTGGTTCTTTTTTTTTGGAGCTGGGGACCGAACCCAGGGCCTTGCGCTTCCTAGGTAAGCGCTCTACCACTGAGCTAAATCCCCAGCCCCTAGTTCTATGAGTTTTGATGTGATGTTTTTGTCTATCCTGCTCCTAAACTTGTGTTTATATCCACCATATATTATTGGTTTTGCTGGCCTTGGAAAATTCTTTCTGCCCTAGTTGGTGTTTACTGCAGAGATTCATAACTGGTCACAATACTGATAGTAAGTGGTGTCACTGTGATATAGTGGCCCAATGATCAGCCCTAAATGGGAGAAAAACAATCATACACATATATTGCCCCCTCCAAGGCGCAATAAAATTGCAGAAAATAGGGGGAAGGGCACGTAAGAAGCAGAGGACGTGGTGGAAAGCAGGGAACTAAATTTTTCAGGCAAGTGTGCATGTCACCATCTTGAAGTCACAGCAGTTTAGGTGACCTGCATGAGACTTTTAGAAGACCAGCCATATTGATTCGCCTTAGTAAAAGGGGCTGAGATTATAGCTTCTCCATTCGTCCTGCTTTCTCATAGCTAACCATGGCCTCAGGGGGTGCTAGAGTATAGTGGGGTTGAAGGTTAACAGCCCTGGAGGGAAGACTTCACCAATCAGCCTTTGAGAAGCTGTCATTCATGGTGGGTGGGACTTTTCAGTATACAGCTATTTGGAGATTATCCGCAATCCTGTAAGTGAGCCCAGTAAAGTGGTTGGTTCACCAAGCTGGAGGTGGGGGCAATAATTTCTTTGGTCTTCCTTTGATGTCCTATCAGGGGTGAATGGTATTTATCTGTGTCTCCCCAGGAAGTCATGCAAAGGCCTGGTTGAGTGTTTGCTCTGAGGTACTTTCCCTCAAACCATCCATCCACACCTATATTCCATTAGCTTTCTTTCTAATGAAGTTCCTTTGAACCACTGTTTTAATTTTGAGATAGATTCACCTGAAGTTGTAAGAGATAAAACAATTCTGTATATTCTTCATCTAATTTCTCCCAGGTATGGTAACATATAACATGATATTATAGCCAGGAAACTGACACTGCTACAGTGTACACATGTTATCTAATGGTCCCCTGCGTGTGCACTTAGCTCTCTGCAGCTTCTCAGTAGTGTAGGTCTATGTAATCACATCACAGTGGAGTTACAAATACGGGGTGCACATGCTGCCCTTTATCCTGACTCTTGTTTCCTTTCTTCTCAGCTCCAAGTCCTAATGTCCTGGCAGCACCTAACAGGTTTTTTTTTTTAATTGGATGGATTTTTTTATTTACATTTCAAATGTTAGCCCCTTTCCAGGTTTCCCATCTATAAACCCCCTATCCCATCCCCCATCCCCCTGCTTCTGTGAGGGTGTTCTGGTACCTAACCACCCACCCCTTCCCGCCTCCCCGTCCTAATATTCCCCTACACCAGGATTGAGCCTTCACCGGCCAAGGGCTTCTCCTCCCATTGGTGCCAAACAAGGCCATCCTCTGCTACATATGCAACTGGAGCCATGGATCTGTTACCCAACAAGCTCTTAATGAGTATAATTGTATCATTTCAAAGTGGTCCTATGAATGAAACCGCCCAGTGTGTAATCTATGACTAGCTTTATTTTCTCACTATACTTTCCTGAAGCTTTGTCTGTACTGTGGCATGAGTCAATGGTTTGTTTCTTTTTATTGCTGAGTTGTGTGCCATTGTGTGGATATTATATTTTTTCCTTAAGCGTTTATTTACCTGATGAAGGACATCTGACTTGTTTCCAATTTGAACATTATAGTCTGTGTACTATAAGAGAAACATCTCTATATAGGGTTTTTATATGTTTATAATTTCTCTTGGGTAAATGCCCAGGAGTTCAATCGATGATTGACATGAAAATTTGCATATTTAGTTTCATAAGAAATTGCCAATTGTTTTCTAGAATAGCTGTACCACTGCCCACAGGTGATGTGTGAGTGATCTGGTTTTTCCAACTTCTCATTTTGTGTTCTTAGGAAGTGTCTTAATTGGTTTTCTGTAACAACACACCGTGATCAAGGAAACGAGGGGGAGAATGCATTTAATGGAGGCTCACAATTTCAGAGGGTGAGTCCGTGAGCATCATATCGAGGAACTCGGCTGCAGACAGGCAGGCAGGACCCTGGAGCAGTAGTAGCTCAGAGCTTCTGTCTGATCCTCCAGCATGAGGCAGAGAGAAGAGAGAGCTGACTGCTGGTGTAGACACCTACATGCTCTTTCAGAGTATGATTTCTGGGAACAGTTGCTCTCATCTGAGTGTTTCCCTGTTATTCCCAAAGCCTGTTGTAGATGAGTATAGAATTCTAGGTTGAAATTCTCTTATCACTTAAAAATGTCATGCTACTTCCTTCCAGTGACTGAGCATATGATGGGGAACTTGCTGTGATCCCAGTGGTTTCTCCCATATAGATGGTGCATCATTCTCTGTGTCTGCTTTAAAAATGTTTACATTTTTAGTGTTTGGGTCCTTATCTGCAATATCTTGATGTCCATTACTTTGGATTTAGTAATCTTGGAAATTGTTTAGCTTCTTGAATATGAAGGTTTATAGGGCTTTTATTATGTGTGCCAAATTTGAGAAGTTTAGTCATTGCTAATTTGAATACTCTTTTCTTTTAAATTAAAATATAATTGTATTAATTTCCCCTTTCCTTTTCTTCTTTGTTATAATCTCATGAAAACAGCATGTCTGTCCTCTCCTCTCTCCTTCCCCTCTTATGCCCTCCCTCCTCCTCTCTCCTAAATACATAAACACATTTTCACCATGATTCTTGATTTTTTTGCTTCCCTATTGTGTGTGTGTGTGTGTGTGTGTGTGTGTACTTACTGTAGTGTAAATAAAGATTTCCCCAAATGCTAAAATGTTAAAGGCTTGTTTGCCAGCATGTGAAACTTTTAAGAGGTGGGCCTGATGGTGCACATCTTTGATCCTAGGTATAGCCAGGCAGAACTCTGTGAGTTCAAAACCAGTCTGGTCTACATAACAAGTTCCAGGCTAGCCAGGACTGAATAGTGAGACCCTGTATTTAAAAAAATAAAAGGTAGACATAATGGGACAAATTTATGTCCCCCTGAAAGGTATATTAGGACTTTCTGTCTCTCTCTTTCCTGGATGCCATGAAGTAAGTAGCCGCCTTCCATCACATGCCATCTCATGATACACTGTGTCATCAACCTCCCTCTAACCAATAACAATGCCAGGTGATCAGTGACTGAAGCCACCAAACTAGTAAACCAAAAAAAGCATTTTCAATATAAATTTATTATCTTTTATATTTCATCACACTAACAGAAACCCCATTAACACATGGGTATAAACCCCTATAATACAAGAGAAACTTCTAGGGGCTGGGGATTTAGCTCAGTGGCAGAGCGCTTACCTAGGAAGCTCAAGGCCCTGGGTTCGGTCCCCAGCTCCGAAAAAAAGAACCAAAAAAAAAAAAAAAAAAAAAAAAGAGAGAAACTTCTAAAGATCTTCAATCTCATCATGTTACCAAGTTTCACAAGGATGCCATGAAAGGTAGTATATCTACAGGTTCTAGGGATATGGATAGGATGTCTTGAGGGGTCATTATTCTATTTCCCTCAGAGAAAGGGAGAATGGTGGCATAGAGGAGGTAGAATACAAAACGGAGAAATACACAGAAGAAGAAAAATATAAAATTCATTGGTTATTCGGTGTGTGGGCATGTGGATGAAGAGACCATATGTCTGGAAGGAAGGAGACACAAGAAGTGAGATGTCTTACTTTCTGTTGCTGTGAAGAGACACCATGACCAAGGCAACTTATAAAAGAAAGAGTCTGTTGGGGGTTTGTTTATATGACCACCATGATAGGAAGCAGGGCATCAGGTAAGCAGGCCTGGCCACAGAGAAGTCGATGAGAGCTTATATCTGATCAATAAGCCTCAGGCAGAGAGGAGAGAGGCATGGGCTTTGAAACCTCAAGACCTAGCCCCAGTGACACATCTCCTTCAAAGCCATAACTCTTGATTCTTCTCAAAAAGTTCATCATCTGAGGGCTAAGTATTCAAATATATGTGCCTATAGGAGCCATTCTTAGTCAAACCAAATGAGGATTGAGCCTGGGAAGAACATAGGTCCTGATATAGTGGCCCTACTTCTGAAGAAGTGACCCCAGATGGACAGAAGAAGGCACAGGTGTAGTCCATGATGCTTTTGTTTTTAGACCAGGTTTCACGTATCCTAGTTTGGCCTTGAAGCATGGCCTTGAACTTCTGATCCTCCTGTTGCATTGCTAGGATATTAGGGACATGTTGGAAATTGAACCCAGGGCTCTGTGAATGCTAAAGAAACACTCTGTCAACTGAGCTACATTCCCAGGACCCACAGAAAAGAGTCTCAAAGGTTGCTAAGAGTGTGTTCACAAAGTAAAGCGAGAAAGGAATTCAGCCTAGACTGGAGAGTGGGCAGTACCAGCCTACAGTGTGATCTATGCAGAAACAGAGGACCAGCCAGGGCTCTGAGTCAGGAGGGAAAGAGAGAGAGAGGAAGGAGATTTGTCCTAGAAAATGTGAATCTGGTTTTACACTTGGCATCGTGTATGGTGTGTGATAGGCTGGAGAGGAATCGGTAAACAGTCCTCTTAAAGTCTCCTGTGTCTTTTAAATTTTTAACAAAATTAAATTTATTATTATTATTACTATTAGTGTGTGTGTGTGTGTGTGTGTGTGTGTGTGTGTGACAGAGAGAGAGAGAGAGAGAGAGAGAGAGAGAGAGAGAGAGAGAGAGGAGAGTATAATGTATTTGGGCATTAATGTGGTGGTCAGAGGAAAACTTTTTTTTTTACTTATTTTTTTTTTGGTTCTTTTTTTTTTTCGGAGCTGGGACCGAACCCAGGGCCTTGCGCTTCCTAGGTAAGCGCTCTACCACTGAGCTAAATCCCCAGCCCCCAGAGGAAAACTTTTAATGTTGATTGATTCTTTTTGATTCTCCTTCCCTGTGGGTTCTGGGGACCAAACTCAGGTTGTCAGGTTTGCTTGTCAAGCTTTCCCCACTGAGTCATTTTCACTGGCTCCCTTTTGTCTTATTTATAAAAATGTTGTGTATATAAATGAGATTCATGGATTAACTTAATAAATAATAAGTTGATATTATACATTGGACAGTGTTCTTTGCACAGGGACACATTTAACCACATGTGTTTAAGTGTGCGACTACAACTGGGAATTAGACAAGAGAAAAATAGACAAAGCCATGAAGGACCCAGTTGGTGGGCGGATGCTGGAAGCAGAGGGAGTTTTCCCAGCAGGGGAACATTCAAGCTGTTCAATATTCTTCTCACTTAGAGAGAGAGACTGGCCTGGCTTCCACCCTCTAGAAAGCTTTCCCTGGAGAGAAGCTTTGAGGTAAATCTTTCTTTCCTTCCTTCCTCTTCTTCCTCCCTCCAAATCTCTCTTTGCACATAAGTTTAGTGGGGTCAAGGCTAAAGAAGGTGGGGACTGTGGCTTCTTGACTTTGCCTTCATCTTTTTCTTTCTAGCCTTTGGAGCCAAGACAAAATATCATTGATGAACAGAGACCTATGTAAGCCTGGACTCATGGATGGAGCAGGGCCGCCTCACTGGGGGTTGAGGGGAGTCCACCTTTAGTAAGACAGGGTTTGGGGACATTAGCAACCAATACACATAGCAACTGGGCCAGGGCTGTACCGGCTTGGAAGGCTTGTATGAGGCATTGACATCATTCACTATAGCAAGGATGTCAACTAGCAAATAAGCTCATATCCTGCTGGTAATTTTCCATACCTTGCTGGTTAATCACACACCCTGTCTTCAAATCTCAGGGCTCTGTTACACAAAGAAGCCATGTCTTGAAAACAACTATAAAAAAAAAAATCTCATACCCAGATGCAAATTGGTATAAAACTCTGTAAAGGAGCTAAGGATACAGCTCAGTGGTAGAAAGCCTGTTTATCATGTCTGAGTTGAATTCCCAGCACCCAAAAGAAAAAGATAGAGGCTTTAGAAAGCAATGTCATAATACAGAGTGGAAGTTATACATGTCCTATTATCCAGCGATTCTACTTTCAAATATATTCCCTAGAGAAACTTGATATCCAAGAGGAGACAAGCACAGGAACGCTCACTCTTGCCATTTGTGATGGTGAACACTGGAAAAAGCTGGAGTGTTCATCCTGTTGGAATGTAGACACATTTACCAAGTAAAAGAAATCAAGGTTGATTTATCAGACACATCTGTCTCCGTTTGGCATCTATCGCTGTGATAAACACCATGAGCACAAGCAACTTGGGAAGGAAAGGATTTCAGCTTACAGCTTGTACTTCATGAAGGGAAGTCAGGGCAGGACCTTGGAAGAAGGAACTGAAACAAAGGCCATGGAAGAGTGATGCTTATTGGCTTGCCACTCCCTACAGAGTAAGTTCCAGGGCAGCCAGAGCTACACAAAGAACCCTCCTTGTCTTAAAAAAAAAAAAAAAAAAAAAAAACAAAAGAACCCCACCAACCTCCAACAACAATGACAACCATGTACTTGAGCTCAGAAGTAGCACGTTGGGCACATTGTTCTCACACACACAATCCATGGTGGAGAAAGTCAGCAGGGCTGGGGAAGAATCCCCACCAATGGTGAAGCAGGATAAGAGCAAGAGGAGAAAGGAGAACCTTGAGGAGACACCAGTGTGGTAATGTCCACCTTCTAGTGCTGCTGGAGAGAGTCAGCAGATGAATGTGTATCAGGACTTAGAGCAGATCCCGGCATATGGCAGGTTCTGCGTTGCTGTTCAGGAGCACGATGAACTCCAACAGGAAGTTAGAAGATTGATCTCATGTGCTAAGCTTCCCCTTTCCCCTTAAAAGTCATAAAAAGAAATGTCGGGAAGATAATGTATTTGTTTTCAGGAGATGGCGTTTGCAATAGGTAGGACCTGGGTTATCACAGAGGCAGTGGGGTGCTGGGGGAGAAGCAGACACAACATCTTAGAAACATGGAACTATGGTGGGAGAAGAACTAGAGGTGCAGCTACGTGTCAGAGCACTTGTCTGTTCCAGAGCTGGGGGGTGGCTCTGCCCAGGATGCCAAGTGCAATGGAAGAGTCTGTGAACCCCAAAAGGCAGGCGTGAGGCATCACTCACCTCTGTCTCCCAGCACCAGGGCTGCCACATAAGAAATGTTTCTAAAGGATGCGGGCAGGGAAGAAGAAAGAAACATCGATGGGAACAAGGGTCTGAGAGAATTAGAGAACAATGAGAAATGCTCACTCTAAAAGGCAGGGAGATTGTTAAAGAGGTGTACTGATCATGGGGGGTACAGTCTCACCATAGACTGGGTGTCAGCCTTGCTATCTGGGTCAGGTATCCTAGGGCAGAAGGGACAGATTTCCTGTTTTCTATGAGTTTTGTTTAAACCCAATATCTTGGCAGTGAGGTGAATATTACTGTCCTGGTCTGTCTCTATCTCACCCCTTACTGTTTCTTTTCCTTTTATTTGAAAATGTGCAGAGGCCAAAACGGGTGACCAGGGCTCTCTCGGATTAGGAGGGATGGTGGAGGCTCTCTTTGGCCTAAGCCAAAGGCCAAGAAGAAGATTGACTCACTTCCTCATGAGTGATACGATTAGGGCAGAGGAGATGGCTCAGATGGTGAGGCACATCTTTAATTCCAGCACTGTGAAAACAGAAGCAAGCAGATTTCTGATAGAGACCAGCCTGATCTACATAACTAGTTGTAAGACAGCCAAGGCTAAGACCCTATCTAAAAAACAAATAACCTAAATTTTGGCCCCATTACTCACACGAAAAGCTAGGTGTTTGGTGTGCTCATACTTCTGGGAAGAAGTTACAGGAGTTCCTGGAACTTGCCACTCTAGTCCACTGGTGAGGCCCAGGGCCCAGTGAGACACACTTTTCAGAATAACCAAGGTGGATGGGTCCTGAGGATCAGTCCTCAAGGCTGATCTTTGTCTCCATAGTCACATGCACGTAAGGGAAGGCACCAGTGCACAGGTGGATTAAAAAGTATTATGAAAGGATGGACAGGAATTTCCCATGTGTCACTTTGGTATCATCGGGTTATTGGATACATGGTCCTTTAGAAAGCTCAAAGTCTGGCTTCTGACTCATAGCAGGAACAGAAACAAGGTGAGTCCGTCACTAGGGAAGGAGCTCCATAGAGGTATCTATAGCAGTCTGACTAAGTGCTGTCAGGTGGGGATGCTCTTTGGGGTTCATCTGTTACAAAAGTCAGTGTTTGTGTTCAGTCTTGGCCCCACCACTTGCTAGCTGTGTGACCTTTGGCTGGCTGCCCTCCCTAAGCCTTCGTTCCCATCCTCAGACTAGAAGTGATGGTGGAGGAGGATTTGTCTGGAAATGACCTGACTGTTCAACAGCTGTCCTGAGGAGAACAGTGCGGGGATGTGCTCACCAGCTTCCAGAGTCAACTCCTTCGACTTCCCTCAGGAATATCTTACATGGCACCCTGGTAAGCTGCAGGGCAAGTAGCTACTTCTATCACAGCATTTGTTTCTTAGGGTTGTGAAGTACAGTGGCCATCAATCACAGAATATTTACCTTCGTCCACCCTAGAGGCTCAAAGTCCAATATTCACAGTGTTGGTGATGCTGCTCTCTCCTGGCTCTGAGAGGGAACCCCTCCCAGGGCCCTTTCTGAGTTCCTCGTGCCACCAGCAGTCCTCAGCACTGGTTCTGGCAGCTGTGTCACTCCAGTCTCTTCCTTGAAGCATTTGACTGGGTGACTCTCTTCCTATGGTTCTTTGTGTGTAGACACGACAGAGTTTCCCTTTGAGAAGGAAAGGGGTCATATTGGATTAGAACCCACTACAATGGCTACTCTTAATTTGATGGGATTGAAACTGTAGGATTTCTTTTGGGAACACAATTTAGGTCATGATGCTTTGCCTATGACTCAGTAATTCTACTATTAGGACTACAACAACAACAACAACAACAACAATAACAACAGCAACAACAACAACAACAACAAATTTTTTGGTCCCCGCAGAAGTATGTAACAGAATTTTCTCAGTAGCTTCAATTTTTACAGTCCCAAACTGAACACAAGTCAAAGGTTCATCAACAAGTTCATGATTTGCTGGATTTTTATTCACACACAGACTAGCACTCAGCAATAAAAAGACAATTGTTGGTATTAGCTGAAACATGAATGAGTGCACACCATAATTCTATTTCTGTGACATTCAAGAGGAGATGAACTAGGCTAATAGCCCACGAAGGCAGTAAAGGGGCAAGTGGAAGTGTTTGGGGGTGCTTTGGGGTGCTACATCTGAGGAGACATAAGGAGAGGTACTAGAAACTATAGAAGCTATCAAAGCACTAGACAATATAATGGCACTTAATGTTAGGAATGGGGTCAGGAGGTGACCTGGTGGGTAAGGGCAAACACAAGGAGCTGAGTTCAGATCCTTAAAAAGTCAGTCTTGGCTCGACATGCCTGTAACCCCAGTGCTGGGGTGAGGAGGACAGATCCTGAGAGCTCACTGTCCACATTGGTAAAACTGAAAGCTTGTGGTTCACTGAGCGGCCCTGTCTCAAGGTGATAAGGAGGAAAGCTGTTGAGGAAGGCACATAAGGTCCTGGTCACAAACATACACACCACTGTACTTACCCACACACACCACATACCACACACACATCAATCATATAACATAAATACACACCATATGCCACATACACATACATATATGTGTGATACACACACACTACAAAACACACACATATATACTATACATACATACCACATACACACATCACATAATACACATACACATAACATGCACACATACCATATGCCACATACATACATACACACGCATGCTACATAACACACACATATACAATATACTCACATACCACATAACACACGCATATGCACACACACCATATACCAACATACTACACACACACACACACACACACACACACACACACACACACACGAAAACCAACAGATTTCTACAGCTTGTTTTCCATTTGCCAATCATTGGATCTTGATGTGTAAGAAGAGGTAAGCTCTCACAAGAATTCTACTGAGTTAGAGGCTCAGCACCTAAATGGCATGGATAGTGCCAGAAACAAACTGTCCCATGAGGTCCTTAGGACACTCCTCTGCCGTGCTTTCCTCAGACAGGACTTCACACAATCAAGTGATTCTAACTCCACTCCAGTGCTCTGGGTCCTGTAGAAATCCCTGAGTGTTTTGTGTTCTCATTTCGTCATCTCTAACATGGATATGCACACTGCAAGAGTAGTGTGAAAAGCCGGCAGTGTGATGGTGCATACCGTTAATCCCAGCACTCTGGAGGCAGAGGCAAGCGGATCTCTGTGAAGTTGAGACCAGCCTGGGTCTACCGAGCTAGTTCCTAAACAGCTGGGGCTATGCAAAGAAACACTGTCTCAAAAAGAAAAAATAAATAAATAAAAAGAGTAGCGAGAAAAGCAGCAGAGGATACATTGTGTCAGTCCTGGTGATGGATGGGAGGCTGGGAGGCCTCAGAGTTGGAAGAAAGTAAATAGCAGATGGGAGATTACCGGGGTCTGTATATCCTGTTGAGATGGCCCCTGCTCTCAGCATCTCCTCAGGATCATTCTAACTGTGCAGGAGCTGTGTGCTCTGACCATTACTGCCCATTTGGGGATCTCCCTTTGTTCTGTGAACTTACATCCTCAGCCCATGTTCATACCCTTTGGGTGGAAAGGGGAGGGGAGGGCGGATCTGATGCTGCGGAAATGGCAGCATCTCATGACCTCAGCCCTATCGGGAGGTCTTATGTGTCCCTTAAGCATAATTTTGGGGTACACAGGAACAAGCTCTTGGTCCAGTTGAGCCCTAGGTCACACCCTTACTCTCCTTTCCTTCAATATTGACCAGAGTTCTTCAGAGAAGCAGGAGTAAGACAGTCAATACATTGAAACATGAGTTTTGAAAAGACGCAGATCTCTCTGTCTCTGTCAGCATCTATCTCTGTCTCTCCTCTTGCTAGAGATCAGTCTTGTGCTATTCAGGCTGTTAGCTGATAGGATAGCATCCAATGAATGTGCATTAGTAAGTTTGAGGACTTGTTTGTTTTTGTTTTTTATAAAATGCGTAACATAGACAACTTAAGAGGAGAAAAGATAGACTTGGCTCACAGTTTCCGACACCCAGTCTGTGGTCATTTCTCTCCCTTGCTCCTCGACAGTGGTAAGGCAGCAGATCTCACAGCACAGAGGATATGGTAGGGCAAGCGGCTATCACTTTACCACAGACAGGAGGCAAAAAAACAATGGAGAGGAAAGGTTAGGGACAAGATACAGTCAAGTTCAAAATGACCCACTTTCTCCAGCTACGTCCTACCTCCCAGTGCTCCCGCCACTTCCTAACGACGCCATAAAGATGGAATTACTCCTCAGTGATTAGATCTAACAGCTGGAGACCAAGTTTTAAACATATGAGCATTGGGTAAAGGCAGGGCACTTACATCCAAACTATAAAGGAAGTTTTACTCAAACGCTACTGACTTAAACATTAATCTAACACAGAACCATCCGGAATACTGATTGATTGATTATCTCGGTACTGTGACATCACCAAGTTGACACATAAAGTTAACCTAATTAAAAGGACTACTTCATGATTCAGAAAGAGTGGGCAGATACAGTCGTTGAGACCCTCTTCTGTCAGAGCACTGTTCTTTTTTTTTTTTTTTTTTTTTTTGGTTCTTTTTTTTCGGAGCTGGGGACCGAACCCAGGGCCTTGCGCTTCCTAGGTAAGCGCTCTACCACTGAGCTAAATCCCCAGCCCCCCAGAGCACTGTTCTTACTGCAGTGACCTAATCAGGATGTTCCAGTACCACCCCAGCATAGCTCCACCCCATCATAGCTCCACCCCAGCATAGCTCCACCCAGCATAGCTCCACCCCAGCATAGCTGCACCCCAGCATAGCTGCACCCCAGCATAGCTCCACCCCAGCATAGCTCCACCCCAGCATAGCTGCACCCCAGCAAGTTTTTTGCTCATTTAGCAGAAAGGGTGACTGGATCTTGTCCCGTGTAATCGGTAATGAATGGCAGTGCCTCACTTATACCTTTTTCTGACCACCATGTCTTTTCTCAGTTGCTGCCAGGGCTGTGGCTGCAGATTGTTTGAGACCATCCATGAAGGTCTCCCCTAGTGGTGGAGAGTCTTCATTCTGAACCTGGGGAACCTATGTCTCCTTCCATCCTTACCTCCCCGTTCTCCTGAGACCAAAGTGACTGACTAGCACAAGTGTACAGATTCCCGTCTGGCCTCGAAGGCAGCCTGTTCATCACTGGGTGGCAAAGATGTGCACCTTTTTGGAGGAGGGAGTTCTTGGCTGAGGGGAGAGCTCATGGTCAGGAAGGCTTTTGTGGGTCTGTCATGTCCTCTTTTGGATTCTTGCCCCTCATTCCTGCTTCATTTTCCCCACCTCCCCCACCTCCGAAAGAACAACATTTCTAGCTCTATCTGGTCCTGGAGGTGAAAGTTGAGGGCTACACTTGTCGGAAAGAGAGACTCCAGACTGATCTATGGGTCCCACCCTGTGATGGTTTAAATATGCTCGACCCAGGGAGTGGCACTATTAGGAGGTATGGCCTTGGAGTAGGTATGTCACTGTGGCTGTGGACTTTAATACCCTTGTCCTATCTGTCTGGAGGCCAGCCTTCTCCTAGCAGCCTTCAGATGAAGATGTAGAGCTCTCAGCTCCTTCTGCACCATGCCTATGTAGATGCTGCCATGCTCCCACTTTGCTGATTATAGACTGAACCTCTGAACCTGTAAGCCAGCCCCAATCAAATGCTGTCCTTATAAGAGTTGCCTCGGTCATGGTGTCTGTTCACGGCAGTAAAACCCTAAGACACGCCCCAAGGCTCATCAGAATAGGAAATTGCCACTTTCTGAAGCCAAATGAGAATAGAATGTATTGTAAGTCCTGAGCTGTCCCTGAGAGAGTGCAAGAACCAAACTGAAAGCAAGCAGGCTGCCTGCCTGGTCAACAGGCACCAGGCCTAGGCTGTGGTCTGGAGTTCCCACTGCAGCAGCGCCTGTGGGGTGCTGAGTCACAGTACTCTGGAAGACCTCAGTGGGGTTTTTCCATAACTTTGAGGTTTGGAAGTGCCCCAGTCTCTCTTGCTCTAGTTGGAGTTTCATCTTCTGCTTTCCCAGAGGCTTTTGGCCCTCTCTGAGAAACAGCTGCGCAAAGGCAAAAAAAAAAAAAAAAAAAAAAGTGAAAGCCGAGGTGGAGTGAGGGGGGCCTAGCAGAGGAACTATGGACTGGAGAATAGCTAGCTCCTTGCTGCTCTCAAAGAGCATTCTATTTCACCTGACTGGAGAGGATAGCAAATTGTGTGGAGCACTGGTTAACAAAAATTTCTCTTTTTTCTTTCTCTTTCTTTCTTTCTTTCTTTCTTTCTTTCTTTCTTTCTTTCTTCCTTCCTTCCTTCCTTCCTTTCTTCCTTCCTTTCTTTCTTCCTTCCTTGCTTGCTTTCTTCCTTCCTTTCCTTTCTTTTCCTTTCCTTTTCTTTTCTTTCTTCCTTGTTTTGTTTTTGTATGTTTCGTTTTGTTTTTGTGACAGAGTTTCTATGTGGCCCTGCTGTCCTGGCACTTGCTCTGTAGACCAGGCTGGCCTCAAAGTCAGAGATCCACCTGCCTCTGCCTCCTGAGTGCTGGGGTTAAAGGTAAGTGCCACCACCCAACCAATAAAGGTCTCTTTAACAGTGAGACGATGATGACAGGGTGTTGAGTTGCTGCCTTAGGAGAATTGCTCATGACTTCTCTATGGACTTAGGATGGGGTTTCAGTGTTAGAGGGCCCTGACTGAAAACCTAGTTCTGTTCTTAAGCGGTCTATAACAGTGCCTGGGTAGCTACTCCCAGCTTAGAACCCATTTCTCCATCTGGGGAAAATCATGCCCACTGTACAGGTTTGCTTTCTGGAAGTGAGCAAGAAGGAAACCAGGGGCAGAAAAAGTCTCAGCAGGACACTGAGGGAAACAACTTCACCCACATTGGTCAGGTTTGCTACTGGAGCCTCGGTGACAGACTGGGTCCATTGCAACTCACTCTCATGCTCAAGACAGATGTCACCCTCTACACCCCCACGCCCTAAGTCTGGATGGGAACTCCACCTAGCCTTACTAAGTGATCAGAGATAGTGCGTGAAACGGACTGACTATATGTCAACCAAAAGGTCTTGACAGGTATTGCACAAGAGTCCTTAGGCATGCGAGGAGGATTTCCAAGAAAGAAAGCGCTTTTTAGTCTTGTCTAGCTTAAGTGGCTGGGGAGCTGGGGATGGGGTGTTTTTCTGAGAGAGCAACCCAAAGGCTCTGTGATGGTGTGGCTACTCGAAACACTGAACAGAGAGCAGGTTTGCCTTACAAGTGCCTTTGGGAGACATCCATTAGCTTGGCCGGCGGTTTCCCTGCAGGTGGGAGCAGACTGGAGATAGGGATTACAGTGCAAGTCGCTTAAGTTTAAACAGATCTTAGGACCTTCAGTAGAAACACAAGGAAATGAACCATGTAAGAAAGCAGTCAGTGGGGCTGGAGAGATGGCTCAGCCGTTAAAGGCTAGGCTCACAACCAAAAATATAAGAAAGCAGCCAGTGTGCTGGCTTACTGTCTTTTGTTGTTGTTGTTGTTGTTGTTGTTGTTATTGTTGTTGTTGTTGTTGTTGCTGTTGTTTGGCTTTCAGTCCATAGTCACTTGGATACATTGCCTTGGGCCTACACAGGGGATGAACATCATGGCAGAAGCGTGTGGTAGGGGCTACAGGCTCACTTCATGGTGGCTGGGAATTAGAAAGGAGAGAGACCGTATCCCATGGTCCTCCTCCAGGGCTCAGTGACTCAAAGTTCTTATTAAGCCTCTGTGCTTAAAGGCTATGTTATGGTATCATGGAACCTTTGTGAGGAGCAAACTTTTAACACATGGGCCATTGAAGCCATTTTACATATTGTGACAATTATCAGCTGAACAGGCTACTGGGGTAGGATGTTAACTCCTGACTACAGAGGGACAGAATGAGGTCAAGAGTCTGGAGGAAGTGTATGGGCAAAGACTCATGAGTGCTGTAGTTGGAAGTCATTAAGAGCCAAGGTAGTATTTCCTTTCAAGTGGTCATGAAGGCCTCAGGGGAAGGAAGGAAGGAAGGCATTTTCCTTGGAGACTTGGGCCGTAGGCTGTCTTCTAAGCAACAAGTGGGTGGTTTAATGGTGTTCTTGAAGTCCCAGGGTTTGGCAATGTCAAGCTCATCAGTGTCATGTAGCAGGATGATTATAAAGTGATCCCCACTGGCTGCTCCCCTTTGAACTGACCCCCCTGTTCTTTTATACCTGTACCTGGCTTTTATACCTTTTTTCCAGTGAGAGGTGGGATCTGGTCTGAGCTTGCTCTGGTCGATGGGAAGTGCTGGGAGTAACCTTGAGTCCTTTTTGAGTTTAGGCCTTAGTGCCCTGCCTGCTTTTGTATGGTCTCTTAGACATTGCCATGTGAACAAGTAAGTCTGAGGGAGGGTAAGAGACCCCAGAGAGCTAGAGACAGGTTTCCTTGCTCAGGCCCTGATTAGCTCACCCAGTCACTAGTGGGTGATAAAAAAGCTCACCTCATAGAGACCACAAACACGTGCATGACCCCAGACAATAAAAGGTTGGTTAGCTGATCTAGACACATAAATTCAGGACATTTCAAGCATCTTTATTTTGAAAGGATTTGGTTTTTGTTTTTTTTTTTTAAACTGTACTAGATAACCAATATGTTTAAACCTTCTTCCTTTACACTAAGCTGGACACTTAGTCTGGCCCAACACCGAAAGCATCTTCCAGCCTAGTCAGGGTTTCTACAAAAGACACTCTTGTGACCTCTGCCCGCTTGCATTTTGGCTTCTTCCTTATTGATGAGGCTTGCTGGGAATTCTCCCATTTCTGTCCCTTATTCTTCTTTAAGTAGATGTCTGTCTGTCTGTTTGTCTGTACATTTACTCATATGCCCATGACCTCTAAAGTGTTCTTCCCTGTGAGCATTCACTCACTCTTCCCTGTTTTTTATTTTGTGCTTTATGTAGTGCTGGGAATGTAGCCCCGGGCCTCGCTCATGCTAGACAAGTGCTCTCTATTGAGCCACATCCGCAGCTTGTATCTCACATCTCAAGGTCAGTCTGCTCTTGTTAAGGACAGCCGGAAGCCCAGCTTGCACTTTGCTGCCTCTCCCCTCTCCTTTGAAAACAGTCCCTAATGTTCTTCCTAGGTTATGAGAATCCAGCTCTGTGCATTTTGTTAAATGGGCTAGCCCTGCCTTACTTCTCAATATAGCAAGAATGGTGACGCCCAGCCCCCACATTCACAGCTAAAATTAGTATCCCTAGCTAGGTCGGTTTTTCTGCCATTTTAGGGCCCTTGCCTACTCAATGGCCCTCCCTTGTGACTTGAGCTGGTCATGGGACCACTTCTCACTATCTGGAACCTGATGAACTGGAATGGCTTAGGACACCACCCGGATCTCTTGTCTCTTCAAGACAGCATTTACTGACAGGGTATTTGGTCTTGGTCAGACATTGACTCTGGCCTCAGTGGAGGGGAGTTTATTAATTGATTACAGGGTACCTTCTGGGATCCATCAGAAGGACTGGGCATGAGAGGAATGTGCTCGTGAGTTACCATCGGCACCGCTGTCGATGCGGCTGTGTTCTTGGCTGTCCCTTCCTTTCTGTGATGCCAAACTCTGAGCTCTGTGAAGCGTGACTGAGACAAGGCTGAGCTTGGCTCTGAGCCGAAGCCCTCATCATCCGAGAAGACAAATCGGTATGCTGGGTTCCTCCAAATGATGGGAGGGGTTTGAGGTGTTCAGAAAAAGAAAGGATGACGGTCCCTCTTTCTCCTGCCACCACAGTATTACACATTTAGAATCTATTATGAGCAGCTGTGTGGTCCAAGAAGAATCTACCCCCCACAGCTATCTTTTTCTGTTCAGTTGAAAAAATTAAAATACTTTTCCTACAGAATATATTGTGATTGTGTTTTCCCCTCCTCCAATCCCTTCCAGATCCTCCCACCTCCCTACCTACCCTTTATGTTCTTTCTTGTTCTTAAAAAAGAAAAAAAAAAACTAAAACAAGACATGCAAAAACTCCACAAAAACATAAACCACAATGAAAAAGCAAAAGACCGACAAGACAAAAAATGCCCAAAGAAAAATGAGAGAAAAAACTCTGCAGACCACTGTGTTTTGTCCCAATAGCTGTTTACATTGTGCCTTTTTAAAAGATTGTATTTTAGTCCACGTATTATAAAATATTCGCTTCTGAATGATTTGGGTTAGTGATTTTTTTTCCTTGCCCATTTATGCATTTGTGTAACGACCATCTAGACCAGCACGCATATGTCCAGCATCCCCAGAGAGTCTCTTCCACCCTCCTTGCTAGTTTTATCTGACCCTTCAGAGGAAATGATTCTTCTGATCATAGCCTTTTTTTTTTTTTTTTAATACAGACTCTAAAACATCATGGCTGTCCTGGAACTTGCTGTGCAGATCAGGTTGGTCTGGAATTCACCTCTGCTTTCTGGGAGCTAGGATTAAAGGCATATGCCGTGACCTAGCCAGTTTTGTCTTGTTTTTGCCTGAAGTTCACATAAAGAGAATGAAACACTAGGGAGCAGGCTCCTCCATAGTCATTGCTGAAGCAGAGGCCATGGGGAGGGGTGCTGCTTGCTGACTTGCTCCTCTTGGCTTGCTTAGCCTGCTCTCTTATAGAACCCAGGGCCACGGCTCCAGGGCAGAAACACCCACAGAGACTTGTATCCTTTTACATCAATCATTAACTGAGAAAATGCCTCACAAACGTGCCCAAAGGCCATTTTCTCACATGAGGTTCCCTCTTCCCAGATGACTGTCGCTTGTGTCAAGTCAATAAATAGCTGATGTTCCACTCGGAGCCTGACCTCTGGCTAGGATGGTGCTTGCTCTTTCTTCTTCCTTGGCTGTGTTCTGACTCTCGACTTAGAGTTCAAAGTTAACTGTGTCAGGCAGGGGATGAAGCCTGTGTCAGTCATTAGGAGCTTTAAAAAGTCAACTCAGGATTGTGTCAATGTTAAGAACTGTAGAAACTAGATTAACAGCAGCCTACGTGTCTACCAAAAGAAAAGTGACTAACGTATGGTCTGTCCACATTCTATATACTGCATGGGGTGTAAAAGAAAGCTCCTGGACAAAATGATAAAGGAAAATGTGTATTGTAGAAGACACTTCTAGAGCATGAGCTCCTGTATACAAGACAATCTCCAATGTGGCTCTAACTCCATAGAAAAGGTCACTGCCTCAGAGGAAATAGAAACATAGACAAAGGGATTGGAGCCTGAGCTGTAATATTCTTACAACCTCCTCCTCCTCCTTCTCCTCCTCCTTTCTCCTTTTTTGAGACAAAGTCTCTTTACACAATGTGGCTGTCCAGGAACTTACTTTGTAGACCAGGCTGGCCTTGAACTCAGAGATCTGCCTGCCTTTGCCTCCCAAGTGTTTTAATTAAAGATGTGTGCCATCGTGCCTGGCTACATAACTTGGATCATTAAAAGTAAAAACATGAGGCTGGAGAGGTGGGTCTATGGTGAAGAGCACTGACTGCTCTTCCAGTGGTCCCAGATCCAATCCCCAGAATCCACATGGCCTTGCACAACTCTGTAACTCCAGTTCCAGGGGAGCCAATGTCCGACTTCTGTGGGCACTGTACACACACACCAGGTGCACATACCTACATGTAGGTATAACACTCTTACACATAAAATAAAATAAATCTAACAGTTTAATCTGATTTATGTATGCATATTCCGCATATGTTCTCAGAGTCATGCTGGGAGAGGCATTAATCAACTAATCAAGCAATACTGGCCACGCATATGTGTCTTAATCAGACTTTTCTGGTTTGGCCACTTACAAATGGTGTCATCATTTTCTCCGTTTTAGTCATATGACTGCACGTGATCGATGATGACTGTCATATCCTAAGTGATCACAGCTCTGTATGGACTCTCACCTTCTGTTAGTATAATTGGCATATGTCCAAGCTGTGTGATGTTGAGCAAATGACTTAACTTCTCTGACATCTGGCTGCTATCTTGGCCTAGGTCTCCTGAAGGAGAGCTTGAGAAAAAGATTTATGAAGAAGCAATTTGTTTGAGAATGTGATTGTAGGAAGCAGGACAGATGGACAGAGGACTGAACCTGAGAAGAAAGCCCATATGAGATGGGTCACCAAGCTGGTTAATGCTGTGGGTGTTCAGGGCTCCAGGCCATCATGGCCTTCCTCATGAAGCCTTCTGAAATGGTTCAGAATGTTTTTCTGGCTAGAAGCATTTACCCACTGGCTCCTATTGATCAAGAGAGGCCCACAGACTCTGAGTTCCCCATACTTATGAGATACATATGCCCCCTTGGTTATCCCACCTATTTGTATCTGAGAAATGTGTTTGCTAGGTTTTTGTCAACTTAACACAATCTAGAGTCACCAGAGAAGAAGGAACCATAGTTGAGAAAATGTCTCCATACAAAAGGCCTGTGGGCAAGCCTGTGGGACATTTTCTTGATTAGTGGTTAATATGGGAGAACCCAGCCCATTGTGAGTGGTGTCATCCCTGAGTAGTGGTCCTAGATAGTGTAAGAAAGCAGGCTGAGGGTTGGGGATTTAGCTCCTAGCAAGCACAAGGCCCTGGGTTTGGTCCCCAGCTCCGAAAAAAAAAAAAGAAAAAAAAAGAAAAAAAAAGAAAGCAGGCTGAGCAAAGCACAGAGAGCAAGGTAGTAAGCAGCATCCCTCCATGACCCCTGTGTTAGCTCCTGTCTCTACATTCCTGCTCTGCTTGAGCTCTTGGCCTGAAACTCCTGGATGATGACATCTATAAGATGAAATACACTCTTCTTCAAGCTGCTTTTGGTCATGGTGTTTAATCACAGCAATAGAAACTTAACTAAGACAGCAAGTGCCCGGCCAGACTGAAGCCTGCCCAGAAAAACTCACCTCAGCTCTAGGCGGAGGGTCAGTTGTGACCTAGGGGTTTTTATGTCCAAAGAGTGCATGCCGAGTTCGTGTTGTCTTTCCCCATGAAGAGGGAAGCCTCCACCTCCAAGGCACGCTGCCTGGACTGGGGTGAGTTCTGTACCTGGATGGTAAGGGTGAGGCTCTCCAGCCCAGGAGCTAAACAACAGCAACCATCACCGCTGCCGCCACCGCCACCAGCACCACCCCAGGCCACTGTAGAGTGAGGTAGATCTGGAATTGAAGGATGTTTTAAGAGATGGGAAAAAGAGGGTAAATTAGGGTGGGGCTAGGGGATGGGGCTCTGGGCCAGGCGTGGAGGAGACACCGAATGAACAAAGGATGGGATTTGTTCCCACCAGAGCTATGCCAGGGACGCTCTGGGGATTAGGTTTTCAGAACTGTGGGAAATGATCTTTGTTAGGAAAACCTGTTACCTGCAGTGTAGGCTTTGCTCTGGGAGGTCCCTGACAGTCAGTGTGGGGACAAAGGGCTTATTAATTTGTTTTTGCTGTGAAACAAACCATCTGAGAATGTGTGTGTGTGTGTGTGTGTGTGTGTTGCACAAACAGGAACACATGTGTACATACCTGTGGAGGCCAGAGGTTGATTTCAGGTATTATTCTGGAGGAACAGATCCCCCCTTATCTATCTATCTATCTATCTATCTATCTATCTATCTATCTATCTATCTATCTATCTATCTATCTATGTGTATGTATGTAGATGCACACACACCATGATATGTGTGTGGATGTAAAGGGCCATCTGTCCTCTTAACGTGCGGATCCTGGGGATTGAACTTAGATTCTTAGGCTTGACAATGATAGAAATAAGTTCAGGGTCACAAAGAAGGAGACCGCCATTCTAGCTGAAGTGTCTGGGCAGGCAAACTTTACTCTTGTTCAAAAGGGTGTGGTCAGAAGAGCAAACACATGGACACAAGAAGTACATTTGGTTTTTATTCTAACTCAGTGACTGTGTCTTTTCCCCATTGGCTGGGAGCTCTGACCTCATAGTCTTAATTTAATTGGCAAGTCCGAAATATGTTGGCACACCAGAAATGAAGGAAGGGGAAAAGGTCAGTTCACCAAGGAGAAAGAAGTCATTGCTCTTGGCAATCATATTCAAGGGAGACATATGAGGGCCATTCTGTAAACAAAGGTTTTACTAGGTAGGAATTAAAACATTTGCATCAATCTTACAAGGTAGGGGTGGTGTAAAAAGATTTGAATTCCTTGTGCTAAGCACAAGTCTTAAAGTGTATGATAGGAAAGAGTCGTATTTTATGTTTCTTACAGTGGCTAAGCCATCCTTTCTGCACCTACTTTATTTGCCTATTATTTATTTGAGCCAGTTTTACTGTGTAGCCTTGGCTGACTTGGAACTTGCTATGTAGACCAGGCTGGCTTTAACTATGGAGATCTATCCACCTCTGCCTTCTGAGTGCTGAGATGAAAAGTCGGTGCCACTCCAGGCCCTGCTGTTTTTTGCTACAGGAACTGGGAACCCAGACCAGACTCACTGATTAGGCTGGCCTGGCTGGCTTGCAAGACCCAGACATCTGTCCAGCTCCAGCTCCCAGCACCACGATAACGAGCATGAGCCTCCACACCCAGCTATGTGCACGATTTCAGTCACTCAGGTCCTCACGCAGTAACCTGATCTACCTCCCCAGCCCTACAGAATTTATTGGCTTAAAACCCTAATGATCTATTATTTCTCAGTGATGTACGGCTCTTCTGCATGCTTCTTCTGTCTAGGGTGGTAATCCAATCTTAGTAGCTCTCTCACACCTTTATGGGCAGCTGGCTGGGGGTTGGTTCAGATGGTTGGCATCTGGCTGATCCTTGCCTGGGTCAGTGGGGTCCCTGGGTAACACTTTTTCTCATGGTTCAGAAGGCTATTGAGGGCTTACTTTTGTAATGACTACACAGATTTCCCCAAAAAATAGAAATTCACACAGATTTGTGTCAGGTTGTAGTAGCCAAAGCAACCCACAGGGAGAATCAAACTCAAGGATATTTCTTAATGGGGGATGATAACACAGTTATATGTGCAGAGGGCATGAGGAATAACTGGTCACTTTTGCAATCCATCTATCAAAAAAGTTCAAGGGAAGTCGGTGGAAGGGAGACTAGAAGAGTCCAAGAGATTGGAGGACTCTGTTTGGGAGTTGATCAGTAGTGACTAGAAAGACAGGGATAGGATTTGCCTGCATTCCAAGATGGATAGGTGTGTGTGGGTGTGGGGGAGGATGCTTTAAGGGATAGGAGGGAAGGAAACAGGTCTCTGAGTCAGTGAAGGTCTATAACCATTAACAGAGCTTGGGATGTCAGCAGGTGACTGCTGGATAAAAGACCCGAGTGATGGTCTCTGTGATTTGGAAGCCAGTACTGGGAAGATGTGAGACTAAGATAAATGGCAGTTCGGTGAGATTTTGGGCCCTGAGGCCCAGGATGCCCCAGGCTGGAAGCTCTCATTGTTCAGCTCTTTCTTAGGCTTGTTGATGGCTGCAGAACAACTGTAGGAATTCTAAGCTTGTAGAGGAGGAGGCTCACTGTGGGGAAGCATCTTGTAAATCTTTTGGACTGCACATTTATTCATTAGTTTATGGTTTGGTTTTTAATTTAAGAGACATTGGCTACTCGGAGGAGGAATCTAGGAGGGAATGGAAAAGGAGAAGGGATCTGTTTGGGGGAGGGCTGATGTCAGGGAGGGAAGGATCCACAGAGGGAGGATGTGTCAGCTTCAATAGAGTCCCTGTAGCTTAGGGTAGAAGAGGGCTCAAGATGGCATCAGTGTCGGGTGCTGGGCTGTAGCTGGCTCTGTCCTCATCAGGCGTTGGAGTCAGGGTTGGAGTGGGGACAGGACTATGGTGGAGAAATTAGTCTTCCTGCTTAATGCTCTGGCTAAGGCTCCTGGGTGGTCTGTACTGACGTCAGCACAGCCCCCACCTCCCTTCCTCTTTGCTGCTCTGAAAAGTCCAGAACATCATGGCTTCCAGATGTGATTTCCAGATGTGGCCTGGAACATTTCCAGAAGGACCAAGGATACAGAGGCAGCAACAGCTAAGCTCCTGGCTTTCCTCTAACCCTTTCTCCTACGGCTGCCCCTCCCTGACTTCTCTCAGTAGGTAGTGTATCAGGTACCCACAAACCCTGGGGGATGGGTAGGTAAATACCAATTCCAAAGAAACCTGAGCTGGACAGACAAGTCTTTACTTATGTTGGAAAGAATTTACTTCTGGGGCAGCCGAGAGCTCTGGGATGTTTCTGTTGTGAGCAGTTCCAGCAGCCCCAGGAGGAGGAAGTGAGCTATCTCTGGTGCAGAGGACCTGCAAGGGCAATGAGCAAGTGAACAGCTGCTGAAAGCCTCCCCTGATGGCAACAGCTTGGTGTCTTACAGGGATGAAGCCTCCAGTACGAACAAAGGCCACAGGCCACCAAAACCAGGTGGGACTGCTGGGTGGCCGTTCTCTGATGCCTGAGCCACACGTCTCAAGCAGACCTGTACCTCACTTTTCTGGTGCTCTCATTAAAATGTAGACACTGACTGGGTACATCTGGGATGGGGCCTTGAATTCTGCATTTAAAAAAAATGTTTTTTCATTACATTAAAAAGTTGTATGTGTGCATGACTCAGTAAGCGCATGCTACAGTGAATACGTGGAGGTCAGAGGACAGTTTGTGCAAGTTGGTTCTGTCTTTCCACCATGTTTGGGTTTGAAAACAGGTGGAGAGGGATAGCATGTGGATGCCTTGGGTTTGATCTACAAACACACACACACACACACACACACACACACACACACACTCACTCACTCACAATCAAGGAAAGAAAAATGGCTACTATTCATTGCTGGGAAAAATTAAAACAGAAAGCAGCCAGACAGTATGTAAA